>NC_133540.1:87260833-87566111 GCF_048773025.1 Camelus bactrianus | reverse complement strand
AGGGTCCATGGAGTGGGATGCATGGCCCTCTTCCCCCACTTCTCTCCCAATGCACCCACATGATCTACCTGCTCTAGGACTTCATCCCTGAAAAACCAGCTAGAATGCCTGGGCCATATGGGTGAATCTATTAGCTTACCAGCTATGGTGTTGTTGAAATACACACACACACACACACACACACACACACACACACTCAAATGTATTTCATACCTTGCGAAAACTCGTAACTTGAACACCCTTTCCAGGAAGGCCTGGCCTCCTTCCTGGGATCACAGGGGAAATGTAACTAGTAAAACGTTTAAGCTATCAAGTGAGTTTTTTATTAGCCATTTGACATAGCACAGCTGAAGCAGTAGCCTGTGACATGGGACACAGGCTGACCCACATTTCAGGGAACTCATAGTCCCATCAACAATGCATAATCTGATCAACTTTGCACCAATAAAACATTTTTTAAAATTATGCATAATCTAGAATACTGGGCAATTATTATCACCCATATATATTCCACCACCTAATGTTTGGAGACGAGCCACATGGTAAAGGAGGCTGCCTAGAGGTATGGAAACCAGGACTTTTAAGTGCTAATCCACCCCAGTGACCCCTGCCTATAATTCAGCTGCGTGACCCCCTGTCTGAACCTTGAGGCAAATTTATGATCAGTTTCTCCCGGTTATCTTTAGCTCCTCTTTCAGTTGCCCTCTTATCAGTCCAGATGTCTTTTTGTTTTTGAGAAGAGCCACCTTCCTTGTCTCAGCAACTCTTTTTTTTCTTTATCTAGCTCCAGTTATTAAACTGCTAAAACTGATCGCCAACACTGGATATGTTCACCTCTGCTTCATATACACTGGCACCCAAGTGGCTGTGTCCTTCTTTTTAGTCACCAAATTTAGCACTTAATTCATACTAGATAAGGCATTCCCCCTCCCAATCCAATTTGTATGCTGAAATCCTAACCCCACAATAAAGTATCTTTGAGTCTTAGTATAAGGAGGAGTGACCTGCTTTATTCTAGAAAACCTTTTTAATTCTAAAATAATGGTTTTATCCAGCATGAAAACCATACCCAGGTAAAAGTTCAGGGGTAGTGAAGTTGGACTCCGTGAAGCTTACTTTGCCAATGCCCTGATTCGCTGGATAGATAAATAATGTCCCAAAATGATGGCTTATGATAGAGAATTTCCCATTGGCTACAGTGCCATTAAACATATCTCATGGGAGGTCATGTAAATGTGTAATGAAGAGGCTTCTCTTCAAGGATGTGGTGCTCCTTGGCTTGGGCAATTAGTTCATTTATAATTTGAACGAACAGAAAATGCAGCACTAGCCTGCTTTTAGGTTTCCTGATGGCTTGCCAGCTACCCACCCAACTATCTTCTAAGCGGCAAAGGCATTACCCAGTGATGTGCACATGTGGTAGGAAGCCTGGGCCCTTTTCAAGGCCAGGAGTTCCCTGACCTCTTAGTTATTGTTGCATGGTGTTATAGACTGAATATTTGTGCCCCACCCTCCCAATTCATATGTTGAAATCCTAACCCCCAATATGGCTGTATTTGGAGATAGGAGCCTGTAAGAAAGGTTAAATGAGGTCATAAAGGTGAGGCCCTAATTTAAGAAGATTAGTGTCCTTATAAGAGACACCAAAGAGCTCCTTTTTCCCTTCTCTTTTGGCTGCACTTCTTTAAAAAATTTTTTTAACCTTTTTTCTTCAATAGGGGATAATTAGGTTTATTTATTTGTTTTTCTTAATGTAGGTACTGGGGATTGAACCCAAGACCTAATGCATGCTAAGCGTGCACTCTACCACTGAGCTGTACCCATCACCCCTTTCTGCTGCACTTTTGCATGCACCCAGGAAAGGCCCTGTGAGGATATAGCAAGAAGGTGGCCAGCTGTAAGCCAGGCAGTGAGCTCTCACCAGAAGCCAAGCCCTGCTGGAACCTTGATCTTGATCTTGGACTTTCCAGCCTCCAGATCTGTGAGAAAATAAATTTCTATTGTTTAAGCCACCCAGGCTGTGGTATTGTGTTATGGCAGACTGAGCAGACTAATACAGATGGTTACTAAACTGTATTAAGAAGTGAACAACCTACCAAGGTTGTAATAATTACTATCCACGGCAATCACCTAATGACTGTTACTGTGTAGTTTACAGGTCATCAAAATGCTAGATTTTAGAAATTAAGAAAATAACCCATTAACAATGGCATCAAAAAGAATAAAATACCTAGCAATAAATTTAACCAAGGAGGTGAAAGTCCTGTACACTGAAAACTATATAGACACTGATGACAGAAATTGCAGAAGATGCAAATAAATGGTAAGATATTCTGTACTCATGGATTGGAAGAATTAATATTGTTAAAATGTCCATATTGTTCAAAGCAATCTACAGATTCAATGCAATCCTTTCAAAATTGAATTGGCATTTTTCATAGAAATTGAACAAACAATCCTAAAATTTATATGGAACCACAAACAACCCCAAATAGACAAAGCAATCTTGAGAACAAAGCTGGAGGCATCACACTTCCTGATTTCAAACTACATTATAAATCTACTACTATAACATATAATATATGAGCTAGTACGGTATGAGCACAAACACAGACACGTTAATCAAAGGAACAGGATGGAGGACCCAGAAATAGACCCACACATATATGGCCAATTAATTTATGAAAAAAAGCCATGAATATACAATGGGGGAAGGATAGTTTCTTTATTAAATGGCATTGGGAAAACTGGACAGGCACATGCAAAAGATTAAAATGACCACTATCTTATACCATACACAAAAATCAACTCAAAATGGATTAAAGACTTGAACATGATGCCTGAAACCGTAAAACTCCCAGAATAAAACATGGAGGGTAGGCTCCTTAACATCAGTCTTGACAATGATTTTCGGACTTGACACTAAAAGCAGAAATAAACAAGTGGAACTACATCAAACTAAAAACCTTCTGTGCAGCAAAGAAAATCATCAACAAAGTTAAATGGCAACCTACAGAATGGGAGAACATATTTGCAAATCATATATCCAGTAAGTGGTTAACATCCAAAATATATAAAGAACTTATACAATTCAATAGCAAAACCCAAAACAATCCATTTTAAAAAGGGGCAGAGAAACTGAAGACGTCTTTCTAAAGAAGACATACAGATGGCCAATAGGTACATGAAAAAGTGCTCGGCATCACTAACCATCAGGGAAATGCAAATCAGAACCACAGTGAGGCATCACTTCATACCTGTTAGAATGGCTATTATCAAAAAGACAAGAAATAACAAGTGTTGGTGAGGATGTAGAGAAAAGGGAACCCTTGTGCAGTGTTGGTGGGAATGTAAATTGATGCAGCCACTATGGAAAACAGTGTGTTAAAATTTTTAACATAGAACTACCATGAGATCCAGCAATCCCACTTCTGGGTATTAGCTGAAGGAAATAAAGACACCTACTTAAATAGATATCTGCACTTCCATGTTGATGGCAGCATTATTTACAATAGCCAAAACATGGGAACAACCTAAGTGTCCATCAGTAGACGAATGGGTGAATGGGGTGAGCAAAATGTGTGAAGGTGGCCAAAGGTACAAAGGTCCAGTTATAAGGTAAGTAAGTCCTGGGGATGTCATGTACAGCATGGTGACTACAGTTACTAATACTGTATTGTATGTTTGAAAGATGCTAAGAGAATAAATCTTAGAAATTCTCATCACAAGAAGAAAATTATAACAGTGTGTGGTGATGAATATCAAGTAAACTTACTGAGGTGATCGTTTCACAGCATATATACAATTCAAATCATTATGTTGTACACCTAAAACTAGCACACTGTTATACATCTATTATATCTCAACTTTTTAAAATGCTAAATTTTTAGCCAGGATTTATTTTAGGTCAGATGGGGAATCAGTTATAAATTAATCCTATATATACACTCCTTTCTATTGTTAGTGTTTGAATATCTTCCTGGATCATTTTATCTAATTTGAGAGAAAAGCTAGTTTATCTTTTATGACAGTATCTTAATTTATGTAGCATATTTTCCCCAAGAAGTTCAAAGGATTTTACTCAAAACTTCTCACTGGTTTTGACTGAAGCCCCAGGATCTAGACAACAGGCTGGTTCCATGGCCCCATTTTTCATTAAAAATGATTTTGCTTTCTCTTGGTATTTAATGAGAGAAGCAGCTCTTTGATTTGGGGATCTTTTTAAAATTGACTTTGTTCTTTTTTAATCCCAACTGCTCCAGGCATCATTAGCTCCTTTTCACATACGTTTCAATTTCCTTTCATCCCTTTGAGCATGGGTTCCAATGTCCTCAAAGCAGCACCTTTTAATTGGCCTGGAAAAGGTCACCTCTTTAAGAGGAAACCATATCATACATTTTACAGAGTCAATGTGGGTTTTTGAGATCAGGAGGGGATGGGGCAGGGGATGGATTCATCCCTCAGAAAATGTTTAGGTGGCATGTGATTACCTCCTAAACATTTTCAACAGAATGTTCCACAAAATTACATATACCCACGCATATCCACACAATTCCTGCTATAATCAGTTGGCCTTTAGTTAAAATTCATTTGTCTTTAAGATTTTGTCCTTTTATAATTTAGTCAATGGCTGAGGGGCAGTGTTAATTCTGCCAGTGGTTTCCTGATATGTAAAAACCTTCGGTGACACTCTCCTATACAAATGCCCCAATCATGCTTTTTAGAAAAATGATACAAGGGCATCTAATGTATTCTCCCACCTTTGGGTACCCGCCACCACATGTTGTCTTGTATATTATAGCAGTAATTTCTCCAAAGACATCTAAAGTGTAATCAAATCTTACATATACATGGACACAGTTTAAAATCAAAGAAAGCTTTTTGAGGGAAACCTACTCCATTACTTTACTTTCTTCTAGTGTTACAAAAACTAATCTGCATCTGGAGTGGGTACCTAAATCCTGTGGTAGAGGCGGGAAGTAGTAAACCTTTCAAGGATCTGAAAGAATTCACAGAAACTTGACTCCATCAAGGCAGCAGTAAGGAGGGGAGGGAGAGCTGTTAAAAAAAAATCCTAGTCTTTAAGGGGCTAGCCATCCACTTCAAAGAATCACTGATATAAAGAAATACTCTAAAACATTTAATCTCTTTAATTTTTAAGACACTTTTAAGAAACCTCAGTATTTGGTACTGCAGTAGTCATTACTCAGGCACTTAGGAAAAGTTAAGCATTGTTACCTCCACACAATTCCTATCCATGGATAAATATTACAACAAAAAATGGCATATCAGAAAGATGTTACAATACACAAAATTTAAAATTCTGGGTCCACAGGTTTCTTTTCTCTATGTAATTGCTTGAAGAAAAATAAAGTGATGAAGTGATTTTTCCTTTAACAAACTTTCCAGAATAAAGTTCCTTGGTTTCCCCTTCTTTTGAATAATTGGATGAAATCCTACATTTAATGCACCTTACAGAAGTAAATTGTGAAAAAGAAAGTAAGCTACTTCAATAAAAATTAGTAAAAATTTTTTAAAAAAGGTAAGTTATTGTCCTCATCAGGTCTTCCCTGAAGCACTGTGTTCTGTGTTAGATGTCACCCATGCGAGAGTGACGTGGACAATTTAGAACACAGTCAAGGAAAAGGGACCTTAACAGCCCAGGATGTGACATTATGACTTGGAAATAACAGATGAAGGAATGAAAGACTGACTAACCCGGAAAAGAGAAGACTTAGCAGAAAAATGTAACTGTCCTCAAAAGGCTGGAAGGTGATCAAGTAGAAAAAACATCCAATATCTTCTGTTTGGTCTAAGAAGGATGAAAGGATTGAAGTTAGAAGAATTAGTATAAAGAAGAACATCATTGTGATTTGAAATGATCTGAAAATGAAATAGTCTGCCTTTGTACTTGGCGAGTTCAAGTTCCCTGATGGTGCTCAAATGGCAGCTGGCGGACTACTCTAGGAAAATGTTGTAAAGCATGTGAGACAAGGAACTGAACTGCTTGGATTTTTCAGTTCCTTTCTAACTCTGAAATTCTATGAAAATGCCTGCTTTGGGGAGAAATCATTTGATGCAACAAAATTAAGCACCACCAAAGAATTCAAACATTAATGGTCCCAGGGATCCAGGACATGGATTTATCATGTCTTGTCTTTGTGCAGGCTCTCACAGCACGGCGCTAAGGGAGGAGTTACTTTATTCCACGAAAAGAGGCAGTCTAGTTCACCCAGACAAAAAATAAAACAAAACAGCAAAGTCCTTTTAAGGATGTTCCACCGAGATGGCTTATCTACACTCATCTCCTTAAATTGGCTCTTTGGAAATTTCTGTGTGGGTTGTGCTGGGCAGATGGATGTGGGCTTTCTGCAGCCATCCTGTCACCGAGTTGGGATGTGGAGAAGGTTCCTCCACCCTCTCTGAAGGAACCTTCAGGATCTGTCCCCTCATGGCCCCCATCAGCAGGGGAGATACCAAATGAGGTTCGAGCCCTGGGAGGCATTGTCTGGGACTGTTGAGAGGCAGTGGGTCAAACTCCAGACTAATGAGTGCCCTGTAGGGAAGGGATGGAGAGAGAAACAGCAGAAAGGATGGTGCTTCTTCTGACAACTCCATTTGTATGCTGGTATTTGCACAGTGTGCCATAAAGAGAAGGAGCAGAGCTCATCTTAATGACTAACTTTGACTCCACAGTTGACCTCAACATGATGCTATGGGGACCACTTCCTATGTAGGTAAAAGACTTGTAAGAGAGAGAAAGAGACAGTGTGGTGCTAAATACACAGGCTTTGGAGTCAAAGAGCCAGGGTTCAAGTTCTGACTTTCTAATTTCTAATTTTATGACCTTGAGCAAGTGAGTTACTTAACCCCTCTAGGCCTCAGTTTCCTCATCTACAGAATGGGGCTAGGAATGGTTGATGGCCCTTCGAGAGCAGTAGAGAAAGGCTAGCTTCTGTTACGGTCACAGAAACAGAGAACTGAAACCTGCTTGAGCTTGTTTCTCCTTGAGTCCTGTCCAAGACACAAAAGCAACAAAAGCAGCATTGAGGTAAGAATCTAGGTCACATCAGACCTGCAGCTCTACTGATTGGAAAAGAACATGAACCCAGACTGGGGCGTGCTGAAAGCAAAAGCAAACTCTATACAGCTTTCAAAGGAAATAAAATAAAACTGTGTATTCTGACACGGAGAGATGTCCCAAATATATTAAATGAAAAAGCATGACCACCTTTGGGAAAAAGCATTAGTATTAACATGCATGATAATATGTCAGCATTTATAAAAGAGAAGAGCTAGAAAAATTTCCACCCAACAGTGGATAAGGATTTGGGCAGGAATTAGGGTTGCATGGGACATTCACTCTGCATCTGTTATTTCTGTAATATTTGGATTTTTATAAAGAATATTATTCATTTTTAAATTAGGAAAATCAATATTTAAAAAGAAAAAGCATATTATTACAGGTTTTCATTTGTACTATACACTGATCACCTTAAACTGGAGTACGCAGTTAATAATGATGGGTGATAAACTGATGCAGGAAATGCCTCTCTACTCTTTCAAGACGATAATGAATGTTGCATTTTAGAACATCTTTCATCATACCATCAGTCCTCCCATGAGCCTCCTGAAGTAGGTACAGTGGTTAACACTTTGAGCTGTGCAGCCTTACATCCTGGTTTGAATCCTGACTCTACCTCTTATTAACCTTGGGCAAGCTTCTTAATTACTGTGCCTCAGTTAACTGACCTGTCAAATGGGGCCAATAATAGTTCTTCCCAGGGGTGTTGTGAGGATGAATTGAGATACTCTGTAAGATGCTTACAAGAGTGACTGGCAGATAGTAAGCACTAAATAGAGAGTTTAGCCATCATTATTATAATCCTCATTTAGAGGAAACTGTGGATCCAAATAATACCTTTATCTTAAAACAAACAACAACCCCCTCTACGCCCACCTACCCCGGAATCTTGAAATTCATTCCCACTTTCACCTAAGACACAATTCTATCACATGACTTGCAGGTTGTTGCTGTAACCCTCCTACGCAGGCTCCTTGCTCCCACCTATCTTGCCAGTCAATGCTGAATTCAGTTTTTTTTTTAATTAAAATTAAAATTAAATTAAATTAAATTTTTTACTGAAGTATAGTTGGCTTAGAATGTTACGTTAGTTTCTGGTATACAGCACAGTGATTCATATATATATGTATACACACACACACACACACACACACACATATATATATGTATACACATATACACACATTCCTCTCCATATTCTTTTTTATTATAGGCATTGCAAGGTATTCAGTATAGTTCTCTGTGCTATAATACATAAAACAAATATTAACAGAATTCAGCTCTTTTGAGCTCTCCTTTTCTTTTTTTTCTTTCTTTTTTTTTTTTTTTTTTGGTGGCAGATGGTTTCAATTTTCATTTCAGTCTTTCCCTACTCCATGAAACATTTGCCCTAAATATACAGCAAAATGGACTGATTCTCTTTTGTCTCTTGATTGAGATCTCCCTTTCTCTCTTACAGTTTGGCTTAAATGGCTTCAGTGGTTTCCCACTGCTGAAAGTTTAAATTTCAAACACCTTCATCTGTCCCTTCATACACTGTCTTCATCCTCCCTTTCAGATATGTGACACAGTATTTCAAACACAAACCGTCTGCTTCAGCCACACTGTTCCCCGAAAACCAGAAGAGCACCCCTGAGTCTGAGCCTTTGCCTCAGGTGACTGCTCACCCCCCACTCTTAATCCCCTCCTCTCAAGATCGCAGTCAGTAATACTGTACTCAGGAGAGCTGTCTGACCATCCAACCCACAGTTACCTCTATTCTGGATCCTAGAGCATCTGACATCCTGGTCCAAGCTCTCATTTGAAGCTCAATTATAGTCACTGAGGTGGGTATCAGTACCCATCCATATACTGAAGTGGGTATCATATGTAAATTCAACAAGCATTTATTGATCAGGCTTTGCGAATTCAGAGATGAAGCACACGAAGCCCCTATCCTCGCTGAGCCCACGTTCTACTAGAGAAGAGAGAAAGTAAACAAATGATTGCTTGGCCATGGCTGGCCATGTGCTTTGTCAGATGCACACACCAGGTACAGTGGTGGCCCAAAGACAGAAACAAAAGAATGAATCAAGGTTAATGGCTTGAAGTCTGTGGTTTATCTTTCTCCCCACCAAATTTGCCCTCCTTCTGGCTGATCAAAAACACAGAGCTGGATCTGAACTATTTTAAGATCAGGTCCTACTTAAGGTCTTGCAACGACAGGCTCTGACCGGTTTCCCCTATCTGGCACCAGCCTCTCCCTGGAGTATATTTCCACCTTCTCTTCTACTTAGTTCACCTCTATCTGCCTATTTATTTGTTTAAAATGTGAACCACCTGGTCAGGTACAGTAATCTAATTCTGCATTTGGTCTGAGGCCAATGCATTGAGGGCATTCAATAAATAATGGTGCCTGGTGTGGCTTTCCTAGATCCTGGCTGCAGAGGCCTGAGAGGTGAAGCTGAGACCCCAGAAGGCAAGCCCAAGAGACAGTGGGTGAAGAGTGGTGGAGCTCTGGAGACCCGGAGGCAAATTTGCTCAGATTGCCTGACGCAGAGATTATACACCTGTTGGGCTTGCTGCAGTGAAACCTACAACATGCAAATACTACTCCACTGAGTCGATGAGGGTGTGACTGTCTTCCTGCGACGATTTTCCCAGGCTCAGTCTGGGTAAAAGTACATAAAGGCTTCCTCCTTGTGAGCACACAGGCCTGTGTTTACTTGCCTTCATTAAGTAAATTCTCCTTCCTGTGAGTGGGTGGTTCTGGGAGGGGTGAGGCGGGAGTCTCTGCTGGAGTATAGGGGCGGTCCCAAGGGATGAAGAGCAGGGAGAAGACAGGAAGTCCTTAAAATAAGGTTTGTTGGACAACATGTGTCCACTTATCCATCAATCCATCCATTCATCTTATTGATCTACCCCAGGATAGGCAGAGAGGCTACAAAGATGAATATCATCAGACCTGACTCATGGGAGATACTCAATAAATAACTGTGGAATTAGTGATTTAAGTGTGTGCAGTGGTTTTACTTTGATTACCATTTCCGACTGGAAAACATTCTGTACTTTCTGTATGACAGATGCTGTCTAGCATATTTCAGCCCACAGTGAACAGAGGTATCATGGTCTGCATAAAATTGACCTTCCAGAATGTTCCCTACATTCTTGAACTTAGAGCCCAAGTTGGCTCATTTTTAACCTTGTTCTCTGCAGTGCTCCCCCAATCTCCATTTATGAATCCACTGTTTGACCCCCTGTTTGGTTTCTCTTGGCTTCTGAATGAGAATTCAAATAGAGATTGCTCTCAGGACACACTGGCAGTTTCAACTTAGCCTCTAGCCCTCTCTTCTAAGCTCCGTTGTCTCAGACAGCAAGGGGCTGGAGAGAAGTCAGGGGGTTGGCTCCCAATTCTAGCTACATCACCTGGCTTGGGGGCAATTTGGCTGATTCAGCTGCATCTCCCATTCTCGGGCAGCAGAATGGCGATGATGCCAACTGGCCCAGAGATCGAGCAAGGGCTGGTGAGCTCATGGCTGGAAGGGATGATGTATCTAAGAACAAAGCAATATCATGAGGTGAAATTTTGATTTTATGGTCCATCAATACCAGGCCTCATACTGTTTCTGGCTTTCCTGCTTCTGTGATTTTGGCACATTACTTCTAAGGAAGAGGTCTGGATAACGAGCATGACTTGTCTTCTCAAGCACAGACTCCCATAAATAGAATGGACTTGGCACAAATCAGAACACCCGGGTGGAGCTGGCTGCTAATCAAACACTGCCAGCAGGTGAGCATGAAGAGCACCTGGTTTGGAGAAGCACTTCTGATGCAGGAGAGCATTTTCTAAAGTGTCACTCAAAGCTGGATGCAATTAAAATTCAAGTTTGCAAAGAACTGATGTTACAAAATGAGAAGCTGATCTTTATGCTTAAAGATGCAGAAATTCCACAGATTACAGCTACTAAAAACAAAGAAACCACACACACATACACAAAGACACTGATGAATTATTTTTTCCCCCTACAGAGTATACAAAACAAATTCTGTGCGCATGAACTGTGGAAGCCCCTCTAGCAGAAAACTTCCCTTTAGATCTGCTTATAATAGTTTGGCAGCTGACAAATATGTTAGCAATGTACACAAAAAAGCAGCTAAAATCCAAAACAAACACTACTCCTATAAGTGGAATAAAAAATGGCAAAATCAATGTCCAGTAAAATATGAATAACCATAATTCTTCTTATATTGTAATGTTCAAACATAAGAATAAACAAGCAGCTGTTATTTCTATTTAAAAAAAAAAGAAAATTTGCCAGAAATAGGATTCTCTGAGAGAAAAGGCCATCTAACATAATATCAGAGCCAAAGTCGATGGAAGATGCATTCAATACCCATGTCGTTTGTGCGTGCCAAGCACACTTTCGATTTACCTAATGGAGGAAGTAAGAGTATCGAATGCTGGATTACTGCCTCCACCTTTACCACTTCTCCCCAGGAGCCCTCAAGCAGAAATATCGGCTAATAGGAAGCACAGGCCAAGGCTGCCCTCACTTACGGGTTTTGCTGCCTTCTTGAGTTTTGGGTCCTGAGTCTGGGGAACATCAGAGCCAGGCAGCCGCCCTTGCTTAGCACCATATCCAAAACAGGTCAGCCACAAGATAGGTACAGGAGGGGAGGACAGCCCAGAGGGAAGAGGAAGAGGCTCTTACTCATCATCCACTCAGAGCTGGCACTGGTTATAAAAACAACAGAACTCCCGCGTGCAGAAGCACCTCCCCGCCACCTTGCCGCATCACCCATTTGCAGTAATAGGCTCTGCTCTGGGCGTGAGAGGGAAGAGAGCTGGGCGAGGGGAAGTGGCCAGCGGGCAGGAAGCAAACAAGACCCCAGGTACTTTCAGAAACATTCATTTTGTGGAGGTGGGGAGTGGGGTTGGTGTTTCCAGGGGCTCTTCAACAAAATACACCTCCCTCAAGAGTAGGGACCATGGAGTTTACACATGGATTTATTAGGTACTCAGTAAATGGCCACGGGCTTCTGTTTAGAATGTCTCCCTATAACCAGAACCTCCTGCCAAAGGCGTGAGAAGTTCTTTGAGACCCAAGTTAAGGGAGTTTCTGAGACCCCCTCCAAGATCTGGCTTCTGGCTGCTTCAACAGTCCCGCCTTAAAAATGTGTGTGTGTGGGAGGGGGGGCAGGGGGTGCTGATTCTCCCTCTCTTCCCCCAAAGCCCCTTTTTAGTTTCTACAGAGTGCAAGGGCTCTGAGGTCATTGGAGTTCTGGGTTGGCCTGTGTCACTCATGAGCTAATGCCCCTCCCTCCCCAAGAGGTTAGGTCACTTTTCGGGTTAACGAAACCTGTAGAGTCTTCGGAAGCAGTAACCACACCACTTCTCTTGATCTGATCCTGGAGGCCCACTCCTAGGGTCAGACTGCAGGGGAAGATTTGAAGGGGCCATTCCATCACTATCTTTTTGAATTTGCTTTAAAAACAAAAACAGCTGTATCACCTTATTCCTCAAGGTAATTTTAAAGCTTCGCAGAAGAAGACTCAGAAGAGGAGAAGGGATGGTCTTCACAGATGATTCATGCTATTTGAAGTGTTGGACCCACCTGGCTGGACCTACTGCGTGCGCAAACAATAAACCTGTAACTAGGTTCTCTGAAAGGAGATTTTGACTATATATATTTTTTATTTCTTTAACTTAACATTTATGCCCAGGGGATAAAGGCAACCCATGAACTGAAAATATCCTGTAACCAATCAACTGACCAACCTCTCTTTCTAGGCGTAAATATAAACATACAATATCAGACAATTAATTTCTGAAGTTTCAATATGATCAGTGCTATTAAAAAAATTAGGATGGATCAAAGTAGAGGTTGAAGTCTCTTGTTGACTCACCTAGCAGGCTTGGCAAAAGCTTTCTTTGACGTTCCCAAGACAACCTCTTAGGCATCTAGCTCCCGGTCATTCCACCCAACCTCCAATTCCAGGGTGGGTGGGTGGTATCACTGAGTTCCCCTGGGCTATCTAGATGCCACTCATTGCAGAGATTCAGTCATTAAATCCTGCCAGACCTGACCTGGAGACCTGGGAGGGGAAATGCATTACAGAAGAGGTGCTGAACTCAGAACCTGGCATACTCCTTTCAAGTCCTCAGCTTTGACTCAGGATCCCTAGGTCTCGTAACAAGGGTGTTTCCTCAACTGCAAAGGATTGAAAGAGTTTCATCTCACTTCTGACCGAGGATGTTCCCACCACCTCTAAAGCCTGGAATCAACCTTAAAAGACATAGATTTGTCATCGGGGGCAGAATTTTCCACCTTCATAGTTTGTTTCTCATTTAGCAAGTCTCTCATTGGCCAAAGGGGACAGTGACTGTGAGGCTGACATCAGCTCCTAAAGCCCCTGAGCATCTATCTTTGCAAAATAACATCACCCTCTGTAGAGGCTACAAGAAGAAAAGAAACATTGAATTTCACACAAGAAAAAGAAAAAAGGAGCCTGATTTACTCAGACTAGTCTCTTTTTTGAAACTTTTCCGTTCCCTAAACATAATGATTTTTCTGTTGTACGCTATTTTTGCTACCAAGGTTCCATTCCTGATTATATTACGAGGTCAAGCCCTCAATCCTTATGTTTTCATTAGACCTAGAAAAATAATGCATAACAGAGGAGCTTCCTCTAGTGCATGTGCAAGTGTTTGGGTTCGACCCCTCCAGACCCATCTTTCCATGACATAGGATGCTCATGCAGAAAAGCACTGTAATATTTTCTTTCTTTTGAAAACTACCGGTTACTTAAAGAAAATTGCATATTTTATGGAATTATCTCTTCTCCCATCCAGGAGTGGATTCAAAGACTATAATTCTTGGGAAATTATAGGCAAATGGGATTGCTAGGCACATTAGGAAAAGTGACTTTAAATTGGCAGTAATTTCAGGAATGAAGTAAAAGCCTGCTTCTGAGTCTCTACTTGCACCTTATGAGAAAAAAGCTACAAGGGATGTCCATTAAATCACTATCAGCTTGTTTCCCCTTGGGTTCCTAATGGTTGGAGTATTTGTGAAACAGGTAGAGAGTAATGAATTCCCCTCAAAATCAAAAATACAATGTCGTACATCCTCACTTTCCTTTTGGAAAGCTTTTTGGAATTTTGGTATCTGACAGCTAGTTAATTCAATGAGTGATTCGTTGCTTTTATTATCTTTAAGACAGCCTCTCATTTTGGGTGTGGTCAGAGCGAAAAGATCAGCATTTCTGGAGGAGTAATCAGCCTTAGGAGGAGTCCTTATCCTCTAAGTTAGAAGAGCCCAGCTGGTCACTGGAAGTGCCCTAGACTGGAATTGTTTTTGTTGTCCTAATCTGAAAAATGACAACATAGAACACAGCCAACGGCATGTGGCATTTTATTATGGGTGATGCAGCTTTAATTGGTATGTCAAAGGCGTGCCTGTGGAATTAGTCCTTGGGATATTGGCCAATCAGAGCACTCTCAACATTTCTCAATGTTCAGTTTCATCTTATAATTAAGTAACAATGATCACTTCCTGGCAGCTAATGACTGGCTGGAGGAGTTAGAAGACTCATTATGTTTAAATTTATCAAATTTTAAGCTCTTCAGCTGCAGGGTTGCAAAAGAGAAAGCATCCTAAAATTCCAAAGATTAAAGACAATCTCCAACCATATTTCACATGTGTGAGCATTAACTTGCTCTTCAAAGGCTGACTTCGTTATTTTCTGAGTTTTTAAAAAGGCAACCACATACTGTTACATAAGCAGGAAAATGTGACTTTGATAGAAACGTGTTCAACTATGTTAATACACAAACACGCCCACACACTAAAATAGAGTTGAGAGCCCATGTTTCCTTTAAGGCTCTTTTTGTGACAGTTCCACACCCCTGACTATTAATTCCAGCAATAGCATCTTCTACATTTCTAGCCCAATGCATTACAACTTTTATGCAATTTTGTACCAGCACTGGTCATCAAATGTCAATTGTTTTTCCTTCCTGGAATCTCCTTTCCACATGCCTTGAGATTAAAGGATGTTGGTTAACGAGCAGGATTCTGGAGCTCCCGGGCTGCCTGGGTTACCATCCTAAACTGCCATGTAAACATGGTTTTTGGTATTTGGGTGAGAAGAAAAGGAGTGAGATAAAATTTCAAATTTTGCTGATATACAAGCATTTCCTAACTTAAGTACAAACTGTGTTGCAAGATTTCAATTATAAATTAGTTACTTAGGGGTGGAGTGGGGAGTATAGCTCAGTGGTAGAGTGCGTGCTTAGCATGCACAAGGTCCCAGGTTCAATTCCCAGTACCTCCACTGAAATAAAATAAAATAAATTTTAAAAACAAATTAGCTACCTGGATTTTAGAGAAGGCAGTGTGACTTGATTGAAAGGGATGATGATGGCCCCTACCACAGGAGGGAAGGATTGAGGTATTACAGCTCTAGCAGCACATGAAGAGCTCCATAAATGCTGGGTTTTAATTGTTATCACCTTATGTTCTACTTGGGTTTTGCTGCAGGAAACAGACCTGAGAAACTAGTGTCAAAGAATGATTAGGAGCAATGTCGGTAAACACCAGGGTGACTCCATGAAAGTTTAATCCCCCCAGGTAGACACAGTGGATCAAATTTCCTAGGAATGTATATTCGTTTTAATTCACCATTCTAAAACCTTCGATTAGGAGCCTCTTCAGCAATCCCGGTTATAGTCCTACCTCATTACCGAACCCCTTGCTGCAAGGGTGATAGAAGCCACACATGTTCATAAATTGTCTGCACTTGCCTCCATCTCATCATCACCCGTTGTCTCCTGAACCCACTGCAGTCCAGCTCTCACCCTTATTGCTCCCTGGCAACCACTCCTGTCAAAGTCCCATCATCCTCTGCTTGCCAAAGTCAGTGCTTTTTGATCGTCTCCTGGGGTCCCTGAGCAGCAGCATTCACCACAGGTGACTGTCCCCTCCTAAAGAAACACTTTCGTTTCTTGACTTCCACACCAGGCCCTTCTGGATTTTGTCTCCTTCCCCAGCTCACTGACAGTGGCTTCTCAGTGGGCTTTGCCGGGTTGTCCTCCTCTCAAGGTTGATGCACCCAGGGTTTGGTCGTCCCATCTTTCCCGTATCTACAGTCCCTCTGGTGAGTGAATCAGGTCCCTTGAGCTCAAATATGGTTTAGATGTTGTTGACACTCAACTTTCTCTCCCTAGCTCGGATCTCTCCCCTGGACTCCAAACTCATTTATACAGCTCCCCGCCCAGATATCTGGTTGGTTTATCAAACGTAAGATGTTCGAAACAGAACTCTTGCTTCTGCTATTCCCTAGCACCCTCCACCCCCACCCTCCAAACTTGCTGTTCTCCAGTTTTCCCCATCTTAACTAATGGTCCCCTTATCCCAATTGTACAGTCCAAACCCAGCACTCATCTTCATTCTTCTTGCCCTTAAACTTGTATTCAATCTGTCAGTAGGTCAGTTGACACTATCTCAGAAATCTATCTCAAATCTCATCGCCTCTGCCACCCCCTAGCTACTGTCCTAGAACAAACGACTATCACATCCTCAGGTTGGTACGAAGCTTCTTCCCCGCTCCTGCTCTTGCCCTTACATACTCTATTCCTCAAAAAGGATTCTCAGTGTTACTTCAAAGAAATAAATTTGATAATATTGTTCCCTTGCCTGAAGTCCTGCCATGGCTTCACATTACACTGCAACTACAATTCAGTTCCTTGCTGTGGCCTGTGAGGCCCTGTGTGATGGGAACCTGGCCTACCTTGGTCATGATGCGTCAGCCATGCTGACTTCCTTTCACTCCCTTCAACATCCCAAGATTGTTCCCAACTCAAGGCCCTGCTCTTGACTTCTCCCTCTGCCTGGAATGCCCCATACCTCCGTGTGGCAGGCTCCTTATTTATGTTTCAGTTCAAAAGTCACCTGAACTTCTCTGACCCTCCTACCCAAAGTAGCCCGCCAACCTCTATCTCATGACCCTGTTTTCTTTACTTCACAGCACATATTACTATCTGCAATTATCTTCTTCATTTATTTACTTGTTTATTATCTATGTGACCCCATGAGAAAGTAAACAAGTAACTCACCTATCTTAGTTACCACTGCATCTCCCATATAGAAGGAACTGCCTGCCGTTTGGTGGGTACTCTATAAATAGCTATTGAATGAATGAATGATCTCTAAGTGTGATAGCAATTTGCAAATTATATATAATGACCCATTGGAACTCAACAGCCAATCCAAATAATTCACCAATAGCTAAGAAAGGGCAGGAATCAGGGGTAAATTGAAGTGGAGTAGATGTCTTACTGCAGTCCACAATCAAATAATGATTATGTTCAATTCTGTTCTTTTGGCCCTTTCCAGGCTTCTCCAGTTCATCATCAAGAATCATCAAAAGCTGATAGCACAGTAACCCACAGTCTCTTTCTTTTCCTTCCTCCTCTAGTTTCCAGACTAGATTAGATGAAAAAAAAAAAAAAAAAGATTCCTTCTACACCCCAGCTCCCTATAATCCAAAAACCATGCCCCGTTTTGGGTTGTCTTGTTGTTGTTTTTGGCTTTTTTCCCCCCCAAACCTGGCCTGAATAACTCAGAAGGTGCTTTCCAACTCTCCCTTGGAGAGCAGGTCGGCTGAACTTTACACTGTGGCTTCTTACAAGCAAGGATGCAGGTGCTGCTAGAGCGAACGCATAGGCGAGCTCTGCTCCCTGCTTCTGCTTTAAAGGAAAGAGTTAGTGGCAGAAATGATCTTTGACTTTCCCTCTCTGCCTTTCCTGTTCTGTCTAATGAAACTGTAAGTGATCCAGATGGTGTAAAGAATAATACTGAGCTAGAAGGAGACGTACTCCTGGCTCTGCTGTAACCATTTACTGTAGTTTGGGGCAAATCATTTACCTTCTCTGAGCTTCCCTTCTTTACCTGTAAAATGAGAAATTTTAGTAGATGACCTCTAGCTGTAACTGTGTACGGGGTGGAAATGTTCTGCCTCCAGTAAATACAAAACAATGAAACTAACTGATGTACCTGGCTATGATTCGTGCTGTCCTACTACAGTCAAAAGACAACAGAAGGTGGGTCAACTTGGCCCAGAGGATTGGAAGGAGTCCTGTATCATGGCTGCAGCTTCTAGAGATGGAATTTCCAGGAATTAGTGACTTCCCATGGGGATTTTTTTTAATGGGTTTAAGACCCATAATGCACCAAAGACCCCCAACTTTCTATCCAGCCCAGTTCCCAATTCTAAACACCAGATTCATATACCCATCTACCTAGTCAGCACCTTCACCTGAGTCAGTATGTATACTTAATTTAAAAAGTTTAAAATCTCTCCATTCATCTATTGATGTGCACTTAGGATGCTTCTGTATCTGGGCAATTATAAATAATGTTGCTGTTAGTAGTGGAGTGTATGTATCTTTTTGAATTAATTCTTATTTTGTGGTTGGCTTTATTCCTTTGATAACTATGGAAGTTTAAAAAGCTAAAGCTCTAAACGTTCTTAGAAACAATGAACAGTACATATATATAAATTTCAAAAAATATGTGCAGTATATTGTGTATATGTATTTCCATGCAATATATTATAAATGTGCAGTCAAATCATAACAATTCTACCTAATAAAATTGAAAATGCGAACAAAGAAAAAAAAGTTTAAAATCTCTCCCCAAAGCCCATTCAACTTGTCATCTTCTCCATCTCGGTGGATGGCTCAAGCCTAAAACCTTTACCCCTTTCTTTCTCTTGATCCACATTTAATCTTCCAGAAGATCCTGTTTTCCAACCTGCAAAATAAATCCAGAATCCAACAGTGTCTCACCCTTCCCACTGCTGTCATCCAGGCCCCATTATCATCTTGTTCCCGGATTACTGCCTGAGGTTCCCCATGGGAATTCCTTTTGCCCTTGCCTCCCATCCCCAGTCTTTTCACAACCAGAGCGATGCTTTTGAAACACTACTCAAGCCATGTCAGTCCCCTGCTCAGAACCCTGCAAGGTTTCCTCTTTTCCCTCAGAACAAAAGCTGAAGTCCCTACGATGGTCTGCAAGTTCTCATGTGCTCTACTCCTCCCCACCCACCCATCACTGCTTCACCTGATCTGCTGCTATCCACCCCTCGACCCCCAACTCTGCTCCAGCCACAGTGGCCACCTTGCTGTTTTTAAACACACCAAGCATGCTCCTGCCTTAGGGCCTTTACACAGAAAATTTCCTCTGTTCAGCATCCCCACAACTACCTCCCCTACTTTCTTCAAATATCACTTTTGCATTGAGGCCCACCCTGATCTCCCCTTTCATGTATACATATATTTTTACTGAAGTATAGTCAGTTTACAATGCTGTGTCAATTTCTGGTGTACAGCATCATGCTTCAGTCATATATGAACATACACATATTTGTTTTCATATTATTTTCACCCTAAGTTACTATGAGATATTGAATATAGTTCCCTGTGCTAAACAGTATGAACTAGTTGTTTATCTATTTTATATATATTAGTTAGTATCTGCAAATCTTGAACTCTGATCTCCTCCTTTAAAATTACAACCCACTCCCTTCCCTTCCTCCCTACCCCAGGCAATAATTTCTGATCCACTCTCTGCCCAGGCATTAATCATTTAATATTCTTTGTAATGTAGTTATGTACTGTGAGTAATATTTATTGTCTATTCTCCTGCCCTAAATATTATCTCAGTAAAGGCATGAGTTCTGGTATGCTTTGTGCCTGGCACAAATCGACACTCAGTAAATATATGCTGAGTGAAATGAAGGAGTATCACCATGGGTTAGGAGCATCTCAATGTCTGTGCCCCTGCTGCACCACTTCCTAGAAAAGCTTGTCTAAGGTTTACTCAACACTGTCCAAATCCCCTCTTAGTTGATCCCATCCTACTATCAGGAATCTCATGAGAGCCAACCTATTCACTGAACGCCAACGGTGCATAATGACAATCATTCCCTTCTTTGATTTTAAGGCTATTTCCTCCACTAGCCATGGATTTCAGAAACAGGGAAAAACCCAGTGATCTACAATCAGTTAGGGAAGGAGGGGTGAGGGTATTGCTCAGTGATAGAGAGCATGCTTATTTAGAATGCGCAAGGTCCTCGGTTCAATTCCCAGTACCTCTCTAAAAATAAATAAATAAACAAACCCAATTACCTCCCTGCTCCAAACAAAACAAAACAAAACAAAATGTACTTACAATCAATTAATTTGCTAGTAGTGAAAAAAGTCACCAAATATTGTGCTAATATACGATCTAGGCTCCCCTCCTCCCTTCCCTTTCTCCTAACATCAACCTTAACTCAACATTTAAAATTTTTATTTTTTTTTAAATTGAAGTATAGTCAATTTACAGTGCTGTGGGGTTTTTTTAATTATTGAAGTACAGATGATTTACAGTGTTGTGTCTACATTTTTTTTACATCTCACTGTCTAAAAATTTTAAAGCTGTTTTTACATTTCTTTGAGAAAATCATACCTATATTTTTAATGCCTTTTCATATAGACCTGTTAGTCTGCCCAACCGTCATAAAGCAAGAGTTGTAATTCCAAAAGGCCCGTCTGGTAATCCAATACAGAAGAACGGAGTGGAGTCACTTGAAAGGAGATTCCCATCAAAGGGGAGTTGCTAGTGTCAAGTTACAGTAATTCACTTGGTTCTGATATTTACAGCTGCTACAGGTCAGAGTCAATACCCCATCTTCCGAGTTTCCTTTGCTAATGAAAAGCAGTAAGACTTTTGCAAAACAGAGGAATGTATGTGCCCTAAATTTATGATAATCACAGGCCCTGATAATTTAGTAAGATTGCTGATTTTGTTGGCAATAGACATACAGAGAGCTTAAGACAGGTATTCTCCCTAAATCCTGGTTCCCTCCATCATCGTGTACAGAAAACAAGTAATAGAGCCCACTACACCGGAGGGAATCTCTACCCAGTGGACACCTCACTGGCATGACTGTAAGACCTAAAACAGGTTTCTGAACAGGCTAGAGCTAATTCAGCCACAAGTCCCCAAAGACACGGCTGATGGGCTGCATCTCATTCTGGAGTGTCTGACTCAGGCCCAGGTTTCAGACTGTTCTTAAGCTTTACATGAACCCTAGGATCTGCCCCCTGCAGGCTGCTCTCCAGAAGCTCCTTGATTTACCTCCTAGGACTATTCAGGAAGTTGGGAGAAAGTATAAGATGGGCGAGCATGGCCTGTGTACTGTGACATGTCTACAGAATTCTGGGAAACACAATCACAGACACAACAGCCTGCCAATGACTGATCATTTTTTTGGACAGACTCCCAACAGTTTGAATTAAAATCCCAAAGTTCTGCAAACACTGTCTGTGATTACAAATTCAAGAATGATAAGACAGTGATGCTGTAGGTAGCCACCATCAGCCACTGTGGCATCCTGGTAGGTACAAAGGACAGTATTCTACAATGATGTGTGCAGACATCCAAGGCCTGGGAAAACAATGGCGCTTTTATCATAAAGGAAAGATATTTAGTAGAGAATAGGGGCTTTGGGACAGACCAAATTTCAAAACCCAGATCTGCCACGTACCATGTGATCTTGGTCAAGGCATTTCACCTCTGTGAGCTTTAATTTCTTCATCTGTAAAGAGGGACAATACCACCCATCTATCAGGGTTGTTGAGATGATCAAAGATTATGCAGATAAAATGCTTGGCATCAACTATGCATAAATGGAAGCTACTTTAGGCTACCCAGGCTAAACAAGATTACATTTCTAAACTCCAGCAATTTCCTAATTACCATTTCTTAACTGCCAAGAGTGTTACTGGAAATTTTTATTATTAGTACAACTTGGAGATAAATGGGAAGCAGTATTTGAGATAGACAGTGGGTATGTATATTTAAGAAAGAATAGTTAAAGGAAGAACAGTTTTGTCACTTTTTTAGTGGAAATGCAGAAATGTGCAGAATTTGTGAAATTCAACTTATTTAAATGCCAACAATTACTGTTCAAACAAGTAGGATTACTTTTAATGTAGCAGATGATCCTTTCTCACTAAAGAGGCAAATTTTAAAATAATCTCAACTAGAAATGAAGAATCCCACAACCATTTTTATCACTAGAAGCATAGCTCACTGGCAGGGAGTGACTTTTCTTTCCTTGGATTTCCTAGCATTGCAGGTTACATGAGTGAGGGTTAGCCCGATGAAATGATCCTACACGTCCTCATCACAGCTCTTCCATGCTTCAGTCTGAAGTCTATATGATGCCACTCCTACTCTCAAACCACGAAGAGCTGACTCCTGCACAGATATGAAACACCCCAGGGTACCTTCTGCCCCTCTGCTCACCTCCTTCACTAATAAAATGAAAGATCAAGGGATTTTTCTGTAGGTGAAGCAAGCTGAGTGGCACTCAGACTCAACAGTCTTCAACAAAGATTTAGTGCCCACCTCCTCTATGCCAGGCATTGTGCTAGGCTCTGAGCGGTACAGCGGTGAACGAAACAGTCCTTGCTCCCAAGATGATTAGAGTCTAAAGGGGAAGACAAAGAAGTTTACAACACCATGTAGTTGGTCAGTGGGTTAACAAAGATATGATATGATAAAGATACTCACCAGCTTTAGGGAGGGGAAGACAAGCATTCTAGAGAAGTAGACTTGGCCAAGGGAGGAGGAAAAAGCCAAGTATGCTCAGGCACTGGAAGTGGATGGCATGCGGAGCAGGAAAGAAAGCAGGGCTTCTCTGGTCAGATTTGAGGCTGGAGAGGAAAATCCTGCACACTGTGTATAAATCTTGCCTTTTATCTTGAAGGCAATGTGCAGCAATTAGGGCTTTCAGTAATTCAAGAGGGAAGACAGAGGGAGAGGGAGAGGGAGGGTGGGGAGAGAGAGTTATCATGGATGAAAGTGGTCCCCCCAAGAAGAAAGTCCTTTTGTGTTTCATTTTGGCATAGCTGCATAATCAAGTAGCTAGCTATTGGGGGTTAGGTAAAATTTTCAAAACCGAAAAATCAAAGGCCTATAGTTTTTCTATCAGGAAATTTTAAACCATATGTTCGATAGCACCTATTAGAACTACTTGGAGGCAGGGATGAAGCTGAAACTGTAGCCACACTGCCACTGTAGTTTGGAAAGTATTTTGGCCTCCTGGGGAGGCAGAGATTTGGCTGAGCATCTCACTCAGTACATGAAGTGCAGCTCAAAGGCACCGGATAAACGAGGAGTGTGACACTAAACTCTCTGCTCTGCTCACACAGTTGAAGGATGCCTGAATTGTGAGCAAGGCTTACCTATCGGTTTTGCACACAGGGATCATTTCCAACAATAATGACTATGCAATGTCATTTCACTGAGGTTAATGCGGGGACAACAGGTCAGAGAGGGAAAAATTGTAAATCATATGCTATTTTTCCTTTCAAATCAGAAAGCTATTAAAATCCATTACAGACTACCTCAAATCTTTTCGCAAATATGTCAACTCTCACCTGGCTTTCATTCAAACAACCTTTCCAACGTTCAATATTATTATCAAATCCAAAAACACGTTGAAGCAGCTCTGAATCACGCAGTGTATACAATGACCCCGTATTAGTCCCGATGTGCTTCTAACACTCTGATTCACGTCAGTCACTTTTTCCTCACTTCTGTCTGGCTTCTTCAAGCAAAACCCAACTTAAGAAAGAAACACCACAGTAACCACTCTTTACAAAAATGTGACCGAGGAGGGACGCAGGGCACCAGATTTGAATGTGCAGTGGTAACTGCCTTTGCTGGGAATTCTCATGCCCCACACCCACTCTGGGAAACCTGAATAACAAAACAGACTCAAGGCTTCCAAAATTACTCAGGCTGCGGCAAACGCTGTCTGCTCACGCTGCTCACGCCTCATCTCCCTGGAAACCCAGAAACTTCCCAAGAATGACATTACGGCGGCAAAGCAGGCAGCCGAGTGAACCCTGGAGCTGGAATATACTGTCTTTTGCAGACAACAGGGCTTCAGTGTCAAAGCCACAAGACCAAGGGCAGGCACAGCATCCAGAATAAAGCCTCCAGCAGGATGCACAGAATGGACCACAGACATGTGGATCCAGACAGAAGCACACCCGCTGAAATGGCTGATTGCAGAGCAGGTGTTTATTGCCCTGGCATCTTAAGGAGAAATAAAAGGGGGAGGTGAAGGTTTTATGATGATTTTATTTATGTTTAAAAATACCGGGTAACTCTTTTAGCATGTCTGTTTCTCTCCTACATAAATAGATATTTTAAAAATATTTGATAAGGGAATCTGAAATAACCTACATTGAAAATCCGTGTACATGAATTACAAATATTAACCTGCTGGGAATGAAAAATGAAACAAGAGTTTCTCTGAGAACTGGACCCAAACTCTCTCCACTTGAGAAAGAAACCGCAGACACCTCGGTCACGGTCCATCCGAGTGTGTGGGGAATTTATTTGCTCCCTCTCCCCTGCCCCCGAAGGTCTCTTGCTCCAAATCCTGCGTGTTTTTTCAGGATCACACTCCCAGCTCCCACTGCTGAAAAACACTATGGTGTTCCGTGCAAATCCAAAGCTAAACAGGAAAGAGGCAGAAAGAGATTTTTGAAGCATAAGCATCTAGTAAGACCGTAGTTCTGTATCCTGTTTGTCAGCTAGCAGGGAAAAAGCCTTTATTTAAGCAACATTCAACTGAAAAATGATTTTTTAAAATACCATCTTTCTTAAAAGAAATATTCGTGTCAGTTGGATGAGAAAATATAGAATGTTCTTGCTACGTCCTTGAAAAGGTCCAGGTCATCGTTTGGGCTACATCGTACATGAAAAGTTCTGAGTGGGAGCCCAGTGCTTCCTCCCACCCCCTCCACCCTGCCCACCACAATTAGCTCTCTAGCTAGAAGTCAAGTTTTATAATCTGCTAAGTGACCAGACAGACAGACTGGCTCTGCAAGGTAATGTTTCCAATTTGACTCACACTTGTGGTCTTTGACCTGAACAGTCATTTGTGGTCCAAGTGCCATAGACATTCTGAAGGGTGGTGTACTCGGTGATAAGCTTAGACATTCAGGCTTGGGTTGACTTTTTGCCTTGCTGTCCACAGACTTGGAACAGCAGGAGATACGTGTTGTAGAAAAGGAAGGAGGGAAATGGAAAGGAAAAGAAAAAACCAAAATATATTTCTTGAGGCAAAATATCCCAAACTTGAGCCATAAACGAAGTCAAAAGCATAAAATATATCTTCGGGGAGTTCTTCCCCCTAAAATAAACACACACAGCAATAAAAGAGTAAACAGAGGCAAGCTGTAAATCAAAATCTTCCGCCTAATGCATTCCTGGAGTTTCTTCCTGAGAGCGAATGCCAGTGAGAAATGGGTGAGCGCAGACAGACAACGAGAGGTTAGGGCAAGCTGACTCAGTCATTTTCATTAGAGATAAGATCGCCTGGCCCCCTTCAGTGGCTTTGATAGCTAATGTCCCTCCATCTGATTCTGATCCTCAAAACCATAAACTAGGAAGGAAAATCCCCTTTGCTTTTAGACATCACTACCCACAACTTAAGCAAAGACAGCCCAGGGAATAATAAAAATATTCAGAGCCATCAAGTAAGAGCTATTATTACATCCATTCTTTGCTGGCAGACTCAGCTCCCCACGGCCTCCTTTTCTCCACCCAGGGAAAATGTGGCTTTCAGATCCCATTTTTTGTTCCTCCTCAAACCAAACTCCCTGGAATATGATCTCTATTTGCTTAAAGAGGGTCCTGGAAAGAGAGAGAAACTTTATCTGCCTGTGAGAAATGGAATTAGCTGAAAACCTACTGGAAACTTGGGTAGGAATACTACAGTGAATGGTTAAATATTTACAACATAAGAACCAGTTCATTGGAAAACAAATATACAAGTGCCTGGCTTCGTTCCCTGCCTCAGGAATCAAGAATGTTCCCTTGCTGAGAGCCTGCCATTTTACTGACATTCAAGTAAGAACTGACTCCAGGAAAAGACGGTAGGAGTGAGTACAGGAACTACAGCTCTGCAAAGCGGTGTTGCATTAGATGAGTTCACTATGACATAGCCACCCTTTAAACAACAAATTCACAAAGAGAATATGTCTAGGAAAAATGAAGGATAATTTTAACATCAAGCATAGGAGTGCCCATGTAAACTCATCCATCTATTCATCCAAATGCTCAACACTAACAGGATATAAAGAATGTTAGAAGATCTAAATTAAATCAGACCTATATTCTGTGGGCAACTGGGACCTGCATCCCACCTAAGATGGAAGGAAAAAAGAAAGAATCAGGAGAAAAAAATGAAGCTCCACTCAAACCACTGTATAAATAAATAACCTCCAAGGCTCTACGTGCCCAGTAGGCTTTGGTGCAAAGGTGGTGGATCAGGAATTAGGAAAGTGTACAAAGTAATTCTTATTAGGAATCCTTTGCACTGCTTGTGTTTTGTCTCATTCAGTGTAAGTCAGTTCAGCGTCTCTGAAGTAAGCTTGTGGGAGTGTCAGCTGACGTCCTCAGGTAACTTGGTCTGCAACAGTCAGATCACATGAGCTGGTATTTGTGGTGCCTAGCTTCCTGGTGACAGGTGTGGGCCAAGTGTCAGGCTCTCCGTGGCGCTGACTCTGCCCTTGATTGATAGGATAGAAGCTTTAAAAAAACAAACGAACAACAACAAAAGTTGGGGGCAATAGGAGGCTCTTGGAGATGGAAAAGGAAAAACAAAGGAGAAAATCACAAAAATCCCACTGAAGTCAAATTCACTTTTCTGGACTCTTTCCATTGTAAGGGGTTTTGCATTCCCTTTCCAGGGCCTAACACTTGAGGATTTTCATTTGGGTCATCCTAGTTCCTGCAGATCGCAGAAGGGTGCAGATAAGGTGTCGTCCACCGGCAGAACCTCAGCCAGGAGGCCAGAGGACTGACCCCAGGAAGAGCAGCTTCCCAACCCTCACGCTTTCATCTGCTTCTGCGATAGAAGGGACTGCTACATGATTTAAAAGATTCATTAAAGGCTGGGGAAATGCCTCTACACTATGATGAAAGGCAGAGTTGTACAGGAAAACAGTTGTGAGGTCCCTCAGCCTGGTGACCCTGAGATCCCATCTTCTCACTGCCTCTAACGCTGGACATCCCCAGAGTCCTCTGCCCTTTCAGCCCCTGTCGCCTTCTCCACTTACATTTATTACCTGCTGCAGGCAGGCTGTGGAGTTTACGGTTGTCCAAACTGCCAAACCTGGCTGCCTCTTCCGTGTCCACCCCTGTCATTTTCAATCTTGGCATTGCCAACCACTCCCTCCCCTTCAAACTCTCCCCCTTGCCTTCCAGAACAGCATTCTCCTTATCCCCACCCCATGTTAGTTTTGCTGTATTGCTTCTTCCTCTAAGTACCAAGGCCCACTGCCCTCCTCTCTCTGCTTCTGCCCTCTTGCTCAGGAATCTCATCGCTGTCATCTCTCAGGATCACCTTTATGTGGATAATTCCCAAATCCACTGCATTGCTTCAGACACTTTCCTGGGCTTTGTCCTCCATTTCCAGCTGCCTGTTGGACACCTTCACTAGCAGAGCCTAAGGCCAGAGACCAAAATCATCATCTGTTTCTAAACAAAAAAGTCCCAGATCCCTTCCCGAATGGCCTATTTCCACAAATAACCTCACAATTCCACAAGCCAATGGGTTTCCAACATCCCTCACAATTAGGAATCAAATCCAGGGCCCATTCTCCCCACCCTGTGCCCTTCCTTCCTGGTAGCACTGCCCTAATTCAGGTTTCCTAAACTGCATACATCTTTCTCTGACAGTAAACATGCCAGTTCTCCCTCTCGCCCCCATTCCGCAGCAGCACAGGTCCCCGTTTCCAATGAACTGCCCTCTACACACTTCAGGCCTTTCACCACTTGCTCTCATACATCGCTGAAAATAATGAACAAGAGACCAGTAGCAAAGAAGTATTAGGTATTTTGGAAAATTTTTAAATAGGTGAATGCTTATATGCTTACGAATGTCACTAAGATGTGAGGACATCTGGTCGGTGGCTTCATTAAAGCTCTTTAAGGGCAGGCTGCTCTCCTGAGATTGGATTGGTCCATATAGAAAAGTCACGTACCAGGTCCAAGACAGGGGGTTCCCCACGTGATCGCAGGGCTCGGCCCGAGAACTCATCAGAGTAAATCATCCTTCCTTCAAACACACTGTAGGTCGCAAGTTCAAATAAAGGGTCCTACATATTCTATTGGAAAAAAAAAGAGGAAGATTATATTCTTCAAAAATGATAATTGCATTAAAGACAAAGAAAGGCTGTGCACATGTTCCAGATAAAAAGACACGATAACTAACTGCCACACCTGGCCCATGACTGGATCCAGTACTGGGAGGAAAACATATGCTGCAAAGGACATTACTGTGTCAGTTGCTAAAACTGAAGTATAAATAGTAGATTAGAGTTTTGTATCCGCGTTCCAATGACTAGAGTTGGTGATTGTACTGTGGTTATCAAATAGACCATCCCTATTCTTAGCAAACACACACTGAGGTGTTTAGAAGTAAAAGCACCACCTGTAAGTATCCCTCAAGTGGTTCAAAATATATTAGCGATGGCACATGTGATAAAGCAAGAGGGAAAAAGGTCAGGAATGTGTGAGTCTGGGTAAAGGATACAGGACTGTTCCGTGAGCTATCCTTAGTCTTGCAAGTTTTCTATGATTTGGAAATTATTTTCAAATAAAAAGTTAAAAGATCTTAAAGAATTAAGTCCTCATATCTGTATTCATGAAGAGCAGGGGAGCCCTGCACATTGCAAAGAATCAAACAATATTTGAGGCATGAATGTCTAATGCATAAACCTTCTGTAATACAGTTATAGTATCTGCTTAGGTAACGTTTATGTCCATGACACTCACATTTCCATGCTAGTTTGTAACATTCTGTTCCTAAGTTCATCTCAAATTACACTAATGTGAAGATAAATTTAAGGATTACATAATACAATGTGCATGTATACAAATATGTATACTATAAGCAAAATACAATCTATGTGTACAAACACATATGTGCTTGTTAGTGTCAAACTGTCATTCTAACATTTCATACTTTAGTGCTAAGAAAATCAGCGTTCTACAGGACTACCCAGGAATCTTAAACTTAGCTATCATTTTAAATTAAGATTCTACATGTTAACCGATGGTCAAACAAGTAGAATAAACCTGGGCCAATTCCTATAACTCAGAACAAGCCATTAGGCTGAGACTACATCTTAGAGAATGAAATTCCTTGACAATGAACAAATAAAAGACCCCAAATGAGTTGAATTCCATTTCTGTAATGCAATGAGGTAGTCAAACATATTACTACAGATCTACAAGGTTAAAGTCTGAAAAATATCTGTGGTCAAAGGTAAATTTCCTTAGATAACAAAAACTTTCTTTAATCCTCTTATCAGTGGATCATTATTCTGACAAAGAGTCCTCATCACGTCACTAGCTTGGACAGAAAAATGTTCAGTTAAAATATTTAAATAACGTTCAAACACCAACATGGGCTATTACTTGAAGCAAATAAATTCTTTAGGGGAAAAAGTAAAATTGAGTCCATGAGGTCAGCTCTATAAACACAGCCTACCATTCTGCTGTGTAACAGCAGCGGCGGCTGGCACCCCTGATCTCACACAACATGTGCTTCTCCGTTCTCCGTGTTTTATACGCCCTCAATGCTCTACTCGTCCCATAAATTCTGTGAGATAGGTACTCTCATTAACGCCATTTCCCGGATGATGAAACTGAGGCACCAGAGGGTCTTGTCTGCAGCAGAACTAGGTTCTGAACACTGGGATCGGGCTCCAGAGTCTGTGTCCTTCTCCATTAGTTGTATTTATTTAGATAAAACACAAACAACTCTGATGCAGCTTTCAACTAGAAAGCTGATTTTTGAATACACACTCACCTAACTTTTACTTCCTGAGATTCATATTGCTTCGATTACCTACTGAACTTCAATATCACTTATATGTTAATTTCTGCATTTGGGAAACTCAAATGGTAGTCCAAGAAATTGGACTATTGTTTTCAAAACATGATTTATGATCCAGGAAGCAGGAAACACAGGAGGGTTGATCCTTTCAGGATTCCAAGCCAGATTATTAGCATTAGAGAATCTCAAGTTTAGACAAGAACACAGACTTTGTCTTCCCAAGGCCCCCTAGGATGCCTGGATCTCTTTTAGAACACCGCCACCACCGAGCCATTGACTGACCCTGACTCAAGGCCTCTTCTATTTTCAAACAACTCTAGCTGTTAGAAAATTCTTCCTAATGTCAAACCTGATTTCTGCCTGCCTTTAGCTTCCACCCACTGGTCCCAATTCTTTCCTCTGGAGTCTAATCCTGCTTTTGCATGATGATCTGTGACATATCGCAAGGCAGACACAACCCCTCTCGGTCTTCTTTAAGCTAAATATGCCCACCTGTGACAACCACAAAGCCGGAGCGTTCGATTAGTGTGAGGTTCATGAAGTGCAGGCTTCATCTTCCTCACCTGCTGCACAACTCACATTTTATATTTATATTTGAAACTGAGGAAGCAGACTCTTCTCTGATTCTATCACCTGATCAAAACTCCAACCCACAGCTAACCCTGCATTTTACAGATTCAGCTCAGTTCATTTTATATATTAAATACCATTCAACTAGCTCGATAATTATTGGAAGAAGGCCTCCCCCTCTTTCGGGACTTGGCCATCGGCACCTTTCCGCGGTTAAGGATCATACATGCCAGGCTGCCTCCCCACGGCCCCCTTCCCTTCACTCCCACACGTGATTCCACCAATGGATTCGTGCTCCATCACCTCTAAAATTCTTAGCTGTAAAACAGCCACAAAGCCGCCCAATGATGATTTACTTTCAACTTCAAGCAGGATTTGTAAACACCATGATAAATGAGGAGAGGCCCCAAAGCCGCATTCCTCCAGCGGGTCTTCTTAAGTGGAAACATACTGCATTTCAGCATCAATTGGCATAAATCATTTCAAATCAGGGCTGAACTTCCCCAGCGTTCCTGCCAGGCGCCTTTCTCATCTGAGCCCCAGCAGCACATGTCAGTCAAAACTGCAGGTAACTGACCTGCCGCCGTGTTCCAGAAGACTGGAGAGCACTGATTTCAAGTCCATTACTTACTACACTTTTGGTTGAAAGTAATACTTGCAATATGCACTAAGTAAAGGGACCTTTTTTAGGAATGAGAGAAGTTGAGACATATCTTCAAATGTGCTTGACCTTTCTTAGTCTCTGTGTTCCTGCTCTTTTCTTCCTTATTGCATTTCCATTCCCCACACTGCTCCAGTTCTCAGCCAGTATCTTCCTTCACACCCTGATAAGGTCAACTGATCTCAGAGAACAGCCAGGCATTTCTCTACGGGTGACCCAGAGCTTAACACAGTCTTCTCTGGAGAAGGGGAGGGACTGGCAAAGGTCGACAGCAGAAAACCACCTGGATCCACTCACAGCCCCACTCCCTGATGCCCTTAACTCAGGATGCAACCCATCCATGAGTTTCCCATACCCTGGACCAGCATCTGCAAACAGAATCTGGCTCAGAGGCTTGTTTGAGTTGACCTGCACTGTGTTAGTGCATGTGGCGCTTTCCATGTGAACATTTAATCACTTGGGATCTTTCACATAAAAACCCAGATTTCTGGCAACACTGAGTCTGCATTCCTTCATCATAATAACCCAGTAGAGTTGAGCATCTGCTGATTCCTTTAGCTAGGAGATATCTGGCCTAGTACTTGTTATTGCCCACTGTGTTCTTAGAAAAAGGGCTATCTACACTGTGTACCTTGCCCACTTCATTTGTGTTTCTTCCTTGGTCCTATAGCCGTTTAAGTTTGCAAGCCTGGTAGATATTCTGTCAAAGACTACTAAATCTGTTTTCCTATCTGTAAAATACTGGGGAGGACTGTAAATCAACTACACTTCAATAAAAATAAATAAAATAAATTCCATGTAAATAAAATAAAATACTGGGGATGGCCTTCCACCTCCATGATTATATAGTTTAGTAGTTTGCTGAGCAAAAGTGGTATTGTGCTGTTCTTTTTTGTTTGGTTGTTTTTTTGGTGAGTGTGGGTAATTAGGTTTATTTATTTATTTTTTGATGGAGGTCCTGGGGATTGAACCCAGGACCTCATGCATGCTAGGCATGCACTCTACCACTGAGCTATAGCCTCCCCCGGTATTATGCTGTTCTTGATCACACTTCCTCAGTAGTAAGGAAGAGGACACGGCATGACCAATGTCAGCTGTGACTGAGTGACTAGCTACTCCCCGCAGCCCTCCTCTTCGATGTGGCCTTCACTTGAACCTAGGTGCGGACCCCTCTTCCTCACCATCACCATCATAACAAGAGGAGCCAAATGGAAGTCGAAGATAAAGTTCAGGTTTGAAAGGTGACTTCCCTCAAAATCCTATCTGATTTTTCTAACATCCATGCCAACCTGCCCATCTATAGTAGGTTCTCAGGACCACTCGAGGGCTTTGCAGCAAAGTTAAGGGTGAAGACATCAGTGAAACAGATGACATTTCTCATGTAATGATGCTGCGTGACTCTTTGCAAGGTTACAACGTGCTGAAATAGTAACAGTCTATGGTAAATGCTTTGTGTGAGTTACACACATGTGTTCAAAAAACAGCATTAAATAACACCTTACCTTGGCAAGGAGTATGATCAGTGGTCACTTAAGGTAGAGCTGAGGACTCAGAGTTTCAACTTTCTAAAAGTGAGAGCCATGCAAACGAGAAATGAGCTGACTTGTCAGGTACTGACTTCCTCAACCCTGAAACTATGCAGCAAGAGGCTGGATGAGCCTCTGTCCCTAATATTGTAGGAGCTTCCTGCACTGGACACAGTGGTGGGGTGGGGCTTCGGAAGTGTGGGGGGAACACTGGGCTACCTGTCTTACAAGTCCCCTCTAACTCCATATGCTGGGAATACTCCCTGTGGTTTTTTGTTTTGTTTTTTTTTCTTTTCTTTTCTATAACTGAGAAGCCCACTGATTTAGTGTTTACCCACCTTGCAAGATGCTAGGATAACTATTATTCCAGGGGTTGGGCTCAAACTTGGTTATTCAACACTGTTTGTTTTAAGAAGAACCTAAATTTGTAACTTTCTACTTTTCAGAGTATTTGCAACATGTGACTAAATCTTGCCTGTCATTACTGTACTGAATTATTTTTCAGGATAGAAAATTAATAATAACAGCTACTGGTATAAAATATGAAGTGCACTAAAGTTCTGTCAAAAGGAAAACATTTTAAAGCCTGACTATAACCCCTTTAGAGGCTACTTAGCATCTCACAGATTGTGTCCTGGGATTGATTAGCAATCATAAAGGAAATTAAAACTCACTGGCTAACACACCATTAGGTTTTCAGTTTGTCTCCACAAAGCTTTAAGTTTCCTATAGCATGAGCACTGCTTCTACTCAGATTTTTCTTGTTTGGCTAAATGAACTAGGTTCATACCTAAGGTTATCATCTTAATTAGCCAGAGATTAAACTAGAAAATCCTGCCTTAGGAGACAAGCTGTGCATGTGTAAGAAGTCACAGAGATTAAAATTCTGTTGCTTGCTTCTGATATAATATCCCCGGACACTGCTGTACCTGGAAGGAAAAAAAAAATAACTGCAAAACAAAATGCAGAATTCCCTCAGAGAGGATTTAGAGCAGAGGAACAGAAACACGCAGGGCAAACAGCAATGCAGGGTGGGGTCGGGGGAGTGGAGGAGGGCAAGGGATTTGGATCAAAAAGAAATGTGTCTGAGCAGGTTTCTCTTTGGGCAAAACACAATTAAGTTGTTCCAAGAATATTCCAGGAAGCCAGTGTATCTTATTCAACACGTGACTGGTTCAGGCTGTATTGTACAAACATATGTCCACAGCCAATATCTCAGGCACTGGGTGAGGAAGGTAATCATTCCTCCAGGTGTCCCTCAAAACTCCAGAAGGTGGAAGCAGCAGAGGGGTGCCTGCAAGGAAGTCCTCCCTCATCAGGTTGAGCTAGAGGCCAGGCATGTCCCGTCTATCTCCTGGAGAGTGCCTGGTATGCTGTGCATGCTAAGTAAATAAAGAACTTCCCTCTACCTGGCTTAATGGGAACCCAAGGGCACCATGACCTTAAGCAGCATTTATCAATGCAGAGCAAATATGGAAACACTAAGGAGGTTGCCCAAAGGTACAGCCAGAAGGCTCCCTCGGTGAAAGCTGGGAGTCTTGGCTCTTTGAGAGTGCCAACATACCCCTTTAGCACCCAGAATACCCTTCCAAGAATGATTTAACATCACCTCACCATTTCCTCTCTTTTGCTAAATTGACTCCCAGAAAAGGTGCCTCCCTCTTGCCCCTTCACCTCTGCCATCATTCTTAGAAAAAAATTCAGCCTTCCCGATAAGAAATAACCCAAACAACAAGATCGTTTGAATTCCACTGAAACCAATTCATCACATAGTGTTAAAAAAGAAATCCTTCCTCCTCTCTGAGGAAAATAATCAGGACAGGAACACAGACTTTAAAAGAGAGAGAGAGAGAACGAAGTTACTGGAATTCCGGAGCCGAGGTCATAAAGGACTTTAAAAAATCACCTTGACGTTCTGGAGATGGATAGTGGTGGTGGCACAGGAATGCAAAAGTGCTTAATGACAATGAAGTGTACACTTCAAAGTGGTTAAAATGGCCGATTTTATGTTATGTGAATGTCTTTGTCTGTTTGGACTGCTCTAACAAAATACCATAGATTGGATGGCTTATAAACAAGAGAAATTTATTTCTCACACTTTTGGAGGCTGGGAAGTCCAAGATGAAGGTGCAGGCAGATTCTGCTCTGATGAGAGCTTCCTGGATCACAGGTGCCTATAACCTCACATGGAAGAAGGGCTGAGAGCTCTCTGGGGTGTCTTTTATAAGGACACTAAGCCCATCCATGAGAGCTCCACCCTCACGACCCCATGCCTCCCAAAGGCCCCACCTCCTAATACCATCACACTGGAGATTAGATTTCAACCTATGAATTTGGGGGGACACATATTCGGTCTATGCCAGTATACTTTACCACAATTTTTTTAATAGGGGAGAAAAAATCAGCCTCCAGCAAGTCCTTCTCCCTTCCCCCCCACAGTGGAGGACAAACAGGTTGAGATGGTGAAACCGCTTAACGGTTTCTCACTTGGACAAGGGCTACTGAACCACGGCGGGAGCACCACCTCACATCACCAGTCAGCAGAGTCAGCCCCACCATAGATGGATCTGGAGAGAGCTCATTCACTGGTGATAAGTTGCTCAAAGCACCCCTGACCTACCTTAAAACCTGGATCTCTCAGCCAACAAACAGGGAGATAATCTTGTGATTTGGCTTCGAGGGGAGTAACACCAGGATCCCTCTGCAGGGACACCAAGAGCATTTTAAAATAAAACCCCACATTATAGATGAAAACATGGAAAAGTTAGGGATGGGTTGGAATTGGGGGCAGATCTCACTGGAGAAAATACACAAACAAAACAAGAGTCAAGTGTATCAAGATGCACGGTATTTGGAAAACATACAAAAGTGGATGAGACAAAACGAACGGTGCAGTTATTTCTGCAAAAGAGGATGTTTAGACTCCAAATTTCACATTAACACACGTAACACATAACACTAACCATTCTTTTTTTTTTTCTTGGTGCTTCAATTTCCTTATCTTCAAAGCAGAATAACCCTCAGAACCTACTCACCTTTTCAGAAAGCCAAAATTACTAAAACGAACACCTGAGAGATTACTAAACAAATTAAACCTTTCCACAAAATGCTGTAACTTAACTCATACAGGATGCACATCACTCAATGAGAGCAGAAAAGTACACATTTTCTGGAATGAGGGTGGTTTTCTTTGGCTAGACCACCACCATCCAGCTGCTATTTTCTGTCCTCATTTTACAATAACGGAAGACTGCACCAGCTTATTTGCTTTGCTTTGACAGATGATGGGCAAGTGTATCATTGAGATTATATCCTCGGTGCCCTTTGCAAAGGAAAACAACGCACCATTAATTTTCCTTGCAGAAAATGCTTCTCTTTGCTTGCCTGAGGAATTCTTCAAAGCCCTTTGCCCTCTGCCCTCCAAAAGATAAATAAAAATAAAGCAAGATGGGTACCAGGTGGCAAAAGCTGCCTGAAACAAGTTTGAGAGTCCAAACTCAAGGCTAGTAAGATGTTTACAGATCAGTAGAATCTACTGAAAAAGTAAATTAATGGTGTCTCTTCTGTTGTTAACTTCAGCCAGCCTCTTTAATGGTGTAGGTTTATGATAATTCCAGGCTCAGTCTATTTAGTTCAGGGTTAGAAAGTCATAGATGGGTACAAAAGCTCACTTACCTGCTAACACTGCTCCTCCCATCTAGTCTAATCCTGATGGGGACATTTGAAAGGAGAGGAAAAGTTTACAGCACAATTTGGCTTTGCCCATGTTGGAAAAAAAAGAAAAGAGGTAGGCCTGTGATCCTGAGGACAGTGATGGTCAGAACCAGACCCTACACCGGCTGTGTTTGGACTATGCGGTCCCAAGAGCCTGGAAAAATGGTTACTTGGCCCCCAAGGCTGAATGTGTCCTCCAGAAATTAAATGACTGCCCTTCTCCAGTCAGCTCTCAGGAAACTACCAACACAGACAGCTTCCCAAATGTAAAATGGTGAGGGAAGAGGCGTGTTCTTGTTAATTGCCTATCCCGATTCACTTTGAAAGATTTTCCAAAGACAACTCACTGGAAGCGTGTTTTAAATCAAGCTGTATTGGACGTCATTTATATTTCACTGATAAATACATAATGATGATGATAATAACAATAACTCCTGCTGTAATTATAGCAGCCACCATTTATTCAATGTTTGCTCGACGTCAGTGGTTCTCAAACTTGAGCAAGCATCAGAATTCCCTGGAGGGCCTGTTCAAATTCAGACTGCTGGGCTCCACCCCCGAGTTATTTTTTTCAACTGTCGTAAAATACGCGTAAAATAGTATTCACCATCTTAACCATTTATAAGTGTACGGTTCAGCAGCGTTAAGTTCGTTTACACCGTTGTGTAACCGATCTCCAGAACTACTTTCATCTTGCAAGAGTGAAACTCTATACCCATGAAACAAGAGCTCCACATCTTCCCTGCCCTCAGCCCCTGGCAACCACCTATCTACTTCCTGTCTCTGTAAGTTAGACTACTCTAGGTACCTCATATAAGTGCACTCATATAATGTTTGTCTTTTTGTGACTAGATTATTTCACTTAACATAATGTCCTCAAGGTTCACCTGTGATGTAGCACGTGTCAGAATCTCCTTCATTTTAAAGGCAGAATGATATTCCATGGCATATATAGACCACATTCTGTTTATCCATTTACCCATGGATGAACATCTGGGTTGCTTCCATCTTTTGGCTATTGTTAATAATGCTGCCATGAGCATGGGTGTACAAATGCCTCTTCAAGAACTTGCTTTCAATTGTTTTGGGGCATATACCATGCAGTGGAATTTCTGGATCATATGGTAATCTGATGCTTAATTTTTTGAGGAACTGTTTTCTGTAGCAGCTACACTATTTTACATTCTCACCAACAGTGCACAAAGGTTCCAATCCCATATCCTCTTATTTTCTGTGTTTTTGATAGGAGCCATCCTAATGGATGTGAGGTGACATCTCATTGTGATTTTGATTTGCATTCCCCTAATGATTAGTGATGTTGAGCATCTTTTCATGTGCTTACTGATCGTTTGTATATCATATTTGGAGAAGTGACTATTCAAATCCTTTGCCTTTTTAAAAAATCAGATTTTTTGTTGCTGAGTTTTACAAGCTATATATATATATATATGTTCTGGATATTAACTCCTTATCAGATATATGATTTGCAAATATTTTCTTCCATGTCTCAGAGCTTTTTATTTGGTGCCTGAGAATTTGCATTTCTAACAGGTGACACTGATGGTCCAGGGCCCACACTTTGAGAACCATTACTCTGGCAATATTGTTTAGCATTTTATATATATATTATCTCACCGAAGCCTCATATTATCGTTCTTGTTTTACAGAAGGTGAAATGATTGCTCAATATGGTAAAACATGCTCATGATTATTCTACTAACAAGTGGTAAAGCAGGGACTTTCACCTGGTCCTCATGACCTGACACTACGCTCACCATCTCTGCCGAGCTAAGTCGAGTAAGGCTCACAGAGAATACACTCCGATGACCAAAACAAGGGACCTGAGAGAACAAGTGATGCTTTGCAAGCTCCTTCTCTCTTTGTTTAAGTCAGGACTAAAATCCTGGACCCCTTTCCTTGGGTGTTATGTTCTGGCCTCATTAAGAAGAGTCAACAGCAAAAGGAATCTGCTTTAAGGAAAATGAGGAAAATGGCGGTGGTGGGAGGCGGGGGTGGGACATGCCACCGAGGTACATCAAGACCAGACTGACCTGATGAATGAACTCACTCCAGAGCCAAATGTTCAGCCTTGGTAGATTAGGCAAGCGCTGCGCCTTCCTCCCAAAGCTGTCGGTGTTAAGCCATTTCCCTGATCACAGCCTTCAGTCGGGACCACAACTAGCCCATAAGGGCCTTTCTTTATGTGCATGGGGGAAAGGCACCCCTCAGGACCTGGGCAACCTGGCCAGGCCGCAAGGGTGGTGACTTTCAGTCCCTGCCTCCTTGCCTGGTGAGCAACCAGAGATCACTGTGACAAGGTTAAAAGAGACGATCCTGATAAAGGTTAGTGTTACTATTGGCTAAAAGCGAGTACGTGTGTGTGTGTGTGTGTGTGTGTGGGTGTGTGTGTGTGTGTGTGTGTGTGTGTGTAGAGAGAGAGGGAGAGGTTGAGAGTGACGGGATATATGGCCCCCTGATTACTCATTTCCATGGATAACCAAGAGCTGGTGGTAACATAATATTCACAACAGTTTTAAGGATTGAGAGTAAAAACAACTCGTAGTTTAGTGCATTCATGACTTTGGTATGTACTTCAAGTCATTATACCCAAATCAGTGACCTATTCTGATGGAAAGCTGGCTATTTAAGGCCAGCCTTGAAACTCTCAGCCTTGTTAGCCAAGAAAAAAAAAAACCCACCCCTCATAGACACCAAGCCCCACAGTGTTCTTGCAGAACCTGGTGCTTTGTGTCGGACTTCACAGCTGCAAAGCAAAAGCGCGGTGCTTTGCAGGCACTTCTAAAGAGAAAACATGGAGGTCCCTGGATGAAGACGTGGGCTTTATTTGTCTTCAGATGTTGACATTCCCCAGAGCCACCACAACAAAAACAGAATTAAGACGCGAAAGGAATTCAGAACCTTCCTTTGCTATCCCAAGCCTGGGAATCTTTTCAAATTTAAATGAATATCTGTCAAACTAATTAAGAGAAGATGCAATGCTCTCATTCTGTGCCCATCAGAGAACAACTTACTGGTCATAAATTCCTCAGGCAGTGGGAGTGAATAGCTCTCTACCATCTTGCTTAAGATTTCTGGCTTTGTTTATTTCCAGTTCAGCCTGTTCATCTTCTAGACCCAGAAAAACCACAAAACATGCCTAGAATCAACTTTTAATTCCATAAGACAGAACTGGATAAGATTATGATGAGATGTTGCAACTGATGTTTTTGAGTCAACAAAACTGGGGGGGATGACAAGTAATCATTTATGTCTGAGTGGCATCTTTTTTTCCCCAAGATGTTTTATGTTTATGAGCAGACTGCAAATCTCAAATATTTCATACACACACACACAAAGTATTCCCACCATTTTTGCAGATTCTGAAATTGAGACTCAGTTAACTGGTTTGGTAAAATATATACACATTGTGTCCAAGTCTGGGTAGAATTTAACATACGGAAATCACTACCTGCATGCCCCACCAGCATCTATTGGCCTCCCACCTGCTACCCAGTCCAATGCTATGTATTTAATCTAATATATACATATGTAATTAATAATAAGGGTCACTCCAAAGGCAGAGATTTTTACCCCCATTTTACAGACAAGAAAGCTGAGTTTCAGAGCAGTTATCTTGCACCACACTGGGAAGCAGCAAAGTCAGAAGTAAGCATGACACTTAAAGATATTTGCCTATTTAAAATATGTAGTATTGTGCCTTTGACAAATTTGGGGAAATCTGAAATGATGAAGGAGTCTGTATCTGAAATTTTATTATTAGGAAGAAATTTAACTGTAGCTATTAGAATTTCCACCAAATGTCTTGAAAGATATATTTGAGAAAACAAGGAATTTCCATCTATTGAAAGGCCTGCAGCTTTTTCTAACATTTTTCAGTGCTCTGAGATTTCTGCCACTGAAAATACATTTTTTCAAATTAAAAAAAAAAAAAAGAAAGAGAGAAAGAAAATATATTTTTCCTTCTTGAGCGATTCCATTAGGTTTTCCCATGGGTGTCACTGAGCTGAGTTGCACAGTTCCTCAACCACATGGGCAGTTCTATTTGACCATTTTCTTATTATTTCTCCCTTTTGCTATTTACATCTTAAATAGGATTATTACAATTCCTACTTGCCCAAGTTACAGAGATGGGATATACTTACTTGCTCTCTGACACATACTAACAGTTTAAAGGGATACACTACAGCTAAAGGGATACAGAATTTGAGGCTACAATGCCAGTCAAATTCAAATCAAATTTATGGTGTTCACTCTTTTTCCAATTCTTCCTAGAATGTCTATAATGAGAACTATCCTCTCCCACTAACATGCTATAAAATGGGGCTTTAAAACCTCTCTCCTGAGCTGAATGTCATTGACACATCTCCTGGGTAAATCTGGGCCCTTGATCTATCCCCACTCATGTTTTTAATTCAGGTTTACTCTGACGATGCTGTCCAGGCCATTAGCCCACACTGTTGCAGACAGCATGAAACGGGGCCAACTTACTTTCCTACAGTGATCTTTCCACACATACCCCCATACTGACCCTCTTATCACCATGGGGACATTACTTTTAAAGCCCACGTTTAAACTGTAGAAGAGGGTATTTAAATCCACATCAGTTTAATGTTTACTAGTAAGGCTTTGTTTAGCACTGAATCAAACGCTCATCTCCTCTGCCTCTTGAGGAATTCAACCCAAAAGCCACATTACACTGATTTTGACATTTATAGACAATATACAATATGCACCTGAGACATCCACTAGTTCATGTTCTTTAATTTACAGACGAGTAAATCCTTAGCTTTGTATATTCAAGGACTCAGTCATTTACGCGAAATTCAACCTAGAATGAATGGAACAGAATTCCCAGATCTCTTGTTTTTTTCACTGTAGTCAGTTTACAATGTTGTGTTACTTTCTGGTGTACAGCACAGTGATTCAGTGATTCAATATTATTTTTCATATTCTTTTTCACTAGAGCCTGTTACAGGGCATTAAAATTCCCTGCCACTTCAGATCTCTTGTTCTGAATGCAGTATCACTTTTGTCTTATGAAACATACAATCTTAGTGTTTCTGCGTCCTTATTCTTCTTCCCCACTACTGCTCCAGGCAGCTATGATTTTTAAAGTTTCAGACACTGTCTAACAATTACTGACATTAATTTTTGAAAAACAATGATTTCTAATATTTTCAAAGCATTCCTTAGACGGATAGTTCTCATTTTAACATTTTAAGAAGAAAATTTAGGCTTTCCCGAGAGACCATTTTGACCAAGTGCCTTTGTTTACTGGAATAACACACAGGCAACTTAGATACCACACTAAGGAGGAGGCACATACCTGAATGATATAGTTAAGCTCAAAAGCAATCACATGTCTTTACTTGGGTGCACAAATGAGATACGTTTCTAGGAAATCAATTGCAAAACCCAAGCTATGAAATCATCTCCACCTATTCATGAGCAGCATTTTGATTCTAACCTGCTTTAGGGACAATAAATAGAACATGTCAGCAACTTGGCATAAATAGAGCCAAAATATATTTGATCTCAACATCCCTTAAAGCACAGGCATCCAAACCCCCAAGTATCCCACAGGCTAAGAGAGTTGAAAGCATCCTCTTTCAAGGGAAGCAGAAGCTCAAATTCTACTATGTGTCCCCTGTTACCTGAAGACTAGGAGGCATTTGAGGCTTGGGAAGCCGAGACGCTGATCTTAATCCAGTGTTTCCTATGGTCACCCTGCATACTAAGCCAGAGGATTTCGCTATAAATCAATAAATCTCTGTCCTGTTCTTTCCAAAGTATATGCTTCTAAAAGATGACTGTCCCAAGGAAGACGACGTGATTAAGATTAGGTATATTTACACCGAATTAGGTGTAGGCAAGCTACAGTCACCCCATCCATCAGTCTCCCATGTATCACAAATACAGAATAATAGAATGCAGCAGGGATAATGAGGACAATAAAAATAACTAACCTTTATCGAGCACTTACTTTGTGCTAGTTACCTGCATTAGCCCATTTAACCCTCACAATCACCCTCTGAGGAAAATATGACCATCCTCATTTGGAAGATAAGGAAACTGAGGCCCAGGGAGAGAAACCATCCATCCAAAGTTCCATAGTCCCAGAGTCAGTGACAGACCCAGGATCCGAATCCAGGTCGTCTACCTCAAGAGTCTCTTCTCCAAATTCACGTCATCCTTGCATAGTGAGGTCCACTGATGGATCCAAAGGTGTCCTAACATTCATCACAATGAAAAGTAACTTGTTTTCCTGTAGGCTGACCAAGAGGGATTCAACTTAAAAAACCATTTCATAACATTGATTGAGTTTACTATTGCAATTCAATTTACTTTTGCCTACTATTTATCAATCTACCTCCACTAGTGAGCCTGGGTACTCTTTCAAAGACAAAGCAAAAGCTTTCTATAGAGAACAAAAACAGGGAAATTGACACAGGGCTGCAGCAGTCATTGATCATGAATTTATATAATTTTACAGCTTTTGATAAAGACCAATTAAGTGCATAGCAAAATGTGGATTAACTTTACACCTTATAAGATAGGAATGCATAAAATCCAGGAGGAAAGCCCTTTGTCCAACTTTTCATTTAGAGATGATATGATTACCCATAGATAGGACTTTGTAATTTTCTTTCAGCTATTCTTGGATTCATTGAGGTTTTTGGTATCATAAGCAACATTTATCATAGGGGTTGGCATGGAAAGTATTCAACCAACAATTTCTGAAATAAAGATAATTCCAGGATATATGCTCAGGAGTGGGATAGATACATGTACCCCAATATTCATAGCAGCACTATATACAATAGCCAAGACATGGAAGCAACCTAATTGTCCATCAACAGATGACTGGATAAAGAAGTTGTGGTGTATTCATACAATGGAATACTACTCAGCCATAAAAAGAATGAAATAATACCATTTGCAGCAATATGAATGGATCTGGAAATCATCATTCTAAGTGAAATAAGCCAGAAAGAGAAAAATACCATATGATATCACTGATATGTGGAACCTAAAGAAAAAAGAGGACACTAATGAACTCATCTACAAAACAGAAACAGACTCACAGACATAGTAAACAAATCTTACGGTTACCAGGGGAAAGGGGGTGGGAAGGGACAAATTTAGGAGTTTGAGATTTGCAAATGTTAGCCACTATATATAAAAGTAGATTTTAAAAGAACAAATTTCTTCTGTATGGCACAGAGAGCTATATTCAATATCTTGTAATAACCTTTAATGAAAAAGAATATGAAAACAAATATATGTATGTATATGCATGACTGAGACATTGTGCTGTACACCAGAAATTGACACATTATAACTCACTGTACTTCAATTAAAAAAAAAAATCCAGGAGAACAGAGAAGAAAGGTCAAAAGGAAGGTTCCGTGATTGCTCCTGGATGGGTTCACACTTGGCCAGTGTTGGAAAAGCCAGCTTCCCCTTTCCTGGAAGGAGAGTGTTGAAATGTGAAGGCATTTCCTCACCCAGCCTCTCTCTCCAGCCCCTCACTCCAGCACCATGGATCAGCCATGTGGCCACAGAGGGCTAACCCTCACTGGCTGAAATGTGAACACCAAGTCAACTTGGTTGCTGCTTTTTCCCACTCACCATCTCCCAAGCAACTGGCCTGATGGTTTTTTAGACTGAAGTGTCTGATAATTTGAGACTTATGTAGAAAGAAGAGAGCCCTGACTAAACCTGTAAGAAGGATGAGCAGTTGTTTCCCTCTACAGACAGAAGAAAATAATGGCAATTCTCAGAAAACAACTGGAAGGCTAATTTCTTGCTGAAAGAGACAGTCTAGTATCCGGTAACAATCACCTGTTGCTCCCAACAGCTGTTATTAAACTTGGGATTTCTCAACTTTGCACCACCACTTGGGCTAGATAATTGTCTGTTGTGGGGGGCTGTCCTGGGCACTGTAGGATCTGACCTCTACCCATGAGACTTAGGTAGCACAACCTCTCCAGCTGTGACAACGAAAAAGAAAGGTCTTCAGACATTGTTAAAGCTCCCCCGGGGACAAGACCACCTCCAGTGGAGAGCCTCTCATTTAAATAGTTAACAATCACCGAATGTTCTTTCATAGCAAACAAATTATGGATGGTTAATATTGTGTGCATTGGAGGGAGAGGGAGGTAATTAGGTTTACTTATTTATTTTTAGAGGAGGTACTGGGGATTAAACCCAGGACCTCATGCATGTTTACAAGCATGTGCTCTACCACTTGAGCTATACCTGCCCCCCATGGATGGTTAATTTTAAACATTATGAAAAAGCTTTTTTCTTTCTTTCTCAAAGGCATAATCGATTTCAGAGTAGTATAAAGAAACAGACTTTCCACTTTTCCTAGTCTCTGGCTGATTCTCACGTTCAATTTACAAGGATTCAGTGACCGTCAAGAACAACCATCACAGACACAGAAACCAAACTTACGGTTACCAAAGGGGAAGAGGGAGGAGGGACAAATTAGAAGTTTGGGATTAGCAGATACAAACTACTGTTGTAGTAAATAAGGTCTTAGGTACAGCACAGGGAACTATATTCAATATCTTATAACAACCTATAATGAAAAAAGTATGTATATACATATATATATATAACTGAATCAGTATGCTGTATACAGGAACACAACATTGTAAATCAACTATACTTCAATTAAAAAATAAAAAGAACAATCATACTTCATGTTTAAACATGTATTTCTTATCCCAGGCACTTTAACAATATCCACTCCTGAATTCTCACCGCTCCCTTTTTTACAGGTGAGATAGAAGCACACTAGTTGTTTGTTTTCAGTCACAGCTCAGCATAACACATTTTTAATTTATGGAAGCATAATATGGGGGCATTGACAAAAATATCACACCTATGGCCAATGAAAACTGGCAGGACCATCAGGGACATTCCAGAGCAATGACCAGAGTTACAGTCTCTGAGGATCTTATCAGGACCGTTTCTTGATAAGGAGAGTTATGCACACCTTCTTTGGGTGCAGCTGGCTGGTGAAACCACATGCTGGTAGTGAACAAGAAATAATTATTAAATGTAAAATAGCAAATGGAGCTTCAGCGGTCAATTGTATCCTAGAAACACATCTCAGTCATGTGAAAACCAAGAGCACCATAGTTCTCTGCCTTCTTTCCCATGGTTTTTATAGTCCAAGGGTAGCATAACCAGCCTAAACTCCCACAGCACCCCAGGAAGGACAGTCCGTGTATGGAAGCTACCCTCTGATGCAAGCAGCCTGAGCCTCTTTGTCCTTGGGCCAATCCAGCAAGAAGGCAACATTACATATATGTACCATCTAATAGATGCCAGTGCAGGAATAATCAAGGTTTGCAAAAGCAAGCTATATCTTTTCTTAATGTCTGGACACCAGCATTAATAACAAACATAATAGTGGCAGCAGGGGCCACCCCTCCCAGTGCCGCTCGTGACCAGCCTGCCCCTGCCAGGCCCTACACCAAGCATTTCCCTCTCATCACCCCTTAACCCTCACAACGGCTCTGTGAGCTGGGTCATATCTCCCCCATTTTACAGATGAGGGTCATCAAGGTGAGTACCCTGTCCAAAGTGACAGAAGGGACTAAACTTGGTATTCAAACCCAGGACCATTCAACTCCAAAGCTTGAGCTCTTAGCCCATCCAGACGCACACAGGGAGACAGGAAGAACCCTGCTGCATGCCACTATCAGGACAAAACAAAAAATGCTTTCTCCAAAAGAATGGGAAAGGGTTTGGTTTATATCATTTTACTCCTGAAAGAAAGAAAGAATAAGGGTGATGAACTAGCTGTCAGCGGTGGGGCATTACTATCTTGTCAAGACTGATTATCCACTGCAGCCTGTTCTGCTGTGCCTGAAAGGGGGACGAACAGTTTCCTTTAATATCAGTTGGTCATTCTCTGAAGGGACACAGCTCAAGAGAGAGTGTTTTCCCTCCATCTCGAAAGCAATTATTGAAGCCTTCCTTTTAATCTTTAACCACAAGGCTTATATAAGGAACTTTTTATTGTTATTCAGCAGTTAACACCTTACTACACTGTATCAAAGTTCCCAGGTTTATCAGTCTTTGCTGGGAAGCCAGAACCTTCTGCTGAGCTGCTGAAATTAAAAACCCAGGAGTCATCCTAATCACCTCCTTCTCCCTCACACAGAGAGCCAGCCTGTCATCAAGTCTGCCTGGTCTACCTTCTAGACATCAAAGCCACCACTTCCTCTCCTTCCCCTGCCGGAGCCTTACTGCCAGCCTTCATTATCTCTCACCTGCACCAGTGCCCGCTCACTGGTTTCTGTTCCTCTAGACTTTCCATCTTCAAAACCACCCTCCAACATGTAGCCAGGATGGGCTCTCCCAAACAAAAATCTCATTTTGCACTGATCTGTTTTTTAAAAAAATTTTTTAAACTATAGTTGATTTACAATGTTTCAAGCATATAGCAAAGTGATTCAGTTTTATACACATATATAAGATACATAATACAATAACATTACATGTAATAATAGTAAATATTTTATAATAATAATACATATGTAATATAATAATATATAAGTATTCTTTTCACAGATTCTTTTCCATTATAGGTTATTATAAGATATTGAATATAGTTTCCTGTGCTATACAGTAGTTCCTTGTTGTTTCTCTATTTTATATATAGTAGTGTGTATATATTAATCCCAAACTCTTAATTTATCCCCCTCTTCACTTTTCCGTTTGGTAACCATAGTTTGTTTTCTGTGTCTGCAAGCCTATTTCCAGTTTGCAAATAAGTTCATTTGTACAACTTTTTTCAGATTCCACATATAAATGATGACATATGATATTTATCTTTCTCTGACTTACTTCACTTAGTATGATAATCTCTAGGTCCACCCAAGTTGCTGCAAATGGCATTACTTCATTCACCCCTGCTCCGCCTTTTCAATTCTTCATTAGCTCCTTATCACCATAAGTTTGAACACCTTTTGTTACTGGCAAAGCCTCACATATGCCCGCTAGTCAAAAAATACCAAACACATTTAGACAAGGCTACCCGCACCCACCAACCCTGCCCACATGGCACCCCGTGCAGATTAGACAAAGGCACCTGCTACTCCAGTGGGTGCAGCTGCTCCAGGGAGCAAAGCCTGGGCTGGATTTCAGCTCTGCTCCCACCCCAACTCTGGCCATCCTTTTTGTAGGTCACAATTGCACAATCAGCCCTGCAACCTGACTTAAGGCTCTCTTCAAGCACCTCTTTGTTTGCTTTGTCTAGAACACCTTTCCTACTAAATCTCTCTACCTAACTGCTATTCACCCTTCTAAAAATCAAGACAATCCTCCTTCTCCTCCAAGAAGCATTCACCTAGTCAAGGCTACCAGAAAAGCTTTGCCATAGCATGCCTGCTGTAAATCTTCCTGTCCATCTCCCCCGCCGCTAGACGCTGCATTCTGCGAAAGCAAGGACCCGGTCTCTCTGGTCTGCGAGCCTATAAAGCCTAGCCCAGTGGCTGGGAGACTGCAGACCAGTCACAGCTGCATGTCAAACAAATCACACCTCTTGCTTTCTTGTGTCTTAGTCTTGTCACTGTGTAAGACCCCCAGCAATGCGGGGATCAGGCCACAGGGAATTGGGAGGGAGGGGAGGAGCCTGCTTCCTCAAATTACAAATCCTGACTCAAATAACAAGCAGCCAGATCTCACTCAGTAATCATTTCATTCACCTAGGATTGAGAAGAACATATTGGATTTCCACTTCCTGTCCCCTCTGTCAAGTTTGCTAATACATCTGTCATTGACTGTTTTGTCTTTCACTGGACCTCGCTCTCTTCTCTTTTCTCTTCCTCCCAGACTTGTTCTACTTAACAAGGCCATCCAACTGGATGGGGGCTGCGCGGGAATCCGTGGCACTCTCTCCTTTCACTGGTGTTTGGGATGTTTTCATAAGAAAGAAGTGAAAATATGTGAGTTTATGTTGTCTCTACTAGATGTTTAGGATCGTAAATTTTTAAATTCAATTGAAAATCAAGTCATACAATAAAAATAAATTGCTTGATGTATGTCAAACACAGCAGTACATAAAATAAGTTGGAGAAAATCAAAAAAAAAAAAGAAAAAGAAAGAAGTGAAAATAAACATTTACAAAAATTAAGTTGGCCATATTTACTGAACCAGAAGCTCAACTTCTTCTATCTCTTCCTTTCCTGGGATTTTCCTCGTTAGTCCTTCGTGGCTCTCCCGGCTGGCCTGTGCCCGATGGCCACACTGATTTCATTTATGACTTGACTCAGCTCTCCTACTCACTCCTTCCTCAGATCCCTCACTGATTCCCTCCTGAAACAAATCTGGAATTCTCTTCTCCATTCAAGTCAGGTCAAAGCAGGCAGAGCCACCAGACTCTAAGCCCCTGTCAGAAGCACTTGTATTTCTGAAATCTAGCTATTCTACCTGTGAAACATGTACTTTTCAACTGGGTGCAGAACCATTTTAGGAGGGGCTGGGTGGTTTTCATCAGAGGTGCTATCTTCTCCTGCTCACAGCTGCTGTGAGGGAACATAGCGCTGACCAAGCCCATGCTGAAGGAGTGACACTGGACCAGCTCTTGGCTACAAGCAGAGCTGTTGAGGTTGTTGCCCACAGTATGGAACTGGGGCCCAGGGGCTGAGTTAATAAGGTGATGAAAGCTTCAGAGTTGGGAGTACACAAGGCAGAGAAGCCAACGACAGCTGTGTGGTGGGCCAGCGCCACACACAAGTGGATGTGGGAGGAGAGAAACCCAGAAGTTTGGGGGAATTGCAGCAGACAGGGTTCTGTTCCGGTTGTTGCAAATGACACAAGTGACATTGAACCCACAAAGAAATTTAAGCTGAAATGATAATTTCTTGGAAAGCCAAGGATGGAGATGGCCTTGGGGATTGAAAACATTGTCAGGTTCCTCCTCATCCTCATCCTACCACGCACCATCTGTTTGGATGTGTGTGTGCGTGTGTGGTAAGGGGGCGGGCGGGGATGCAGAAAACAACCTCAGAGCAGAGGTTTACTTCACCCCACATTAGCCACTTCGAACTAAGAAAGCTCTGCCTTCTCTTAGACTGTATATAAAACCTCAGGGGAGGGCTCTGATTTGCCTGGCTTGGACACATGCTTATCTAAGACAGGTCCTTACGACTGTTTACTCAATGGTCACTGTCCCCTTCTTCCTCACAAATGTAGTCCTGACTCCACTGCAGTATCAGAAGACTATGTGCTCAGGAAGGTGGAACCTTCCACACCCCAAGAGATACATCATTCTTCACCTACACCAACCACGGTCCTCTGACTCCCCTGCCAGTAACTAGTCTAGGCGTGGGTATAGGACAACCCTAGCTAATGAGGTCTGATCCGAAGGAAAGTTTGCAGGACAGTTTCTGGAAGTGTTCCTCATTCTGGATAAAATACACCAAACTGGGACTCTTTCCTGTCTTTGGACAAAGTTTTGTGGACACGTGATGTCTTGAGTTGAAGCAGCCATCTTCCAATTATGAAGGACAAATCTGGAGATTAAAATCATCATGCTAAGGATGGAAATCGATAAACCTGGAACCTTGGTGACATCACTATACCACTGAATCAACTCTGGAACCAGGTCCTTCAGGAAGCCAGTCTGAGGGAGAGTAATGGGACTTATGTTCGAAGTCGACTGAAACGAGGGACCTGCACTCTGAGGAGAGAGTGAATTGTTGCCTACCTGCTAAATCATAGAAAGGCCTGTGGTTGCTGATCTCTTACTATGTGTCAGGCTCTGTTCCAAGTGCTTTATATGTATTATCTCATTTAATCTACACAACAACCCAACAAGGTTTACACTTTCATTATTCCCTACTTTTCAGATGGGTAAACAAGGTCCAGAAACACTGAGTAATCTATCCAAGGTCACAAACTCAGCAAGGCCAAGGGAATTCACTCGCACTTCTGACACCTGACTTATCATTAAGTCAAACTTGGAAGTGTTCCTGGCTTGCTGTGGTTGGAATCCTCAAGCTTCCCTCCTATCTTTTCAAAGAACCCTCTTTTTATTTGAGGGGTCTGAGTGGGTTTACTTTCATTGCCAGACTCAGGCTTTCTTTCTCAGCCCCTCAATAAATCTGTGAGTCTTGGCATAAAAAAGAATGAAATAATGTCATTTGCAGCAACATGGATGGGCCTAGAGATTATCATACTACGTGAAGTAAGTCAGACAGAGAAAGACAAATATCATATGATATCACTTATATGTGGAATCTAAAAACGTGATTTGAATAAACTTATTTACAAAACAGAAACAGACTCACAGGCATAGAAAACAAGCATGGTTACCAAAGGGGAAGGAAGGCAGGGATAAATTAGGAGTTTAGGATTTGCAGATACTAACTACTGTACACAAAACAGATACTGTATAGCCCAGGGAACTATATTCAATAGCTTATAATAACCTACAATGAAAAAGAATATATATGTATAACTGAATCACTATGCTGTATACCTGAAACTAACACAACAGTGTAAATCAACTACACTTCAATGGGAAAAAAAAAAAATCTGTGAGCCTCAGTGCCCACTGTTAAATGCACTGAGTCCAAATCCCACAGTAAAACCCTCATTTAGTGGAATTCACGTTCCCTGGCTTGCTCCTTCTGCAGCTGTCACGTGGTCAGTGTTTGGGTCTTTTAGGGGCACGATTTCTAATGTGATATGACTCATTAATTAAAATATTAATAAGCATCTAACAAGAGATGAAGCTGTTGACACTGCCTCATTATATCCTCCCCTCTAATTTCACCTAGTTTTTAACTTTTCAAAGGTTTTACATGGAGCGATACCCTGCATTCACATATATCTCTGTGGCTCTGTGAGATCAGGAAGGCACTTCTATGGCCTTACTACTGTTTATTCATGTCCCACCCTTACTCCCTCACTCATTCAACAAATATTTGAGTATCTGCCATGCCCCAGGCACTGTGCTAGGCACTGGGTATCACAGAGGGCAGTGAAGTCTAATGATATGCCAGATCACTTTTCCCTCTAAGTCAACAGGAGAGCTACAGCAAATAAATGCAAAAAAAAAAAAAAAAAAAAAAAAAGTTCACCGGACTAGACACAGCAGTTTGTGGGTACAACCAAGTAGAAGTTAAAGGCACAGATCCTGCTGGCTGACTGCCTGGGTTCAGATCCCAGCTCTCTCACTGGGAGAGTGTAGTTAAGTTACTGAACTGGTGTCTCAATTGTTTAAACTGTTAAATGAGAATTAAAATTGTAGCTTTGTCAGGAGGCTTTCCATGAGAGCATTTTTATAAATTGTTTAGAGTAGAATACATACAAGTATTTGTTCAAAAGGAAGCACAAGCTATAGTCTCTTCTACCCACTGACCATACCTAGGCAACTTTGCAGCAAGGAGGATCTTGCAATCTGCAAACGGCAGCACAGCACTGTCGGCGTCAGTGTCAGTGTCGGGAGGACTGGGGCTCCAGGCACAAGGACCAGGGTCACCACTGCAGGGGGATGACCCATGTGACCATCCCCCTAAGTAAACAGAGCCTCCACATTGGTTGTTTCTTGCTCTCAGAATCCCCAAATTACGATGCTGCTTAAAGAAAATTTAAGGTGACATCTCCTGCAGAATTTAGTTTTCAATAAGCATATCTCGGAAGAAAGCAGAACCAACCACCAATTTGGAAGAGATATGAGAAGCTAAGCTGTCATCTAAATGTTGGATAACCCCTCTGCCCGCCAGTCACCCAGCCTCTGCTGGAACATTCCTACTGATGAGGGTGCACATTTTTAGTCAGCCTTTTCCTTCATTGATCATCTCTAGTATCATCAAGCCCTTCCTTTTATTGTTCCCAAGTGACTTTTCCTAGTTCCTGAGTAAGGATAACCCCGGTTCTAAATAATGATCTTCAAATGCTTGGAGATTCCCTGTCTTCTAGTTTCTGAGCTAGTCATGACTTGACATGAATTCTGACCAAAATCCTTCAAGCTCAAAGAAGGAGACTCAGAGGGGTAGCCACAAAGATCATTTGGAGAGAGGGTTCTTGAAGCGCCCAGGAAAGCCAATCTTGCTTCTGGGCTCTGCAGAGAAAGAAAAGACATGGATTCTTTGTTTTCATTATATCTGCAGAAGGCCCTTCCCTACCTGGAATCCTGTTGCCTGCAGAATGGATCAAAACTCAAACAAGAGTGTGTTGCGATAGCATGTGAATTCAGTGAATTCAACAGGACTTTTGGAGCTGAAATTTAAACCAAATGTCTCAAAATACACCTGTCCCTAGAGAGTATGGACTTAGTACTTTCATTATAGAGAAAATGGTGTAGCTTTAAAGAGGCCAGTTTTTAAAAAGTAAGTTTTCCCCTCTTATGTGTGAAGATACAGAGGTGGGACCTTCTTAGGCGATAGAATGGAACAGCCAAGGTCAGAGTTTAATTCTCATAAGAACAATCAGCTTTAATCAGAACAGAAGCTCTCTTCTGTAAGCTCACATTGTTCTATCTTTAAATCCTTAGTAGTGGTAATAATAAACAAATGAACAATACTAGCAATTATAGAAGATTTTTTATGTGGTAGGAACTATGCTAAAAGCTTTCAGCAAATTATTTCATTTAATCCTTGCAAAAGCTCTTTGAAATACGTTCTCATAGGGTTCAGTCAGAGTAAAATTTAAATGCCTTCCCATGGCCCAGAAGGCCCTGACTTTCTCTGCACTCACCTGGTTCTTCCGCACACATGCCATCTGTCCCCTCTCCAACTCCAGCCCCAGGGCCTTTGCACTCACTGTTCTTTCTACTTCCAGCCTCTTCCCCAGCTACCCCAAGGCTTAGTCTCTCACCTCCTTCAAGTTTTAGTCTTCCTTCAAATATCACCTCCTTAGTGGGGCCTTCTCCCATTACCCTTTAGAAAATTGTAATATCCCCTCTGCCATCATATTTTCTGCTTTATGTTTTTCCCCAGAAGCTATCATTTTACAACCTGCAACACAACTGACTTATTTGAGGCTTTGTTATCTGTTTTCCTTGACCTGAATGCATGCAAAGATTTTTGTCTACTTTTGTTCACAACCCTAAACCCAGCATGTAGAAAACAGCTGGCACGTGGAAGGCACTCCATAAATATTTATTGGTTAAATTTTATCCATGAGACAGTAGGTGCACAGAGATGGTAAGTGGTCATGCTTTTCATAGAAAGAAAGACTCCATGAGGAGCCCACGTTCCAGAAGTCAAACTTGGAGTATACCTCCTTTACCTGAGACTTGGTGACATTATTTTTGACCATCAGGGCAATACGTTAGATCTGAATAATACTTCTGAAAAACACTAGCAATCAAAAATGTAAAAAGTATTCTACATTTGTTCTACATTCAAGAATTGTATATGTGTAGGCACAATCATTTGTTGGAAAATTTTTTGACTCAACTAGAACATTTTGTTGGATTTGAAGATTTGAGGATATATATTTATATCCTCTTCAGTTCCTTAAAAATGAAACTATATTCAAATAGATAAAATTTATATATATTTCTTTTTTTCTCATGAAAGCATTTTCCCAGGGTCATACAAGAGCAAGAATGACAGCTTTTAACACTCATTTATAGATGCCACTAAGATTTCAGGATCATTCCCGAGTTCCTTTCATATAATTATATTTCACCTTCCTAATAATGCAGAAATCCAATTCGCAGATGAGGAACTATGTTCCAAGAGGATGTGGACCTTCCTAAAATAGCCCAGTCCAGGGTAGAATTTGGAACAGAATATAATTCTTTTGTCTCCCCGCCCAGACCTGTACACACAGCTGCTGGTTAGGCTTCAGGTGTTTATCATTTTACAGAAGCTTCTCTCCTGGGGAAGGAACCCAGTTTTTATTAACGGCTAACATAATCCCCTTTCAACTGAAAAATTAAAAACTACAAATATTACTTTGCCTCTCTCTTTTTCTAAGTTCTACTCTTACAGAGATTCAAGAGACTGATATCAGAGCACCTACATTCTCACAGTAAAATTAGCGTCTCTGTCTGAAGTTCATTTCACTAACTAAACAGCCGGGTTTACAAAGCTCACATTATTACCGAGGAAAAAATGCAGCTGCGCACAGGATCACTAAGAGCAACAAAATTCCAGGAAAATCTCAAAACTCTGACCACTTTTTTCTTAATCAGAATTTTGCCAATGATTTCTCCACAGCTCTGGAAACTCGTTTTCCCCTCTACCCTTTTCCATAAAAGAATTCTACCCCAGGGGAAAAAAATTAAGACCTCAAAACCAAGTACAAATTGCTCATTTAAAGAACAGGAATTAAGGATGTGGGGGCTTTTCTTCCTTAAAAGCTCATTACTCTGTAGAAAGAATCCGAACCCTGTCCTGATTCTTTCTGGGCAGCGGAGCAGTTTTGGGTTTTGTGTTAGTTAATTTTAATTAAAAAAAAAAAAAAGGCATCATTCTTGAGAGGCTGTTGCTATGAGACCTTCTGGGCCTCAACAGATGGCCACAGAGCAGTTCTCAGCCCCAGCTCGGGCTCTGAAGCCCTCCACTCAGGCATACCATTAACATTCCTGAAATACTTTTGGAGGCAAACGCGGGCCGCCGCCTTCCGACTAGCTCACCCGCAGCTCCTGGACTGGTCTCCCCCGTCAAGGGGCCTGGGTTGAAATTTGTTATAAATGAACAATCAGGCCTCTCTAAGAAAAGGCACAGAGGTTGCCATCCTTCTCAGTTTAGGCTTTGGACAAACTTTACCAACACATGCGTGGGGTTTTGAGTCTACCATGCGAGCAGATGGGTGCACATCTGTGTATAGACACACAAACACACGTGCACACACACTCATGCATACGCACTTCACTCCACATCCAGCTTATTGCATTGTCTGTACGCCTTGGACCCTCTGCCAGTTACAGGGTGATCCAGGTAAGAGAGCAGCAGACTTTTAGACTGAAGCCTTTTGAGTGCCCAGAGTTGCTGAGGGAGAAGTTTCAGAATTCCTGATTTCTCTTTTGACAGAAAGACATAAAGGAAAGGCAAAAAGTAAAGTGTATGAGACTTTACTTTCTTACTAACCTCTTGGTACTTTGGACAAATCATTCCACGTCATCACCTTTCTCACTCTTCCACACAGGGATAATAATAATACTGACCTATATGCATCAGATAGAGGAATTCATGAACCATGATGAATAAACAACTGTGAAAGGACTGTGTAAGTATCAGGTCCCAGGACCAGCCTCCACCGCCGCCAGGGCAGAGATATAGGTGGAACGTGGAGATGTGCACTCAGGGTTGAATTGCTGGGACCACCACCCCTGGAGGGCTGGTCTTGATTGCTGACCACGGGTTTTGGTGGGAAGGGTCTACTGGTAGCTTTACTGGTCACTAAGGAGCTTTGGAACTTGGGGAAAAAAAACAAATGATTCTAAACAGCCAAAGTGTTTCAGGGTGGGGCTCATTTAAATTCCATCCCTAGAGTTGTCGTTTCAAAACCAGGCCCAGAGTGCACAAGCGAAGTCCTACTTAAGTGTCTGACGCCAGTGCTCACTTGATCACTTGACGGGACATCAGAGCAATTCTACCAGTTTCAGTTCACAGACGTCGGTTAAGAGCTTTCCTCCAAGTGATATCAGATGATACGCCACAAATACCGCACTGCCATCACCATTTGACGTACTTTTTTAATCCAATCTGTCCGAGTAGAAGCAAAATGACTTGAGACTGCTTAGGTTCCCCTCCTCCAAAATCATCCATTTGTTTTGACGTAAAGCTTCTTTCTAGTCTCCAAAATGCAAACATTATGATTGCTGGACGTTTTTTTTTGTTTGTTTAAAAAAAACAAAGCATGTCTTTTAGAGGTTTGGCCTAACAAGATGTGCCAACTTTTCTCTATTAAGCAGGGACATTTTAATGAAGCCATCTATGGAGTTGGGGGAAGATGAGGAAGCCACTTCTTTTTCCATTTGTCTAGGGCTGCGGACCCCCAGCTTGCTAGACCCAGTCCCTATGGCCACAGCACATCCAGCAAAGGGAGGTTTTGCTCAGTGGCTCCGCGTCTGAGCTCACAGCGCCCCCACCCCCACACTCAGAAAAGTATAGGGTAAAGGCCGGAATTGGGGCTGTTTTGAGGGAGGAAGAGACGAGGGGGAGAGGTAAGGGGAGGGGAGTGTCTGACATGTACAGCTTCATTTGCATAGCTGAACCTTTCAAGCAGAGCCATTGGGGCACACAGTGTGTGTCTGGGAGGGCGAGGCTGCGGGTGCTGTATTGTGCCCCATTGTGTGTGCTCCACGACACCGGAGGGGACCTCACCACGCCCCAGACGAGGGAGCCTGGCAGGCATTCCACAGCTCCAGAAGGGAGGCTTTTAAAAATTGTCACTGGGGAAGAAATAAATTTAAGACACTTAATCCTCTGCCCCAATCTAACTCTAATGATCCTGTTCTTGGGATGGAATACAGTGTGTATGTTAGCTATTAACAATTTGTTAAATTACACACTGCGGGTCCCCTCATATTCTGCAGATATGTGCAAAGGTTCTCACACTCCATATGAGATGTGGGGTTTTCGTGACTTTATTTCCTTTTTAACTAGAGATAGAGGTTTTTCAACTAGCTCTCTCTTCCCTTCTGCACCTTTTTAGGACACTAAGGTTTTTATGGAGAGTGACTTTTTTTTAAGATAGTGATTAGGGCTGAGGTAGTACTTGTCCCTCTTCCATACAACAACGACTTCTCCTTAACCCAGGAAATCATCTTTGAAGTGTACATTCTCTAGGCTGGAATTCATAAGTGAAGGTAGAATTTTGAAATGTAAATCAATGCCAAATATTCAATATTTATTCAGCTCTCCAACATTCATTTCTCCTTTAACTCCCTCAACATTTATAAATTCACTTAGCATCTACTTACCAATGGATCTAATTTTTCAATTACCACCAACCATCTGTACTATTTGTACACACATTATATCTAAAATGATTTCTGTAGACTTGTGTGGTGATCACATTTCACCACATGCACGGGCAATATTATTTCCGATGCTTTATATTCATCAAAGCAGTCATTTTTAGGATTTATATTTAGTTTCACTAACACGTTGATCTTATAACAGGAAAATGTCTTTATAAAGAAGAGTTAGCTAACAGCTGAGTAAGATGGAGATTTCCAACTGGCTATAAATATTGGAAGAAAAAAACATATTTCAGGATGATTAACATAGATCGTGAGTGTATGATTTCTGAATGCTTACCACCTCTTTTTCACCACCTCTGTCTCTTCATTATCGTTACTACTTGAATAGAACCATTTAGAATTGGGGAACACCTTCCTATTCCATCTTTGGAATTAATAGGGTGGGAAGAGCAGTCTCAGAACCTCTTCGGATGAATAAATGGATCTTCACCAGTTTACAGAAAGTTTTCATTAAAAAAATAAAAATCATTTCCCCCCTATCATGACAAACAGGCAAGAGTGTAAGCACTAGTCCAAACCACTAGTCTTTTTTACCACCCTTGGATTACTAAACCCCAGAATGAAAGTATGCCTACAGCAATCCAAGAGGAGGTCCCCAGAGGAAGGCAGAAGGGTTCCCAAAGTGTTTATCAATCAACTTAAAAGTCCATAAAATGAAAACCGAGCAGAGCTTAAGCTTAGTCATGGCTCAATATCCCTAAGCATCTCACTGCCGCTCGAATTTAGGTGTTTCCATCTAGAATCTGACTTTCTCTCGAACATAAGGGTGAGCGAAGCAGTGAGCCAGGACACTCGACCCCCGTGCTGCAGTGAAAGTCACCAATTGTCCTGTGCCGAGCAAACCTTGAAAAGAAAAACTGCTTTCCTACCACAAGAGAAAGAGTTAAAGATAGCTTTAAAAATAAGTGGTAATGAGAATCAGATGATAAATCCCGGGGGTCTCACGGTTGGAACGCACAGACGTGTATTTGTTGGCCTCAATGAAATGTTACTTTATTCTCTCATCACTCAAGCTTCTCATCAAAGATGAAGGAGTACACAGTGAGGTACCACCACCTGCAAGGATGACAGTCATGTGTCAGGTACCCCTCTCCCCGCTGACATCCTTGTTTATGCCTTGGTATCATTTGCCAGCACATCTGACAGCCAAATCACTTAGGAATTTCACCATAAAAGCCTAAACTAAACAATTTCCCTACCTCTCTTTAGTTTACCTTCCTGATACTGGCATTTCTGTTGAGATAAATGTAGAAATCAAGTCGAGAAATATCTGGTTTAAAATGGACTTACCTTAAGGAAGTCTAAGCCAGCATTTCCACTGTCCTTAATTCTCTCTCAGACATCTCTGTCCAGCATTGACACTGAGCCAAGCCGGCCCGCTGAGGGGGCTCAGTGGCTTGGGGAAGGCAGCAGAGAGGCACAATTCTGGCCCAGAAAGAATCCCCGGGAGGCAGCCCCAGGAAGGCAAGAGCTAAGACACAGGTGTCAGACACCAGCAAGGCACCTCTGCCCAGAACCTGCAATCAAACGGCTGCCCTGATTAGCCACGTACAATAGGCAGTTCAGATTACTGCCCTCCTCCCAGCCAATCGCCGGCCGGCCTGCCTGACAGCAGCAGGCCCCCTGATGTAAGGGGAAGTGCACCCGGCCAGAACCCGGGAACCGGTTTCTGCGGTGGCCGCGGGCACGCCGCCCTGGTGCACACCAGCCCACACTCCGCAGGAGCTGCTGGTCAGGCTGTTGCAAGCAGAGCCTGTGGCCAGGGGTAAGCCCTCTCCTGCCCTTTCCCAAAGGTCGCTCTAGGGTCTCTGACTCACAATAACACGATGCACCAGTGATGACAGGGAAGGAGACAGAATGGATGGCAGCAACAGTTCCCCCATGTAGGGTACCTCCCGCCCGCCCCCCGCCAGCTCTTCCTCTCTCCCCTCGCTGCTCAGGCTTCTGTGCAGCTGAAAAAGTTCAATTTTTAATTAGCTATGGGTTTTTTTGCAAGCAACAGTTGCTCACAGAAACTAGAAGAGGAGGGAGAATCAAATAAAAGGGAATATCTCTACGGTCATGGTTTCCAAGGATCACGTTCAATAGTGTAACAATCTCCTCAGACACAAAAATTTATAGAAGTCATGATTGTGAAATCCAAGACAAAACAGCAGCAAGACATCACATTTGAAAATTCAGCCCAGTGGAGGGCTGCGGAGCTCACCTTTTTGCACGGAATCCTGACAGGTTTCCTGAGCTGCAATCGGCAAAGGCATTTCACTGAAAACTCAGCTGAGCCCCTGAGACCTTGGGCCTTTGCAGCTGTATGGCTAAGCAGTGCTTGATTCAAGTTTTGGTATTTGCCCCAGACTGTAGGGGTCAGCTTAACAGTAACCAGAGACACAAAGAGAAAAGGAACAGCTCACAGAGAGAAAACGACTCCAAGAGTGTCTGAGTTCAATGGTCTGCAAATGCATGGTTTACAGCCGCCACTGTGGGAAAAAGCTAATCATGGGATCCAAGCATAATTTATAAACCTCCTTGCAAAGAAGCTTTAAAAGATTTCCAGATTTTTTTTAGATGTGGAAAGAAAGAAGGGGAGAAAGTGCGCACTCACACACACACACACACACACACACACACACACACACACAGACACACACGGCAGAATTCCACCATCACAGGGGGCATTATACTCTAAATACAGTAGTAATCTCCACTCTGGACACCAAGAATGTCTAAAGCATCCTTGAAGATGTCAGTGCATTTTTCAGAGGTGAAACTAATTTTATTTAGACTGTTTCTGTCCCTCCAGAACGCTCCACTTGAATTCCAGAGCTATTTCTTTTCTCTAATATGAATTCTAAGGAAAGAGGATTAGGCAACTGTGAGATGGGAACAGTTTGGGGCAGGGGTGTGAGAGAATCCTCTTTCAGACGAGAAACCCCCCAACTAGATCTTGCACCACAGATGTGTTCTTTCCAAGTAGCCTTCTTTCCTTTGAGGAAGGCAAAGTTCTTATCCCCATTTTCTGTTTTCTGCTCCCACACTAGAACCTCCCCAGACACCACAATTGAGTTGCCTGTCCTTCCATCCCAGGCTACTCCCACCAAACCAGAGTTCAAGGGCAGCCAGACCACAGAATTCATTTTGAATGTGTCAAATTTAACAACCTCCTGCCACTGACCAGGAGGTGGTCTCCACAGCACACAATAACAAAGGGTTCTGCTGGCAGGCAAGGAAAGAAAAAAATTGTATTGCCACAATCAAATCACCTGTGCTTCCTAGATTAGGTCATCAGTGCTTCTTCAGACAAATTAAGAGATGAATAAGGGAACCATTGTTATATTTACAAAGAATAAATGCCTGCATATCAGACAGAACCACGTGAAATTGTCAGTATTTGACAATTTTTTGGTCTATGACAAAAGCGATTTCATGTGATTCAACTTGTAGTTGGACTATAGTTAACTACTGTGCAACTAATAATTAACTATGTGTCAATAGATACTATGTTATATTCTCTAATCACCACAGTGCTATAAGGTAAATATTATAATTAGTGTTACAACTTTACCCATAAGGAAAGGGAGGCTTGGGGTGGTTAAGTAACGTGCTGAACCCTTCACAGCTAGCAAGCTGAGCTGGGATTGCCAGCAATCTGACCCCAGAGCTCATGCTCTGAACCACCCCCCTCTACAAAGGAGAATTTGAATTCTGACTTTGGCATTCACTAGCTATGTGATCCTGGGCCGATTCCTAAACTTCTCCAAACCTCAATTTTCTCTCCTCTGAAATGGGACTCATAAGAGAACCTATCTGATGTGAGGACAGAATGTGATGTGATGATGTGAGCAAAGCACTTAGCATAGCACCCAGTCCAGGGGAAGCGCTCAAATGTCCCCTGGTGGTACGGGCAGGACGGTCGCTCTCCCACCAGCACCTGAATAGCACGTGACATGTCCCCATCAGCCTCTGTGGTCCAGCAGCCACTCCTGGGCAGAAGGACAGTGCAGTCTGCCCTCAAGTCTGGAAGTGACACCCTTCAGAATCAGTGATGCTTACTTCGGCACATGCTGGAACGTGCAGCAGCTCCCTCGCATCTAGAAAAGACCCTTCACACCATGCTGTCCCCCAAGCCCTCCCCTCAGCCACACCTTCTATTTCCTGCTGGCTCTACTGGAGATTTCTACCACAGACCTGGAACACTTTCACAAGCATCTTCAACTTCTCGTTCATTACCTGCCTAGCTTCTCTGGCAATCAGCTGTAGGAGGTTAGGCAGTCCACGTCTGAAGAAGCAGTGATGATCTGATCTAGAAGCAGCGCTATGGAACCCACAGTGCGCTGGGCCAGGAGGTGGGGGCTTAGCTTCCTTCTGGTTCTGCCACTGAACTGCTAAGTGACCCTGAACAAGTCACTCATGGTCTCTGGGCTGTAGTCCTCACTCTAATCCAGAATATCACTAGGTTTCTTCCCAGTACTAATATCTGTGTGAAGAGGGGGGAAAAAAGAATATTCTACATGAGTTTTTGAAGAACTATGGGGTTTTTCTTTTTCCTTTTCTCTATAAGCCAAGTAGCTCATCAACTTAGGCACATCCTGTTTTCTTCTGATGACCTTTTAAAAAACAAGTCCACGGGCAGGAGAGTTTTACGTTACTCTGCTGATAAACTGCAGACCAAGATAGACAGCCTCGATTTTAGAACACCAGACTACCACTAGTATTTTTCCTTAATGATCTGCACATGTCCTTGTAGGGTGCTTGTCTGTGGTTAGAGATGGGGGTGGTCTATGGAGAGAAAGCCTCACACGATAATGTAGAAAATGTGGTGTCCTTACTCATTTTCAATTTTTTTTTGTGTCTGTGCATAACACTTACACTGTCCTCTGGCACTGGGAAGGTAGACCTCTATTACGTAAGGTAGATTGGGATAGCTGTAGGGCGCTTGCTTGCCAGGCCTTGTATTTTTATGGCATGCTGCAGAAGCTCAAAGTACTTTCACATAGTATGTTTTTTTAAATGAAAAGTCTGTCCTCAATACTCCCAGTAGGAACAAAAACAATTTTATGAATGGAGGAGACAGAAAGAACCTCATGGCCTCTGGTCACTTTCTTTCCATAGAGCACCCACCCCCTTCTAGCATACTGTGTAATTTACACACGTATTGGGCCCCCTATTCATTTCCTCCACTTACAAGGGCGTCGACTCCATGAGGACAGAGATGTGTCCCCAGCACCTAGAGCAATGACTGGCATATGTTAGATGCTCGATGAATAAATTAAACTTTATAAAATTATGGAAACCATGCAGGTAGAATTATACCCTGCATATCTCACTTTTAGAAATCACACTGTGTCATTAAAAAGAAGAGCCATTGTAGAAAAGATCACACTGGCAAGGACCAAGGTGACAATGACGTGTAAGATGAGAAAAGTAAACAAATGTGTGGGTTCATTTGGTGCAGCTATTATGGAAAACAGTATGGAGATTCCTCAAAAAACTAAAGATAGACTTACCATATGACCCAGCAATCCCACTCCTGGGCATATATCTGGAGGGAATTCTAATTTGAAAAGATACATGCACCCCAATGTTCATAGAAGCACTATTTACAATAGTCAAGACATGGAAACAAACTAAATGTCCATCAACAGATGAATGGATAAAGAAGTTGGGGGGTGTGTGTATGTATATATATATGTATATACACATATAAATACACATACACACACGATGGAACACTACTCAGTCATAAAAAAGAATGTAATAATGCCATTTGCAGCAACATGGATGGATCTGGAGATCACCATTCTAAGTGAAGTAAAGCAGAAAGAGAAAGAAAAATACCATAAGACATCACTTATATGTGGAATCTTAAAAAAAAAAAAAAGACACACAATGAAATTATCTACAAAACAGAAACAGACTCACAGATATAAAAAACAAACTTATGGTTACCAGGAGGTAAAGGAGTTGGGAAGGGATATATTGGAAGTTCAAGATTTGCAGATACTAACTACTATATACAAAATAGATAAACAACAAGTTCGTCCTGTACAGCACAGGGAACTATATTCAACATCTTATAGTAACCTATAATGAAAAAGAATATGAAAATGAATATATGTATGTATGTGTATGACTAAAACATTATGCTGTAAACCAGAAATTGACACAACATTGTAAACTGATTATACTTCAATTAAAAACACAGACAAAAAATCCCTTGTGTGGGTTCAGAAGTTATATAGCCCAGATCTGCAAATTTCCACAAAGAGGTTTCACGCTGAAAGAAAACTCGACAGCGAGCCTAGAGAGACACTTACTAAGCTCAGTTTCTCTTTTCTAGTCCATTTTCTTTTAATTTCATGGGAAGTTGTATCTGGTGGAGAACTCCAAGTGTGTCTGAAGGAGTCAGATCCTTGAGGACACACCAAGGGAAGTGGAGACACAGCAGAGAGCCATGCTCACTTTGTATTCAAGTGAACATTTTTTTATCCTGGATCTGACCACACATTGACATCAAGGTTGATGAGATAATGCCTTTAGGCCTCTTAATGTCATAAAAGACGTTAGTCAAGTCCACAGTATTATTACACAGTACTTTTCCTGTATAATAATTGCAGGACATAAAGCATTTACAATACAGAAATCAGAAAGCATATTTTCTCATTGCTAACACTACTGATGAAAATCATACATTTTCAATTTAAACTCTGTTGCCTCTAATCACAAAGACCAACAGACCTAAAGTAATCATATCACTCCCGTTCTTTTTCTCTCTTTGAATTCTCTAATTCTTTGGGGAAACCAAGATATTTCTTCACAAGAATGTTAGTGGCTAGAAGGTAGCATGTTGAGTTCAGCCATCTCTTCAAAGTCCCCACATGCCAGAGGGGGAACCCCAAGTTACCATTTAGTGCTAAGAATAATAGGAACTATGTTTGGGTTCACATTTTAGCCTTGGGGACAAAAAGAAAACTCTGGAGAAAGAGCACTGTGGAACACAAATTACAGCGTTATTAATGACATTTCAATCTCTAGGAAAATTACACAGCTAACATAAAAAATGAATAAGGTGTGAAGGTAACAACAAATACCAGTTACATTTATAGACATATACGTCCTCATTTATAGACATATATGTCCTTAGTGTCTTAGCAGGGTGCTTACTCTGTATCAGGTAAAATATTAAGTACTTTACATGTCTTGTTTTAACTCGTCCAACAGCTCTACTAGGGAGGTACTATTAGTATACCCTCTTCACAGCTAAAGCATCAGGCACAGAGAGATTAAAAACTTGCCCAAGATCACGAAAGTAGCAAGTAGTGGTATGAACCCGGGCAGCCTGATTTCAAAGAATATGCTCTCCAACACTACTGTAAATGTTAGATTTGTTGTGACTTAGAAATGGGGTGTGTATACAGGTCAGAATGGCCATCATCAAATAATCTACAAATAATAAATCCTGGAGAGGGTGTGGAGAAAAGGGAACCCTCCTACACTGTTGGTGGGAGTGTAAATTGGTACAGCCATTATGGAAAACAGTATGGAGTTTCCTCAAAAAACTAAAAATAGACTTACCATATGATCCAGCAATCCCACTCCTGGGCATATATCCAGAGAAAACTCTAATTCAAAAAGATACATGCATCCCAATGCTCATAGCAGCACTATTTACAACAGCCAAGACATGAAAATAACCTAAATGTCCATCAACAGATGACTAGATAAAGATGTGGTACACACACACACACAAACACACACACACACACACAATGGAATACTACTTGGCCATAAAAAAGAATGAAATAATGGCATATGCAGCAACATGGATGGACCTAGAAATTATCACACTAAGTGAAATAAGTCAGACAAAGACAAATATCATATGATATCACTTATAAGTGGAATCTAAAAAAATGACACTAATTAACTTATTTACAAAACACAGACAGACTCACATAGAAAACAAACTTATGGTTACCAGGGAGGAAAGAGGCTAGGGGAGGGCTGTATTAGGAGCTTGAGATTAACATATAAAATAGATAACCAACAAGGGCCTACTGTATAGCACAGGGAACTATATTCAATATCCTATAATAACCTAGAATGGAAAATAACCTGAAAAAGAATAGATTTATATATATAACTGAATCACTTTGCTGTATTCCTGAAACAAATACAACATTGCAAATCAACTATACTTCAATTAAAAAAATAAATAATTTTTTTTAAAAAAGAAAGAAATGGGGTGTGAATGGCATGTACAATATTGAGGAGTCTGGGGTATCTTTCCAGCTAGCAGATTTCTCCTTAGGGAGAACATGCCACACCATCCCCAGCCACATATCAGCCGAGCAGATCAGTTGAATGGCGCCAGCCAGCAGTAACGAGAGAGGCTGTCAAGCAATTAGCCTGATGATGATTTGGTATAATAAAGCCTGCCTCAAATCATAATTTAAACAGACTGTGTGGAGAACATTCTTCCTTTGGCTTTCCTAACCCTCTATCTTGTCTATGGTCAAAAGAGGCAGTTTGAAAGGCTAGCAAACCCACGTTCTTTGAAAAAAATGATGACAGGAGACATACATGACAGGAGACAGCACATTATGTGGGATTTGCACTCAGTCAGCAAACATTTCACGAGTGCTTGCTACAGTAGGCACTGGAGAGACCCAAGAGGGTAAGATACAGTGATTTCCTGCCCTGGTTTGATATTGGAAATGGTCAACCATTCCTCTACAGGAAAAGACAGTCTGGACAGTTGGTTGGACATGAGAAAGATAACCTGGCAGCCACTGTTTGGGCTACTAGGCTGGCAGACTCGAATGCCCAGTGAGCCAGGCAGGCAGGGTAAACTGCAGAGTGGCAGGTGTAAGGTCACAGGAAGCAGCGGAGCCTCAGAGCAAACTGGAGGGGCTACGCCTCGCCTGACATGGGTACACACGGCTCCAAGCCATATGCCTGATTTTTCCAGAAGCCAGATTCTTGTGTAAAACTTCCAGATTTTTAATGAGGATTAAACAAAGGTCTGCAGCCAAATGTGAAATGTAGTTTTCAAATTCTGCCAATCAAAGAACTTAATTAAATTAACCAAGTTGACCTTTTAAAAATAAAATCAATTAGCTTTAACAGTGGATTTGGTATATGTCAACCTTCAGATTCTTATGTACACCTTGTTCAAATCATTTTCAATTTTTTATTAAGATGTAACATACAAGTGTGTACGGTGCACTAATCTTCTGTAAACAGCAAAAATAATATAAAATATTTCTAGCATCCATGTAAGGCTCCTTCCAGACTTTTCCAGACTATTCCAGACTTCTCACCCCCACTTTTGACCTCCATCATCAGTTAGCTTTGCCTGTTATTACCTAGTTCAGATATTAATCGCGAGAAATGGATACCAGATGTTGTTGCTTCAGGTCTGAGAGAAATAAAATTGGGTTTAAATAAGTAAGAGGACAACCGAAAAGAGTCACAGTAAACCCATCGCCACTACAGAGCCACACACTTAGCCCAGGGCTTCTGCGAGTTCTGATGCTTGTAACTTTCACATACCTATTCTTTCTGATAACAATCATTTCCTGTGCAAATAACATATGTCAAGTATGGACCTGTCACTCTGCATAAAGTATCTAATTTAAGCACCACAAACCCCTCTGAGATACAAATTTAGATAAGATGTATTCCCACTGTACAGCTAAAGAGAACCAGACCAGTGGTGGTTAGATCTACACGGACAATACATACAACATCTAGGTTCAAAGGAAGGGCTATGACACAGCCCAGGTACTTTTCCATTGGGCTACATGGCCTCCCCATAAAATGAGTAAATGGTGTGTTTTCTTAAGTCTTCCACAAGAATATGATAAATTTCAGTTCTTAACCAGGAGCATAATAAACCTTATGGAATTTAGAATCTCACTAGAAATTCATGCCTCACATTATAAGGATTGGTGGTGGTAGGAGAGGTATTAAGAGCTGATCTTTATTATCTAGCTACTTTTCTTTTAAAAACAACTTAATGGGTAAAAATGTATTATATTTAACATCGATCTTACCTATCTTCTTTACCTAATGTCCTGGGGCTTACTGTCTTGTATGAATATAGTTCTGAGACAGGAGGCAGATTTGGATGTCTAAAGGTTTTCTCTCCCCCAGGAAATTTATGCAGCATGGCAATGGGATTAGAACAGTGGTGGCTACAGAATTTCCTATAAGAGGGGCTCCCTGGTGGCAAGTGGATTGTGCAAGAGTTACAGGGAGCAGGTCTTGAAGCTGCGCTCTGCCTAGCAAGTTCACTGTTTTGACTTAGACCAGAGCCGTTTTGAAAGATGCTTTCATTCATGCTTTAACAAGATTGAGGAAACATCAACTGTTTATAGTATAAGAATATTATCTTATTGGGTAGGCAACTTGTGCATATTATTGGGAGGCGGAGAGGGGGATTTAAAGCCCCACTGTCTGCCAATACCACCCCCATGTTTCTGCCTCTAGGGAGGAAGGGCTCACTCACCCGATACCAAATGACTGGAAGAGCAGCAACAGCAAAGGGACCTAGAAGACGGCCTATTCAAACCAAGGCACAGAGCTCTCCCCGTGGCTCATCCTTTCTGCAGATGGGGAGAAGCTGATGGCTTGCCAATACTTTTTACGTAGAATGATGTAAATCATTAGGAATTCATTCATGCCCAAGGCTTTTTAATCTGACATATGCAAAAATTCCAAGTACATATATATTATCTTTTACCTCAATAGCCACACTGAGACCAACTATCCTATTTGAATTCGAATCAAATCTATTGGACCAGTTTCTTCTTATACTTAATATATTCTTATATTCCTATACTTCTTATAGCTCAGAAACGCAGATGAGATCTGGTGAAATACCCAAGTTTACCAGGAGCATCTGTTTCAAAAGTTAGACCTGAGCTCTGACGTCCCGGATCACGTTGCTCGGATGACCAGTGAGTTAGCCATGCAACCTTTCTTCAAATCAATACCCGTTGCTTAAGAACTTAAGCCATTTTTTACTTACAACTTAATCTTTGCTATAGTCGTCAAATTTCTTTTTTTTTAGTTTACTTTTTATTAAAATTTTTTTAATTGTGGTAAAATACACATAATGTAAAATTTACCATCTTAACCATTTTAAATGCACGGTTCAGTGGTATTAAGTACATTCACATTGCGCAACCATCACCACCATCCATGTCCAGAACTCCTTTCATCTTATGAGACTGAAACTCTGTACCCATAAAACAATAACTCCCCATTCCGCACCCCCACCCCCACCCCCGGGGCCTGGCAACCACCATTCTACTTTACATATCTATGAATTTGACTGCTCTAGGTATCTCGCATAAATGGAATCATACAGTATTTGTCTTTTTGTGACTGCCTTATTTCACTTAGTGTAGCATCCTCAAGATTCCTCAATGTATTATGTGTCAGAATTTCCTTCCTTTTTAAAGCGGCAAATTCCTTTTCTTAACTATCAAATGTTTCAAGTTTATCTACCAAGTTAATCAATCAACTAGATTGAGGGGGCATATTTGGTCTGTTTAATAAGACTTTAGGCTTGGAAATAATAATGGGGGAATGAGATAATTTGCTAAAATCTTTACAGCTGTGGTTCTTCAGGGTGCATCAGAATCACCTGGAAGGCCTGATAAACCATCAATTACTAGGCCAAAATCCCAGAGTTTCTGATACAGTAGGTCCATAGGAGGGCCCCAGAATTTGCATTTATAGAAGGTCCTACCCAGTGATCGCACTTTTGAGAACCCTGTAATCTACCCTGGGTTAAGCCTGGAGGAATCCAATTACCAAAGATTTCCCATCATACCAAGAACATAACCTCCCACCTAAGACAAGGGGCTTGCAGTTAGAGAAGAAGGGAAGCATACAGCATAGTAAGAAATAGCAAGAGAGCCCAGAGTTCTCCATTCCAGGCTATGGTGGGAATGAGGGTAAGAAGGGTGGCAAGTCACACTGTCAGAACCAAGTTCTGGTTTTGCCTCTCTGGCCTCAGGGAGAGCAGGGCAAGCATGTGAGGTAAGTGAGGGGACTGTCCAGGGTATCAGGGAATCTTGGCTCCATTGTTCTGCTGGAGACTCCAGGAGAAGGTCACTGGGCAGAGGGCCTGGCCCAGCTCAGTTTAGATGGACATCAGGTGCCAGCCAGTCAACTTGGACGAGGCAACTATGATGGAGTGAGACGATCCTGGGTTGGACCCCAGGGCCAGGGGTTGCTGAGATGGAGAAGTTGGCAGATGCTAAGGTGTCTGAGCTCATGATGCTGAGCAAAGGCTGAGTCAGTCAGTGGGAGGTTGCCAGGGGATCCCCAAGGGCATTGGTCAGGCCAACACTGACCATGCTGCAGAATTCTGCAGTAGAGGCCAGCAGTGACAGGGAAGATCACGAACAGAGCCTAGGGACCAGGGGACAGTGTGTCTGAAGACCTGTACTCACCCCTGCCTGAAAACTCAAGATAGTATTTTGGTGAAGCAGCTGGGCAGCGAAGACAAAAGATGACATCTGAGAAAGGGGGCATTTTGTGTTAGGGACTGAGTCCCTTAACGGACTATTCAAACAATCAGACCAGGCTAGCTTTTAACTTGGCTAGAACTAAAATTTGATTTGTTTCCTTGCTAACCAGCAAGTGTGAGTTTGTGAGGAAGACCAGATAAAGTTTCAACAGAATAAAAGGGAACCCTCATATACTGCTGGTGGGAATGTAAATTGGTACAGCCACTATGGAAAACAGTGTGGAGGTTCCTTAAAAACCTAAAAATAGAACTACCATATGATCCAGCAATTCCACTCCTGGGTATATGTGTGGAAAACATGAAAACACTAATTTAAAAAGATACGTGCACCCCAATGTTCACAGCAGCACTATTTACAATGGCCAAGACAGAAGCAACTCAAAACCCATCAACACATAAATAGATTAAGATGATGTGACATACATATATTATTACTAGGCCACAAAAAAGAATGAAATTCTGCCATTTGCAGCAACTTGGATGGACCCCAAGAATATTATGCTTAGTGAAGTAAGAAAGATAGAGAAAGACAAATACTGTATGATATCACTTACATGTGGAATCTAAAAAATAATACAAACGAATGTACATACAAAACAGAAACAGACTCACAGACAGAGAAAACAAACCTGTGGTTACCAAAGGGGAGAGGAGAGGGGAGGGGTAAATTAGGAATTTAGGATTAGTAGATACAAACTACTATATATAATAGATTAACAACAAGATCCTATTGTATAGCACAGGGAACTATATTCAATATATTATAATAGCCTATAATGGAAAATAATCTGCAAAAATACTGAATCACTATGCTATACACCTGAAACTAGCACAATATTGTAAATCCACTATACTGCAATTTTAAAAAAGTTTAGACAGAATAAAGAACCTGCATTTCCCCCCCTGTACTTCTAAGTTGTTATGTAACTAGGGATGTTAGATAAAATCAGGGATAAACTTTCAGTAAAAAATTATTTACTGTCTGAAATTCAGAAATAACTGGGCATCTGTATTTTGATGTGCTCAGTCTGGCACCCTTCACGGGACCTATTGATACACGTGTACATGTGGTGATGGAGTTATTAGAGGGTCCCATCATTTCACTGCCTATTTCAGCCCACAAATCTCAGTCATTAACAGTCTCGTCACCGTGTCAGTGGAGGGCCATTGACAGAGCTAAACTCCAATTTGCACATATTGGGTTTCAAGTTTGTGTTAATATTCCAGAAACAGTCAAGCAGTAGAGGAAACTAGCTCAGGATAAAACCCTGCAAATAGTTCTACAAAGGGGCAAACCCATACCTGAAACACACTGATCACTTTCTTTTCACCACATTCAAACGTGGCTATTCACATTCTAATTATCACAATACACCTTGTGGGTGATTTCCAAAATTGTGAAATGAGCCTTTTAATTATAATGTCAAGATATCTGATGTATCTTCTAATCCTCGTCCCCAGCACCCACCATCACTGGCCACTAAGGCTCCCTGATGGTACTGGGAGGGGTCGTCCGGGGGGCTGTGTCAGCCACACAGGCTGGAAGGCCAATGTCAGCCTTATGAGGCTGAGGTCACCTTCAGCCCACAACTTGAAAGCTTCTAATGACAAGACCCACCTATCCACAGAGAGCTGCAACCAATTTGTCCGGGAGATAACACCACTGGAAACACATTCCTTACTGGTGAGATACTGATAACCTGCAAAATCATTTTAAAAACATGGATAATTGCTTTATCACTGCCATTTTATCTTAGTGTAACGTTGTATTGTTCTCAAAGGACTTCACCTATTCCTAGCCATGTCTCTGAAGCTTTGCAAGTCATCCCCCAGAAAGGTTCTTAAGGAACAAGAAAAGGAAAGGCAAGTTTGAATACGGAGCCAGGAAAGAGACAGGTGTGGAGGAAGAATTCCTGGAAGGTGAGAGAGATGGGGTGGGGTGTGCAGAAAGCAGCGGGTACTGATGCGGAGAAGCCAGGAGGTTTCATTTGGGTGCTGGCTAGGACAGAGCACAAAGACAAAGTGCCTCTTCTTCAGAAGTTGGATTAGTCCACCCTGCAATGGACAAAGGGTCTTCTAGGGCTACAGGTAAGTACTCGTAAGTACTCGTAAGTTAAGTACCTTAAACTCAATAGCATTTATTAAGCATCTACTATCTGGGAGAGAAGTGATTTCTCTTATAAAAATAATCAACGTTCCAACATCTCAATATTAAACAGGTATTTCAACCATTAAAAATTATAAAATAGGGAAGGTATAGCTCAGAGGCAGAATACATGATTAGCATGCCCAAGGCCCTGGGTTTAATCCCCAGCACCTCCACTAAAATAAGATAAAATAAATGATAGAACAAACTATGACTGATTTTTTGTTTTGTTTTGGGGGACAGTAGAAAATGATCGGCCTATATTCATACCGTAATAACCACAAAACCCGCGGTCTCTTCTCCCTTCTTACTGTGTTGTTTCTCCTATTTCTATTTTTATTGGCACGTGAACTTGCTCTCATCAAAGGAGTTAGACAAGATGGGAGGGTTAATTTATTTAAGAGAAGGTGAGTCAACATGGCTGGGAAAACGAAGGGCACCAGTGAGTTTTGTCTTTATTGGGGGGGCAGGTAGGTAATCTATTTTACTTCTTTATTTTTGGAGGAGATACCGGGGATTGAACCCAGGATCTTGTTCTTGCTGAACACACTTGAGCTATACCCTTCCCCACTCCAGTTCTGTCTTTAAAGCAAAACAAATAAAAGCATTGATGGACCCAAATTGTGGTTTTCCAGGGGCTGAAGAACCCTTGCTGGGCTGGGTCGGGATTTTGAGCAACCACAGAAAACCAACTCATCTGAACACCTATTGACTTAAAAACAAGCCTGGGCTTTTGTGTAAGATAGACTGGAGTTCAAATCCACACTTAATAGATGTGTCCCCTTGGCCAGGCTGCCCTATTAAGTCTGTTTCCTCATCTGTAAAATAGAGTAATAATAATAATAATACCTATCTCCTGGAGTCGTGAGAATTAAATGAGAATGAATGCTTAGAACACCTAGAGCTACAGGTGAGAGCTTACTAGAATTACTTCTCTAGAGGTGGCAGGCTAACTCATAATTGATTCCTAGAGGTAATATTCTACATTTGACCCCAAGTAATCCACTTCTTCAGAACCTACTACAAATCTTATGAATGTGAATGCCCGGTGGGCCAGTTCAATCACCTCGTGGATATTCAATGTTAAAAGCTCCCCTTTTACCCCTGTCCTTAATTTTAGAACGTCAGTCCCAAGAAACTGTCATTCTAATTCCACCTACATCATCTGCATTTAGGGGACAGGTCCGGGGTGCCATGAACTGTCACACAAAAAGAGAAGACCTCTCACTATCGGAGGGCGGTTCCTAAGAAAATCAAAGACAAGTAAGCCTTTTCTGAACATTTTATGAAAAGGTCTCAAAGTTACATTAGCAACTGTATGATGCAAGCTTGCAAAGAGGGAGAACACAAGCTAGATTAAATAAAACAAAATAAAACCTTGGAGGTCTTGTATCCCTGAACCTGGGCTTATTCTTCTGTTCATTAGAATCTCGTGGAGTGACTCGGAGCTTCTGACCTCTGCCCTGACTTTGTGACAGTGATGGAAAAGGGGGTGAGGGATCCTGAAGCAAAGGTTGAAAGGGCCTTGAATCTAAATACCGCTGGCCTCGTGGGGCTGCAGCCGCAGGTCACGCTCCCCCAGATTTCCCACAGCCCGACACGGGCCCCCAGGCCTCATCAAGTCAGCGTGGTTGTTGTGAAGGTGTCAGATGAGAAACTGTGTAAACAGAGTGACAGGGAGGCCATTCCTGCTTCGTGACCTGCACAGAAAGGTCTATTTTTAGAAACCGCTGCAAGCTGTTACGCCTGTGGAAAGAAGGCCAGCCCCACACTGTTGCTATTTTTGAACATTTCAGTGCATTGGGGTTGTGGTTCTACAATGTTTGTGAAGGAGCTCAGGGAAGCTAAGAACCATCCCCAAACTCTATTTTAAGTTGAAAACCTGAATTTTGAATTTGACGTATACATCATGGCCAAGAAGAGACGTGGAGTGATTCTTTCATTTTGAGGAATAACCATGGAGTTTCTCAAATTGACACTGATCCCATCATGTGAGGTCCCACGTGGGTCAAAGAGATAAGGAAGGTCCACAGGAATGACCTCCCCAGCCAGAGGATGGCTCTGGTGCCTTCCTAGTGCTGCAGGCCGCCTGCCTCGGTGGGCACTGGATCACTTGGCCAGTTTGCTGCAAAGCAGGCTCCCCCATGGAGAGACTGATGTAGGGAAGAGCACAGGGCTGTGCATGTTAAACACACACCACCGCTGATTGTGATGGACATGTGTCTAAAGTCTACGTGTTGAGGAACACCGTTGTATGAAGAAGATAATGTGAAAAGTGAAAGATGCTGAAGAGGGAGGAGGGAGAATCATCAAATAAAACATGAACATACCAAATCATCAGTTCCTGCCGCCAACGAGAAAGGACAAGCCACAAGAGGAAAGGAAAGAAGAGCACGGCCCTGGGGTGGCCACGGATGTCCTGACGCAGCCAGCTCGCCATAGCAAACCTGGCTTCTCTTCCTAATTCTGTGTTCCTGGTCCTGGGATCTGTGACTGGACCTTCCATTCCGGGTGCTTCCACTTCCATAAAGCAGGCAGCAGCTTCTCCAGAACGACCTCTCAGGGATCAGGAGAAGGGCTTGGCCAGTGACCTCTGATCCCCTCCACCCTAATACTAAAGTTCTTTTACATCTATGGTCACCAGTGGGTCACCTTTTCCCATGGATTTTTTTTCCCTTATGACAAATTTGATTTCTTTTTTTTTAAATTAAATTATAGTCAATTTACAATGTTGTGTTAATTTCTGGTGTATAGCATAGTAATTCAGATATATATATATATATATATTCTTTTTCATATTCTTTTCCATTATGGTTTATTACAAGATATTTAATATAGTCCCCTGTGCTATACAGTATGACCTTGCTGTTTATCTATTTTATGTATAGTAGTATGTATCTGCAAATCCCAGACTCCCAATTTATTCCTCCCCATCTGCAGTCCCCCTTGGTAACCATAACTTTGTTTTCTATGTCTGAGTCTGTCTCTGTTTTATAAATAAGTTCCTTTGTGTCCTTTTTGTTTTTTTAAGATCCCACATGTAAGTGATATCAAATGGTATTTTTTCTTTCTCTCTCTGGCTTACTTCACTTAGAATGATGATTTTCAGGTCCATTCACGTTGCTGCAAATGGCATTATTTCATTCTTTTTTAGGACTGAGTAGTATTCCATTGTATAAATATACATTTTCTTTATCCAGTCATCTGTCAATGGACATTTAGGTTGTTTCCTTGTCTTGGCTATTGTCAATAGTGCTGCTATGAACACTGGAATGCATGCACATTTTCCAATTAGAGTTTCCTCTAGATAAATGCCCAGGAGTGGGATTGCTGGATCACAGGATGTCTATTTTCAGTTTTTTAAGGACTCTCCATACTATTTTCCATAATGGGTGCACCAAATTACATTCCCAACAGTGTAGGAAGGTTCCATTTTTACCACACCCTCTCCAGCATTTATTGTTTGTGGACTTTTTAATGATGGCCATTCTGACAAATTTGATTTCTGTCCCATTTGGGTCTGACTTTGACTAGCAGGAAACATAAGCCTCATCCTCCTTGAATCTTGCTCTCTCACCATGTCTTCTGGCTTTGAGGCAGTAAAACTGGGCCAGACATAGGGAAGAAACCACTTATCTTAGGAAGGATGGAAACACCTCTGCCCAGTGGCATCTGCTAGACAGCTGGTCACTGAGTGAAGGGAAGTGCGTGAAACCCAGGGCCCAGGTTTTTGCTTCACACTTGTTGTCTTTATTGTCACAACCTTCATACAAAGTGGGGATGACTGTCTTCACTTCCCAGAGGAATAAAAATAGTAAAGCACGGGTGAAGGCAGTGGGCCCCACCCTCCCAGTAAGGGGCAGGGTTGCAGACCAAGTCCTGTCCAATTGCAAACCAGTGCCCATTACCACCAAACAGCACTGCTGCTGGAGTGGGGATCAGAAAGGAACCCCAAGCTCCAAGTGACAGGGGACTGCAGAGGCCCTGACTCCAGTGAAGCTTGCAGGAGCTGAGGGCACAGTGAAGGGCGGGCCCTGCCACGAGGAGCATCCTGAAAGTCAGGCTCCCAGGACCTAACCCCCAAGGGAGGGCTGGAGAAAAGACCTCACTGAGGGAGGACTGGGCACAAAGTGTGGAGGGCGTCCGGTCTATCTCATTTCACAGCAGGGAGAAACCCTTCCAGAAGGAGCCTTCTTCAGTGGGGGATGCAGGTGAAAAGAGCGGTCCAGTCTGGCAAGGAGACTCTTGACCATAAGGGCAGTGAAGAGGAGCCCAGCCTGTCCACCCCAATGAACTCTTTTTTCTTTAAGCATAAAGGAGGTTTATTGGCTCACACAACCAAAAAGAGTAGGGTCTCACTGGATCTGACTGGATCCAGGGGCTCAAACAATGTCCTCAGGAATCTGCCTCCATCCTTGGTCCGGTGTCCCTCTGAATTGCCTTGACTCCCAGAAAGGGGGTCAAGGCAACTTGATGCTAATGGTGGTTTATGGCTGCCCAGATTGCATCGAATCAGCTTTAAAACCTCAGCTGACAGACAGTGCCCCTCCACGAGCTCTTAATGCAGGACAAAGGACTAATGCTGTCCAGTGACATCATTCATAACAGCTGACATTTATACAGCAACTTACTACACCAGGGAGAGATACTGTTAACACATCCGTTTTACGGATGATAAAACTATGTTAGCGGTTAAGGCACTTGACTAGCAAATGCTAAAGCTGGGATTCAAAGTCAGGCAACCTGGCTCAGGGCGTGTGTGCCCATCCACCGCACCACACAGCTTCCCTTGTTTTCACTGGGTATGTTCTGCTTCACAAATATTCAGTGTGTACATACCATGTGCCAAGAATCATTCTAGGCACGGGGGATACCACACTGAACAAAATCCCTGTCATCGAGGAGTTTATAATCTAATGAGAGGGAACAGAATGAAAAATGAAAAATAAGAGGTGTTGGGGCTACAGCAGGAAGGGGGTTCCAACAGTGACTGGCTGTGCAAGGAAGGCTGACGTTTGAGCAAATACCTAAAGGGAACCAGGGGCAAGTCAAAAGGGTAAATCAACCATTTCAACTTACTTTAAAAAAAAAAAAAAAAGTAAGTAGTATGCAGCCACTAGTGAAAAACAATGATTCTCGTTCATCTTTTGCTCCTTTAAGTTATGAGGGGGAAGGACAGACGGTTAGGAAAACATCTCACTCCCGTGACAAATCCATGAAAGACGGTTTCAGGTGTCCAGGGTCTGCAGGTCCTGCTCATTTACCATCAATAAATAACAACGGCTGATTCCTAAGAGACCCCTTTAAAGAAACATTCCAAAGAATCCTTTTAAAATCCTCCTTAGAATCACAGTCTTCATGAAAACAGCACAGCAACCTTCCCACATAAACAATAAACACACTAACCAAGCAAGCATCCTCAAGAATAATTTCACACCTCCCACCCACTATGTAAACAGCATCAGACAGGAGTTTGACAGCAGAATAAGGATGAAGTGGGAAAACTGCATTTTTCAAATGCACTGACAAACTGTACAGGCGATCCAGCAGCTAGTGGAGACAGAGCGACGTGGGACTCGAGACCAGGCAGGCAGTGGAACAGACATTTTAGTGACAGAGGGAAAAGCATAAAAAGGCTGGTTTTAGAGGTATAATTTTACCAAGGACACATAAGACTTCAAATCTGCAACATGTAATCCCACTCTTGGGCATATATCTGGAGGAAACTCTAGTTCAAAAAGATACATGCACCCCAGTGCTCATAGCAGCACTACTGACAATAGCCAAGACAGGGAAGCAACCTAAGTCATTCTAAGTGAGGTAGGCCAGAAAGAGAAAGGAAAATACCATATAAGATCACTTACATGTGGCACAACAACAACAAAAGGACATAAATGAACTTATTTAGAAAACAGAAACAGACTCACAGACAGAGAATAAAACTTATGGTTACCAGGTGGGTAAGAGGGGGAGGGGGAGAGATAAATTGGGAGTTCGGGATTGCAGACACTAACTACTATATATGAAATAGATAAACCACAAGGTCTCACCGTAGAGCACAGGGAACTATATTCAGTATCTTGTAACAGCCTATAATGAAAAAGAATATGAAAAGGTATATATATGTGTATAACTAAATCACTATGCTGTACACCAGAAATTAACATAACATTGTAAACTATCTACACTTCAATAAAAAAATAAATTTTTTTAAAAAATAAAAAATAAGAAATTGCCACACACTAGGATGCCAGAGGTAACAGAACCATGAGAAGACAGGTAGCAACAAACACATATTTGAGGTCACCGCTTTAATTGGCAATGGTCAAAGGGAAAAGAACCTTAAGGGTCACGTCAAGTCACACAGACCAGGGGTTTCTCTGCCTTTGGAAGGGTAAGCACTGCATAGGATTCTTAGTGTTCCCAGACATATACTTTATTATTTTTTTTTTGCCTTTTTTTAAACATTTTTTCCCTGTGCTATACAGTATAATCTTGTTTATCTATTCTACATTTTGAAATCCCAGTCTGTCCCGCCACCAAACATATACTTTTAAGTCTCCCGCCAGGACCTTGCTAGGATACCTGTGATTTTGGAGCATTTATAATTAAATAAGACGTAAAAATATATAATCCAGAAGGAAAGGGGTCAGCAAAATGTGGAATTACCCAGAACAGGACAAAACAGCCTCAAAGCTCTGATGTAGCATTAAGGAGATGTGTGGTGGGTGGTACTTAACAACCTTTCCAAAAACCATTTCTCTATCCCTGGGTCCCAAGAAATGGGGGACTGACACTAAAGCTATCCAAAGTGTGACTTTTCAAAACCAGGGGCAGATGAGTAGATGAATATTCCATGAAGATGTTCACGCCTTGTTTCACTCCAGGACCTCTTGACATTGTCTTCACAGACAACGTCCCATGAGACTGAATAAGTTCAATGGCATCAAGCCATCCTTCTTTCATGGTTTGTTTCATGGCACCATCCAGGAATGGCATGCAGAGTGAACATGGCAACTGCAGTGTGATGGGGATGGTTCCACCCGCTCAGAACGGCTGGACGGTCCCAACACCTGCTGGTAAAAATGAACTCCTGGAGCAGCAGCGTGTGACAACGGCTCAAGTCACAGGTGTTTTCAGGGAGGGCCAGACAAGTGCTCCCCTGCCCACGCCCATCTGTCAGTGGAAACATCACTTGATGAGCTTTTTAAAAACGACACCTCCATATAGCAGTAATGAGAAACAGAGCTCACAGAAATGCACAAGCAGAAGCCAATGCTGGGAGCAGCCAGTCCCCACAGGCGGTCCTGAGACCTCAGCAGGGGCTCTGTTTTTGCACTTTAGTTGCCCCCAGTCATAAGGCTCTGCTCCACTCGCTGCCTGTCTTGACTGGCTTTTGATTCTCTTCCCGCTGCTATCCTCATGCCCCTTTCCATTCTGCGTGTCTTTCTTTCCCCTCTTAGTTTCTACCTACTTGTTGTTTCTCTATATCACTCAACTCACAGCTTAAACCAGTGGTTCTCAACCATCACTGCACATTAGAATCACCTGAGCAAGTATAAAAATGTGCAATGCCAGGCTACACCCTACCCCAGTTATAACAGAATCTTTGCAGGGTGGGAGCATCAGTTTGTTTGTTATTAACTCCTTAGGGAATTCCAAAGTGTAGTCAAGCTTGAGTCGAACCAGCTTTAAGCCACTTTGATGCAAGGATGCAGAATTACAAATGTTTGACTCATATCCTAACTCAGAATTATCCATCCAAACTTATTTATTTTAGCTAATACGCCCACATTTAGAACTAGGGGAAAGGATTCCACATAATTTTTGTGTGATCTCAGAACTCAGACTTCATATCCTCCACAAAGGCTCAGGCAGATATGTGAGTGCCATTCCTTAATGACTGGGCATGGACTGGTGACTCCTGCTTGGAATACATTTGTCTGAAGTAAAACCATGTTATCCCAGGAATGAAACCAGGTCTTTTATCATCAAACCTCCTTCCTGGGGAACAATACGGCATTCCTTTGTAGGGCCAGTGTTAACTGCGTAGCCAGTGAGCATATGTAACCCAATGAATAAAAATAGCAGTTATCATTATGTGTTGTAGGAAAAATGTCCCTTTTCTCATTACAGTAAGGGAGTCTTATTGCATACCTCTTAGGAAACCTAATAACGTGTTACATGAATTTTCCACGGGAAGGAACAACTGGTTAGGAAATCAGATACTATACTTCTAGACAGTGACATTCAAACCTAAGACTCCAGGAAAGCCCAGAACTGCTCTGAGTATGATCTCAGCAGGATTGAAATGCCTCCTCAAAGCCTCCTGAGCGAATTCCCATGATGCCAGGCCTCCTGGAAACGTTCCTGGGGGTCGAAGGCCACTGCAGCTGCCTCCTTCCCCTCCTCTCAACCACTTGCTCAAGTGGAAAAAATGTTGAAAGGGTAAGTTACCACAGTTCTCAGATAGCCTGATTCCCCTCTGGGAAAGTCTAATCCTGGGTCCTCAGATGGGATGCAGACTGTACTGCAGTTTGGGATTTGTATTCATGTCCCAGGTATCAGCCAGTCTTTGCTCAAAGGAAGAATCGCAGAGAGCAGAAGAGTGAGGGACAAGTGAGGTAATGGTGGAGGGCAGTAGCGGCTGAGAGGGTCATCCCAAGCATTAGGGAGGTATGTGGAGAAAGGAAGTATCACTCGAGATGTCAAAAGCTCCCAACACATGAGTCAGAGTCACACTGCCGCCATATTGGCTGCCACCACTGCTCAGTGATCTCCTTGGAGGACACCGGTACTCACACGCCCCTACCTGCACCTCCACAGAGGGCTTAGCCATAGAGCACAGCATGGAGCTCCTTTTTATATCTTGAGAGGCAATTCTTGGAACTTACAGGGGACAAAAATCTTCCAAATTTGGATTCTGTGTCCAGGTGAGGTGGAGGAGGCCACATCTATGTGCACATAGTGAGTACCTGGAGCTTCAGGAACAGTTTTAGGGGGTAGGGGGCAGAGCTCAGTGGTAGAGCGCACTTGGCCTGCATGAGGTCCTGGATTCAATCCCTAGTGTCTACGTTAAGGGAAAATAACAACAACAACAACAATAACAATAACAATAAATAAATTAATTAAGCATTTAAAAAAGAAGATAGTTAAAAAAAGAAAAAAAAAAAAAGAATGGTTTTGCAATTGCCTATCAAAAGTTTATTGTTCCTTTTCTATTTGTCCTCAACTCCTGCCTGCCCACAAGAGAGTTGTTTTTTGACATCATAATTTTCCCAAAGGCCAAATGTTGTGCTGTCTAAAGAACTGACCTTTTCAAATCACTCAGCCTGTGTTACATGTGCCCACATAACTAACCACTTAATTCAATGGGACAAAAATGCAACAGGAAATGAAAGACACTTGCTTTGAGAGCCCCCTTCTGCAGTTGGAGGGTCCTTTTCCTTAGCTCAGCCTCTCACCAAGGTGCTCTGATGTGTTTCAGAATCAGAACCCTTCCTACTCAAGTTCTCCAGAAAACATGGTCTTTTTTTTTCTTTAAATCTCCATTCTGAACTTGGGCCTAGTTGGCACTGTCTTTAAAACATTTCCTCTTAGCAAAAAGGTTATAATCAGAACTTTAAAACCCTATGTTCTCATTTACAGAAACAAGTCAAATTAGCACATTAAATAGAACCATCATAAGAGAATGCAGTCGGGTGAATTTTCATAAGCTGAGACTGTATGGTAGAAGCTTCTCATGGAATAAGGGCTCTATTTTATTCCAATGAACCATTTTCATATACACTATCTTATTTCACTCTTACAGCAACTCGGCAGGGAAGATATTATTACTATTCTCTACTTTAAGAAGAAACTTAGTCTCAGAGAGACTGAGTTGTGCTCGTGGCACCACGGCCAGAACACAGCCCCACTGCGATTGGAATCCTAACAACACAGACTTCTCTTCCCATGCTGTTCACCACCTCACAGCTGAGCACTGGCAACTTGGTGCCACGCAGCCTTGTTTAGAGGTTGCAAATTTATAAGGGGGAAAAAACTAGATGCTTTTTATGTTCTAGAAAAGTTTCAACCCTCCCTTCAAACTTCATTGCTTTAAAAACGGGGAGTTCTGCTCAATTTACTTTTTAAAGCTCTTAATGAACTGTTTCTTTAAGCTGCTTTAAAATAGTTAAAAAGAGACATTAGGTGGTTAATCAGAGTAAGATGCTTTAAGAATATAAATGCTTTTTAAGGGAATAGAATCTGTCAGGTGGTGGGAAGGTAGGTGGCAAAAAAGTGTGAAGGATGTGGGGAGGGGATAGTGATAATATCGAAGGAATTGTGTTCTTTCATAAACTGTAACCCTGAGTTGGAAAAGGAACTGGTTTGCAAAATCCTTCTTTTTAATTCATAATATTAAAAGCATTCCGCCCAGAACCAGATACTTCTTTCAAGATCACTAACTTGCAAATCCTTGGCGAGTTACAGTCTCACAACTCAATCTAGACGTGAAAAGGTCACAGAAACCTGAGACGGAGGTAGCACATGTGTGAGCACCCATTCCATTCCATTCCAATAATGTCATCTCACCCTGTTATAAAAAGAACGATTCTGCTAACCCTCAGAAATGTGGGACGGTCTATTCATGGGCCCAAGGGTGGTGGTGAACTTAATTTCATCATCACTTGTGTTAGGAGGGAGGCAGCAGCTGTAAGGCAACAAGTAGTTTTATTTCCAGAGGCTGATGGAGAGCCTCGAGTAAGCTGGGGGCACAAAGCAGTGAAATGCACTTCTTCTCAACTCCCCAGGAAGTTCAAGGTCAGTGGGGAATCGGGGAATCGCCTCTCATTTAAGTTTTTCCTGGGTGAATTAAAACTCAGTTTATTTGGGTTTTCTTTTTTTTTTTTTTTTTTCTGTTTTTTAAGAATCACAAATATTTCTGTTTAGTGAGAATATGTCCATTTCTCCTTCTAAATGAAGGAGGCAGCCGGATGGAAAGCACTAGCTCACTGCTTGAAATGTCAAGAGGCTCCAAGACCTACTTCTCAGAGACCTCCTTTCTCACGTTGGCTCCATTAGCACGTGGCCTTGGGGGAGCCACTACACATCTCTGGATGCTGGTCCCTCATTTCTACCTCCAGGCAGAGCCATGGGCTGAAAGTGACAAGACTTAGATTCTCACTCTGGCCCCCACTAATTCTGATTATTCAATTCAGGACAGGAATCTGAGTTCCAACACAAGGCAAGTCAAAGAGCCTGGGAATACACATATTTTAGGCAAATGCTTATTCAGTGTTGCATTTTTTTGTTTTGTTTTGTTTTTTAATTAATTTAACCCTCCTCTCTCATCAATCTCACTTTTCCCAATAAAATGTGATCTACTTTTACTTCTCCTTTTCCTTTTCACACACACACACATATTCATTCAATCAAATAAAAAATAAAAGTTCCCTTACAACACATCAACTCATAGACAAATTGAATGGGAAGGAGAGAAGCTATATTAAATTTGCAGGGATGGTGGAAAGGTTCAAGAGTAAGATTTCATTTTAAAAAGGGGTTTTCCCACCCTCTGTTTAGTGTTCTGAATCAGACATGGTGCCTCCTGTACCCAGAAAGACCATTTCCCTATCCAGCCTTCCCATTCACCAGGACCTCCTATTGTATGCTATGTTCTAGAGATTAAGATGGGCTTCTTTCAAGAAGTAATTTACTCACAAATATGCAATTTATTTTCAGGACAGTTCATGCTTTAATTACCACACTTTACATATTGAACGTACATCTTTCTCATTTAATCCTCACAACAATCCTTTGAGGCAAGAATCAAATAGATCAAATCACTTGCTTTCCAGGCAGGTCAAACCTGCCTCACCATCTCATGCATCCTTTCTCCTTGGAAGAATGAATCAGACTTTCAAATGGCTTCCATGAGCCTTGCAAAAAAACAAAAAAAAAAATAATAATAATTACCATGAAATATACCCCAAAACTTTTCTTTGTCAAGCCAACCATTGATACCAAACTTAGGAGTAGGATAGTATTTGACAAAAACAGCACCTTGATGCAGTAGGCTGAGAGGTTGGATTTGCCAGGAAAAATGGGGGTTGCAGGCATCCTTATGGGGATTACAGATCCATTGGTTACAGTGCCTTTCTGAGGATCTGATTCAGGACAGGAATCTGAGTCCCAACTCCTGGCAAAAACGTGAGGTTAGACGCATACACAGCAATTAATCTCAACAACCTGTTCTGAAGGAGAAATGTAGCCTCTGATTTTTAAAATTTAAATTGTAGGTTATCTCTGAACAGCAGTGCGTACTCTTTGGACTAAAAGCACCTTACATAACCATCAGGGATTTAAATTAAATCTGAAGACCTTTTCCTTTGTCTTTAGTTTCCATTCTAAAGGTTACTGGTTCTAGGACGCGCATTTTACACCTATCTAAATAAAGTCTCTGCTGATTTTAGAGAGGGTTCAGAGTATTTCAGAGTATTGACTCTTATTTGTGTACATGTCTGCTTTCCTAATATACATACTTTATACCTTTGCATTCACAAAGGTTTCTCCTCCAACTGGAAGATGTTTGTTTTTCTTTTTGAAGGTCTTTTCTTTGGCTTCCTTCTTATTTTATCATTTCCTCCCCGTTTATCCCCCACTAGCTGCAGACCTTCCCTCCCTGTGCACTCGGCAGCAGACACATTCTCTGTTCTTGCAGCACCCAAATCACCCCTCACTCCCTCCCCCCAGAGGACTAAACTTTGCCTTCTTTGTGGGTCAGCAGACCTTCTAAGGTCACTGACCCACAACTCACTTGAGACTTTGCATTTCTCTTGTCACTGTAGCCTTTTAAGAAGGTGTTTTTACTTTTGATTGTTTTTGGTCACTGGGTAAGATACCCTCAAAACTTATGTAAACACCTCCACTCTGCTCCGCATTCTTGGCATATTTATGTTGGATGTGGAAGCTGCCGACATGAGGTGTCACCCTCACCCACCCAAAACCAGCTTTAAGAGAAAAAGAGGCAGGTACAGATGGAGTTCCTGGTATACACATATTTACTACACAAATGATTTCTCCAGGGAACAGATCCCCCCAATTACGTTTCCTGGAATCCACCTCCATCTTTTTTAAAAGACAGAGATAATTTAGGGGAAAAAAAGGAAAGCTAGTAAATGAACTATCACAAGTCACCCTGTCAGAATCAAATGGAAGGAGATGAAATCTCTGGACATGACAAGTGCCAAGGTATAAAGGTAAGACTTCTCCGGAAAGTGACAGACAGCTCTATTAAATACAAAGTCAGATCAATCCAGAGTAAAAGGGCTTCTACCCAGTTCTGTGAAAGGTAAGGGAGGAATGTCAATCCATGTCCACCAAGGCATGTTCATGAATCCTCATTGCTAAGTATGTGTGAGAAGTAAAGACTGCCTCCTTGTCCTCAAACTCGGGGAGTTCAACTATAAAAATCAACACATAATCGATGAGATAAGACATATTCAAAAGGCATCTTAGAGACAAAATGTTTCCCACAGCAGCCGCATAGACAGCAAGGACTCTTCAGTAACCTTATCGATCACATTAGCATCTCTAAAGAAAGAATGTGTCAATCACAAAGGGATTTGGTGTGGACGCAGAGAAGAAATGAGATTGGAGAGGAGCGCTTTGGCAGAAGGATTCCCTGCCGTCCAGAGGGGAAAGGGCCCCGATTCAGCAGTGCCAGTGTCTGGCCCGCTTGGCAGACACGTCTCTAATGGAAAGATGGGCCATCTGGCCATCCGCGCGGATGCCCGCACACTCTGGAGCCTCAAACCACTCCTCACCCTGAGTCTGAGAGCACCATGCAGCCTCCTGACCTAATTATGGTCAGACTTCCTATTTCATTTTCCTGTGGGGATAACATAGTATACTGAGTTTTCGTCCACGTGGGATACTTGTTTCACTTAGAGCTGTCTTTTCCAAAATGAGTTAATGCTTTGACATTGTGGTGTATAGCCTTCAATTTCCTGTGAGTTTAGATAATGTGAATTAACATTCCTAAATTCCATGAGATCCTGGGCACTGTTATGATCAGTTCTGCACCTGTAAGTCTGGGGACTAGCCCTTTAATAGTGGTAAATTCACCAACGGAATAAAGTTGGGGGACACTTCTCAATAACCAGACATCCAGCATGTTTGGCAATATGGCAATATTCCATTTGTCACATGCCTTTCTAACCCAATCCAGGATAATTATGCTCAAATATTGCACATTTCCTATGTACTTATACTTTACACATTAAATCCTCATACTGCCCTTTTGAGGCAGGAATTATTATTTCCTATTATTATTTTATAAATGAGAAAAATTGAGGCTTAAAGGGGCCCAAAGTCACATAATTTGCAAGTGACAAGGCCAGTTTTCAACCCCAGGACTGTCTGTTTCCTGTTCTGCTAGAAGAAGTAATTCAACTCTCATGTCACTATCAACTAGAAGGCATAACCAGAACCCAGCATGACTACTTTTCATGGCAGGAAACAGGACAGCCCTCTCCAGAGGTTAATCGATCACCAGAGTCCCAGCAAAACACATCGGGAGCGTAGATTCTGCTGTCAGTCCTCAACAGATAAATGCCAGTGTTCTCAGGCTGGGCTTTGAGTTTCAATATCAAAGTGAGTCCACAACTCTCAGCACTTTTCTGGACACATGGAACAGGTCGAATGGTTCTCAGCCTTCCTACCCATCTGTGTGAGCAACTGGCCACCATGCTTGGGATGACTTCTTGCTTTACTCAAATCTTGACTCACAAAGAATGGGCTTATGTCTAGAGTTGGCCAATAATAACATAAATAATAGCAGCAGCATCTGTGGTTACCACGAGTTACCACTAGAATATTTCACTTAACCATTCTATTCACCTTGTAAAGTGGGTATTCTAATCCCCATTTTAAAATATGTAAACTGAGTACAACAAGGCTAAGTAACTTGCCCAAGATCACACAGCTGGAAGATGGCAGCCCTAGAATTTGAACCCAGGTCTGATCTGACTCTGGTGCCTATGCTTTGAGCCACTCTGCTTCACTGGCCACCAGAGAAGCAAGGTCTGGTTAGATGGCCCTGAAGGGAAACCAGACACAGTCCAGCACACTGAGGAGAGTCACTAGAGCCTGGGGACATGGTGGGACCACACCCATGGCTGTTTTTATGCTTGGGAGGAGGGGTAGTTCCCCTGAGCAAGGGCTCACTCAGTAGACTTTGAGGAATGAATGAATGCAGAAGTGAATGGTCCCCTAAGAGACTGTCTGAGGCATGATGAGAAGACTAGCTTGTTTTTCACATCTTGCAAATGGAGTGGCTTGATTAAAGACTCTTAAAGTTTCAGCCAACTAGAACATTCTCAAATATGATAACATGTAGTTGCCATGGGAGGCAGCCCAAACCTGATTAATGAAGAACTATCCCAATAAGCAAAATGTGTAGGCCCAACACTTAGTAGGTCAACACAGTAACACTCCAGTGGCTGGTGAAGGAACCAGGGGCATCTAGATGAACTCTTTTCTGGCTCTTCCACTTACCAGCCCTGCTACCTTCAGCAACTCACTTAACCTCTCGCCTATAAAATGGAGTTAGAGATAGCTGTCTCACCAGATTCTTGTTAGTGCTTATGAACTAACACACATAAAACATCTCCAGCAATGCTTGGTTTGTGTGATTTTAAAAAAAAAATTTAATTCCCTCCCTCCTTTCATAAGAAATTCCCTTCGCCATGAGCTGTTTTCCCAGGACTAGGCAACTTCTTACTTTAAGGCATTAAAACGCATCACAATCCAAACCTTTCCCCGCAGAGGAACCACCACTATCACAACAAGAAAGACAAAACAAAACAAAACAAAACAAAACAAAGAAGGAATTCACTTGTTCTGATGATCCCCCTGGGGGAGGTGAGGCTAGTGGAATGCCATCTAACCTCCAAGCCCATCGCTTTTTCCAGTCCCACAAGGAGAGGACACTTCACGGAGCTCTGACCTCATCGGGATCAGGGCCACTTTACATCAGTCCCGGAAATGTAGGAAGTACAGTGAGAGGGGAATCCCGTCAGCCCAATACCTGCTGGGGAAGCCAGTGTTTCACCAGACAGTCATGTCTGAAATGTCTTCACATGGCACAAGAAGGGCAAGGAAAAAAGGAAAATTGAGGGATAGGGGGCAGCAGAAGGATCACCACGGCGAGGTTTAAAGAACACGCTCTTTCCAGGAGCGGATGGGGAGGAACCTGGGCGCACGCCCCGCCTACCTGCGCACCACCAGCCTCAGGGTCTTGTAGGATCCTTTCACCAGGGAAACGGCCTCCCTTCTGGAGCTGCTCAGCGCCACCTCGTTGATGTGCACCACCTCATCCCCGGCCCGAAGTTTGGAGCTCACCAGGTCCGCTTTGCCCCCTTCTTCGATCTGCTCAGAAAGACGAGACAGCCACAGGGTGAGTCCCCGGAGCCCTGCCTGGGATCCCGCGGAGCCGGCCCAACAGGCTGCGGCCACACCCCACTCCCACGATAAACTCCCAGAAGGCAGGGGCCGCCTCCTGTTTCCGTAGCCTCGGGCATCCAGCCCCTAGCCTGCCCACAGAGGGCGCTCGGAAACACTAGCCCAAGGGATGAAGGAACTCGGTTTCCATCGGAAAGCCACTCAGGATCCCCTGCGTGCTCACCACCACCACCCCTTTAATCGTCAACTCCCAAAGTCCTTCAAAGCAACAATTTTATTCTTTTAGAAGTTGCGTTCTTCTTATCTCCTTGTTTTTGGTCTAAAATTATAACTCATTGGGTAAATAAACTGTGGTACATCCAGACAATGGAATATTATTCAGCACTAAAAGGAAATGAACTAACAAGCCATGAAAAGGCATGGAAGACCTTTAAATTAAATGTGTGTTATGAAGTGAAAGAGGCCAATCTGGAAAGGTTACATACTATATGAATCTAACTCTGTGGTATTCTGGAAGAGACAAAATTATGGAAACAACAGAAAGGTCAGTGGTTGCCAGGGTTAGGCAGGAGGGATGAATAGGCACAGCAGAGAGGCTGTTTAGGACAGTGAAACTGCTCTGTATGATACTACAAGGTTGGATACATGACATTATTCCATGGAGTGTCCAACACCAAGAGTAAACCCTAAGGTCAACTATGAACTTTGGGTGATGATGTGTCGGTGTAGGTTCATCAGTTGTAACAAAGGTACCACTCGGGTGGGGATGTTGACAATTAGAGAGGCTTTGCAAGGGAGTGAGGAGCAGGGGATATATGGAAACTCTCCACTTTCTGCTCAGTTTTGCTGAGAACTTAAAGCTGCTTTAAAAAATAAAGTCTATTAAAAATTGTAATTCATTCAATAAACTGACTCAACACTTGTTTTATGCTGGAAATTGTTCTAGATGCTAAGGCTGTAACAGTCAACAAAACAGACAGAAATCCTTGCTCTTCTGGTGCTGAGTGGGGAGGCAGGAAACAAACACTAAACGTGATAAACAAGTAACTGATATATTATGTGAGAAGTTGATGAAATGCTTTGGAAACCAACAGAGCAAAATAATGCTCTATCCAGTGCTGTATGCCAGTGGATGCCTGCGGCATGACAATGATGATGAAGGGGAATAAAAAGGGAAAAAAATAAAACAAAAACAAAAAACAAGTAAACAGAGCCTAACCCATATCTTCTCTTTTTTCAATAATTACTCTCCAGAATTATACACATGTCCAATAACCTTCAATAGATCTAAATATATATAAAATGAACCAAATTCCTATAATAAATTTATAAATTTTGTCCTTACCAGCTTTTAATTTTATTTTTAATTATTGAAATAGTATATGCTAAAATCCATTAATTATAAAGGATGAAAAAAATAAAGAAAGTGTATAAAGGGAAAGGGAAAAGTGAGTCTTACCCCTGCTCCCTCCATGTTACTCTCTAAAGTAACCATTGTTTACAGTTTAGATTATGAAATTGATACACAGATGGTCCCTGATCTACCAGGGTTCAACTTAACAATTTTTCAACTTTACAGTGCTGTGAAAGTGATACTCATTCAGTAGAAACTGTACTTTGAATTTTGAATTTGGATCTTTTCCCGGGCAAGTGATATGCAGAACGATACTCTGTCATGATGCTGGGCAGTGGCAGCAGTGGGTAGCTCCCGGTCAGCCACATGATCACCAGAATTAATGACTGATAACTTTATAACCATTCTGGACCCACACAACCATCCTGTTTTCACTTTCAGTACAGTATTCAGTAAGTTACATGAGATATTCAACGCTATTATAAAATAGGCTTTGTGTTAGACGATTCTGTCCAACTGTAGGCTAAGGTCAGTGTTCTGAGCACGTTTAAGGTAGGCTAGGCTAAGCAATGATGTTCGGCTGGTTAGATGTACTAAATGCATTTTCAACTTATGATATTGTCAACTTCCAATGGGTTTATTGGGATGTAACCCCATCGTTAAGTCAAGGAAGACCTGTATATATGTTTTCTTTTTACAAAAATGAGATCACACTATATACACCTCCTCAACCATCTTTTGGCATGTAACAAAGAGGCATTAAAGTGAGGTGACCAAGAGTTTGAGGAGTCAAACAGATAAACTAAGTAAGAGGAAGTCACTTACTCTCTCTAGGCTTCAGATTTCTCCTCCATGAAACAGGGCTAATAATGGCACCTGCCTCACAGTGCTGCAGTGAGAATTAATGAGATAAGCCACATGAATTGGTAAACAGGGTTCCTGACTTAAGGCAAGATTTCAAAAGTGGTAGCTATTGTTTTGAAAAATCATATATCATGAAGTTACTTTCACTCATACCTAACTCTACTATAACATCTTGGTATGAATAAAACATGGTGTTTCATTCATTCATTGAGCCATTCCCTATTGTTGGTCATTTTCTCCTGCCTTTATACCCTTTTCATCCACCTCAACTTCCCTACCAGCCTTCTGTAAATTCACTTTTTCCCAAACACAGAATAAAATGAGACCTAGGAAATTACCAGTTTCTTTTATAAAAAAGGGAAGTCAAGAAAAGCTCATTTGTATAGTTTATATCATGTTCTTCTCGTGACTGATTTAATGTGAAAGCAAACATTAGGAGGAAGCATGTTATAAAGAGCTTCATTGTTCTGATAAACTATTTCTATAAACCTTTCCTTGTATTTACAGAGTCTCTCATAATCTCTTCACTTTGAACAGAACTTTTAGGCTTAAAATTCTTACTTTAAAGAATTAATTAATTAATTATTCATTAATGTAATTATTAATGTAATTATTTATAAAACAGAAAAAAAGTGGGGGCTGGGCTGATTTTGTGAAATAGTTTTTATTTATCAACCATTAGTTGGGCACCTGCTCTGTTTTGATTCTCAAATATTTCCAAACTCTCTCATATTGATTCATGCTCTTCTTAGGGTTTTAATGCTTACCAGAGATGACTTTTCAACCTTCCCTCTAACACTCGTCTTTTGCATAAGCCCTTATCCTATATTTTCAGTTTCTGTTTTCCACTTCCTCCTTTTTCCTCCAAATACCTCTCCTCCATCATGAAACTTCTATCAGCCCAGATAGAATCTCTCTCTTTCCCCTCTAAATGATTTCTGCCTGTCTGGAGACAAGCCACAGCACTACCTTTGTCATGGGTATTCCTGACCATGCCCTATCCCCTCATCTTGGTTTTAAATCCCTCGAGGTCAGAAACTCTCTTGTCCAAAATATCTTCTGAGCATCTACCATGTGTCAGGCACTGTTCTAGGCCTGGGGAAATGCCAAGGAAGAAAACAAACTCTATGCTCTCCTTTTTGGAGTTTACATTCTAGAATATTTTTAATATATTTCCTATCTTTGTACTAAAAAACTTGCCCATTCACAGAAGCAGTCCAGAGAGCCTACAGTGATCAAAACAAGCCTGAGTACTTTCTGTTCTTAGGGTGCTTAAATTCATCCACATATAAAACTCTCCCTGGGAGGTCAGGCAATTTCTAATGAATCAAAGGAGTCCTGGGAGACCACTTGGTGCTAGGATTCATCCAGGGGTTCTACTCACAAAGGTCGAGTCCCAGTAAACCCAAGTGAGGCTTGAATTGAGCCACTGGGCACGAAGTGTAGACCCCTCATCTAAGTCCTTTCAGCCAACCAGATTATGGGCTGCTGTATCAGCTTGTGGATTACTTGGGACCCCCACATTCCCCTCCTCCTCTGCTGCTGCTGGCCCTTTGGTCACCTTCCTATTTGGTAGCATCAGTGTCAGTGGGTCACTCAGGTAGTAACCTTGGTCACCAAGAAAGTTGAAGCTATTAGCTAAAACAAGGCAGTGAATTACCTTAATCTATATTGCTGTTTGCATTTATTATCACAAATGATGAATTGAGATATTGAGATGATTTGTCTGATGCACTAGTAACAACATAATTGATTTCAATCTACTGAGGCTAACTAGATGCATAAATCTTAAGTTTACAACGATTATTTGCACTGTTTCTCTAAAATTGTTATTATGACTTTAAAAAAAAAAAGTATGTTTACCAAAGGTTTAACAGTAATTCTCTTGAACTATTCATCAAGAGGATTACACTTCTTCTAACCCCACATTCTGCTGATACTGTCGGTCAACAGGACTCAGTGAAAACTGACGTTTATTATTTTAAACCTTTGGACCAATACTTGAGTAGCTAAAGAGGTCACTGGCATTGTTTGTCCAATTTCACCTGCATATTTCAAGAACGTGATTGTCAGCAGGTTAAATGACTTCAGATAATGTACCGTGTACAGTTGGGTGGGAAATCTCTAAGCTAACAAACTAGGGAGCAGGTGATTATACTCCCTCCCTTCCCTTTTTTTTTTTTGGTGGAGGGAGGTAATTAGGTTTTATTTATTTTTAGAGGAGGTGCTGGGGATTGAACCCAGGACCTCGTGCATGCTAAGCATGTGCTCTACTGCTTGAGCTATACCCTTCCCTGATTCCCCTTCTCAAATCTTAAATGTATCCACATCTACAGGATTAAAGTGATTTTGCTCTGATGACCATGTGAAGGGTTGGTTTTTGCATCGTTTATAGTCTTTTACATTGCAATTCATTTAACACCTAATGGTGTACCTACACATAATAAATGATCAAAAAACATTTATTGAGCAAATCTAGGGAAGCTGACTCTAAAGAAATACAGTACTGGGTGATACATGTTCTGATAGAAATATATTCAAAATATTGATAAAATATAGGTAAAGGGGAGGGTTGGATGCCCATGTCAGAAGCTGGATGTGGTGTGTGGAGGGGCAAGAAGTCAGGCCCGTCTCCTGCCCTCTCGCTTAACCCTTGCAGCCCAATCAACATGAGGGAGTGTGAAGCTGCCATTTTGCGATGAGTCCTGTGTTCTGCTTCTCTAGGCTTTGTATCCTTCAAACCCCAATGCCTCAACTCTGCCTCTCCAGCCCTGTTCTCTGTCTTACTTCATCATAACAGCCTTCCCTCAGCATCACCTCAATCAGAAGCACGTCATTGGCAGCAACCTAGGGATCCTGTTACAACTCCGCTCCTCCACATGTCCCTCCTCCCCACACTCAGAGCAGAAACCAAAGTCCTCTCTATGCACCAAGGACCCGGCTGGATTGGGCCTCCTCACCTTTCCATTGGCTTCTACTCTCCTCCTTGCTTACTCAGCCCCAGCGCTGCACCCACCCCTGCCCCCGGCCCCTGGCCTCCGGCTGCAGGTGGAGGATGCCAGGTGCGCTCTCGCCTCAGGCAGGCCCCATTACCTGCTGTTCCCTGAGTCTGGAATGCCTTTCCCTCAGGTAATCATTTGCCCTTCTCCCTCACCTCCTCCAGGTCTTTACACAAATCCGGCTTCTCCAGGAGTCCTTTCCTGACCACCTGTCTAGAATTTCAACCTCTTCTCTTTGCTCTCATCTTAAATTTTTTTCTTTAGCATTTCAGTTGTCATCTAACTCACTATATTTTTACTTACGTGTCTTATAGTTTATTACCTATGTCCCTACTAGAATGTCAGTCCCGTGGGGGCAGGGACTTGGATCTGTTTTGTTCACTGTTGTGTCCTCAGTGCCCAGGACAGCATGGGGCCCCCAGAGCTGCTCAATATTTATTGTATGAGCGAACGAATCCTTATCATCATTGCTGTCACTTGCTGAGTTCCCTGTGTGTTTCAGTAACTCTACTGCATCATCTGAGAAGTCACAGACTCTGTAAGATATTATAATCTCCTTTTTCTGTAAATGTGAACCATAATGGTTCATAAAGGTCACATGACCTGCTCAAGGTTGCAGAGTCAGTAAAACAATGCAGCTAGGGCTGGAATTCAAAGTCCATGCTCTCCAGTCTGCTGCCTTGAGAATTCCCCAGGCCTTTGCTCCCAAACGAACACTTCTTCATTTGTCTGCCTGATCCTTCAAGTGCTCAAGAACCTGACATCTGACACTCCTGTGTTCTGAACCTTCTCTTTCAGGGGCCCTAAGAACTCTGGAGCTATTTTATGGGCTCACAGGTTCAATGGAATTCACAGCTTACACATGAAAAAGACTTGGCATTGCAGGGCCACTGGGGCAGGGAGATGGCCTGGCCAAGTAAAACTGGACATGTAATGGTTTCCATTCACAACTCTGTCTGAAGTTTTAATTAAAAACAAACTCATCCTATAGACATCTACCACAATTGAATTTCACCTACATTCTATGTCTGAATTCTTGAGTGATCTCTTTTCATTTCCTGACTATGTTCATTCCTGGCTGATGCCAAGGGAGGAGTATGGGGAGGAAAGGGTAATTCAAGGGCTCACAGTCAATCCAACAACACATACAATTTATTTGCTGTTTTGTGCAGTTGGTGATTTGAGGAGAAATATACTCTTTATGAGTGTAAAAATTATATTGAAGGAATAAGAAAATACAGAAAGATTTAAAAAATAAATAGATAAAGAAATACATTAAGAATCTTTCGACCAAAGCTGTTGGAGTGCTGCTTTTTATTCACTTGGAATTGTCACTACAGCCTAGTGGGCATTCTTGGTTTTAAACTGTGTATAGCAACCTAAATGTCCATCAACAGTTGAATGGGTAAAGAAGATGTGGTATATATATACAATGGAATACTACTGAGCCATAAAAAGAATAAAATAATGCCATTTGCAGCTACATGGATGGACCCAGGGATTGTCATACTAACAGCAGTAAGTCAGAGAAAGAGAAATATCATATGATATTACTTACATGTGGAATCTAAAAAAAATAAATAACACAAATGAACTTATTTACAAAACAGAAATAGACTCACAGACATAGAAAACAAACTTATGTTTACCAGAGGGGAAGAAGGGGTGGAGAGTGATAAATTGGGAGTTTGGGATTTGTAGATACTAACTACTGTATATAAGATAGATAAACAACAGGACCTACTGTATAGCACAGGGGATGATATTCAATACCTTATAATAGCCTATAATGAAAAAGAATATGAAAAGGAATATATATGTGTACGTATAAATGAATCACTATGCTATGCACCAGAAACTAACACAACATTGTAAACTATACTTCAATTTAAAAAACCAAATAAAGAAATTTTTTAATTATACATAAAGTAGGGACAATGAAATAAAGTAAAATTAGTAAAAGTTCGTCCCAGGAACTATATGTGGCTCTCAGTTTCTATGAAATGAATAAGCATTTCTTGGACCCCAGAACTAACTACTGGAATTGAAACAAAACAGAGAAATACCCCCATGATTTGCGTTGAGTGACATGAGAGTACAGATATGACACCTCCCTTTCTCATCAACTGCTTCTCACCTAACTCCAAATTGCTAGGTTCATACTGTGAAAAACTCCTTTTTCAGGTCATAAGACGATGTGTGCATTGTAGTAGAAGAAAGAACACTGGATGAAGAGTCAGGAATCCTGTGCCCTAATCTGGACTCTGGCCCTTTCTATCTGTAGGGCCTGGATGAGTCTCTCCAGTATAACATGTCCTGTGGGTCATCTTTTCTCGCTTAAGATGACCAACAAGGAAAATTCCATAGTTTTAGTCTAAATTGGAATGCATACACAACAGTTACTATTTAAAATTATATAATCACTTTCTTTTATTATTTTCTAAATAGAAGATATATTATTTCTTTTCCAAGGTTCATAACCTGGATGAAAAGCCCAAGAACAGAGGTGGAAGCAGTGTGGTGTATAAAAACTGGGAGCTCTAGGGTCAACCCAATGTAGGTAGAGTCTCACTTCCAATACTGGGTGATCTCAGGCAAAATACACGTCATCTCTGAGTATCCATCTCTTTCACCTAAATACAGGAACAAGAAGAGTAGCCACACAGAGTTAGTGTGAGGATGATAGCAGCTGACACATTGATGTTTCCTTGCACATAGCATAAAAGTGTTTCCTGAATTATGAGGCTCTGTGGTTTTATGGAATAAGTTTAATGTGTTTCTGACTGTTTCCACCACAAGAATAAATGTGTTAGCCACTGCAGAGACCAAGGGGAAGAAATTTGCTAGAAGGAGAGAGGTTATTTACTTAAAGTCAAAGAACAGGAGTTAACTTGATTTAAAGTGAAATAGGAGACATTCTCTCCTTTGGATGGAAGTTTTTATTTCAGAGAGTGGTCTCCAGGCAGGAAGTTACACAGTGGCACCTTATGGACCATCCAAATGAGCTGCAAGCCCCTGCAAACCTAGATGTGATCACAGTTTTTGATTTACTGCTCAATGGATAAAAGGAACTGATCTCAAAGGTAGGATAAAAGTCAAGCTTCACTGAAGCCACCTTCAGTCACTCAACAAATTATTATCTTGCAGTTGTAGAGGTCAGAAGTCTAAAATGCTCTCACTGGGCTAACACCAAGGTGTTATCATAGCTGTGTTCTTTCAGGCGACTCTAGGGAAGAATCCATTTCTTCCCTTTTCTAGCTTCTGGAGGCTGCCCATGGCTCATGGCCCCTTTCCTTCATCTTCAAATCCAGCATTGGCCAGTTGAGTCTTTCCCATGCTGCTCCAATCTGACATTGATTCTCCTGACTCCTTTCATTTATGAGGACCCTTGTGATTACACTGGGCCCACCCAGACAATCTAGGAGAATCTCCCCAAAGTCAACTGATTAGTAACCTTAATTCCATCTGCAATCTTAATTCCCCTTTGCCATGTAACATATTTCCTGGTTTCAAGGATTAAGATGTAGACAACTTTGAGGAAGAGGGTGTTAGCCTACCTACCATAACCACTAACTAGCTGTGTGATGTTAGGCAAAGTTATTCCTTTCCTCTGAACCACAGTTTACTTTCCAGAAAAATAGGGAAGGTGATGATAATAGCACCTACCCCTGGGGATTATTGAGAGAATGAAAGTAAATTATGATAATGAATGAAAAGCTTAGCACAGTACCTGACACAAAGTAAGGGATCAATAAATGTTAGCATTTGTCATCATCACCACCACCACCACCATCATCATTGTTTACGGGGGGAAGCAGGTAAAGAGGTTATACACACTCAGTCCTCCACTCCTTACTGCAGGCAGTAGAATGAGTTTCATCACAGAGAACCTCCTGCTTTTCCCCATCCTTCCTTTGCCCCCCTCACCCCCCATTTCAGGACACTGAAGCAGGAGCAAGCACAGCAAACACGACTGACAGACAAGGGACCACTGCACTCCAAGTTGAGTCCTTTGAGCTTCTGGTGTTTGAACTCCGTAGGGTAGCTCTTCCATCTTAGAAAGAGATTTATGAGGTAGTTCTAGCCCCAGATCAGTTTCCCAGAGTCCTCTGAACGCATGGAGGAGCCCTGGGACCCCTAGGCTGTAACAAGGGCAAAACTCCCCAGTTCCTGGAGTGTGTGTCCGTGTGCTCGTGTGTGCCCACTGTGTGAATCCTTGCCTTCTCAGACAGTGCGCTGGGATTGTTCTCCCTCTCCATGGAGCCCCGGAGCCCCTTCGGTCATGATGTGCTGCACCCCAGTGAACTACACTGAACTTCAAAGAGGGGAGGGGCCAGGCCCGTTCAGGGAACAAGAGGTCGAGGCTACTAGACCCCAGCTAGGCTTCAATCCCCTGTTTCTGCGCCATTCAAATCAAAGACTTTGGCAACCCCTTTATTTAGACTTTAAGGCATTTATTTATATTTTACTCCATTCCTTAAATAATTTTAGTCATCTTAGTTGGCATGGTTATTCCAAGTTCCTAAGACAGACTCTTTCAATGGCCCCATTTGTTTACATTCAAGTCATAGTGTTTTCATTCATTAGACTGGTTCTATTATATTTATTCATGGAAATATAACATATTATGTGTAACATATATATATGTATAGAACATCTATTAAAATATACATGTACAGAATGTGTATCTAAACCATTTTACAAATGAGAGAAAGAGAACTTCTTTTCATTAACCACATCAATGGAGAGCTTGGATCTTGGGAAAATAAATAAAATCTACAAATCACATGTAGATTTCATGTATTTCATAAGTATATGGAGTAAGTTCACTTCCTGTTACCAATAAACTAGGACTAGGAGTCATAGGACAATAAATTTGTACACATAGGCATGTACATGCTTTATCTCATTTTAGCAATTTCCGACTCTTCCTTTTTCAAATGGGTATCACAGTTTCTGACACACTAACATGATCAGGCTTTAGTTTCATCTTCTCCTATTTTCCCTACTCTTCATCTGTGAGAAATTTCAGTGATTAAAAATTAAAAACATTGTAAATCAACTATACTTCAATTAAAGAAACAACAAACTAAAATCAGTGGCAGCAAGAAGAAAAATGACAAATCTCTAGATGTTTTGAATGTTTGATCATCCATTCCAAAAAAAAAAAAAAAAAGCCTTAGCTATCATATCTCTAGCACTTAGTAAATATGCCCTAGTTCTGCTGTTCTAGGACGAGTTTCATGGGTGCCTAATGGTTCAATCTTAGGCCAGATATTCTTTTGCTTCCCAAGGAAAAGTCCACTTGAGCCAGAGAAACATTATGGAATAATTTATTTTAACCTCATGAACTATTTGTTCTCCAAAGTTTTCTAAAGTTTCCCCTAGGTTTTTTGATTTATGATATTAAGAAAGCTTTGACTTGCAACCAGCAGAACTGTAGTGTGACAGGGTGGCTATTCTCATTGCTGTGATCTTAGAGGGACTGACTATTTGTCTCTGTGAAGGAATCCTTAGGGGTGGCTGAGCTAGAAGGACACCAGGTAATAAAACTCACACAGGCTGACCTCCTGTAGGAGATAACAATAGCATTCAATTAGGCTACCATTGTGAACTACCAACATTTTCAAGCTGCATAACATTCCGAGGCCAGAAAGATACCTGAGCAAGAACCGGTAAAAAGATTTCTTCACTCAGGAGTTCTGAACAATGATTTATTGACTTACCTTCCGCCGCAGCCATATCATGGTTAAGCTCTGGAAGCAGACTGCTCGGGTTCAAATCCTGCCCCCAAGCTTAGAAGCTATGTGACCTTCAACCAGCTATTTGACCTCTCTATGCTTGTCTCCCACTCTGTGAGATAAGGTTAATAATACCTTTCATAGGATGGTTTTGAGGATTAAGTTAATGCATGTAAAGTGTTTAGAAAGATGCCATTTGGTAAATACCCAGTAATTGTTAGTTTCTCTCAGTACCTTATACTCTCTTACAAAAATTAAGAATACTAATACCTCTTTTCTATACCTCACAGGTTCTTTTAAAGGGTAAGATTAGAAAAATTTTGTAAAGCACTTTGAGACACATAACCTGGTACATTAAAGTAAACTATTAGAATGATTCTACACCAATCCAGAAGACAGCTTGATAATTTCAACCATCCCTAGTCAGAAGCTTCTGATCAGAAGTCAGACATTAAAACTGCTAGAAGCTGGAAATAAAACATTAGAAGCAATATTAGCATAAAGGCAAAAGAAGGAAAAACAGAAAGAGGGAAAAGAACATCGCTGGTCCGCCTACTCTCTGTTAGGGGCGTGACATGTATAATATCGTCTAATTCTCACCAACACTAATGAGGTAGGTATTTTGTTGACAACAAAACTAAGACCCAGAAGATTAAATAAGCTGCCCAAGGTCACAAAGTAATAAATAGCAGAGCCAAAGTCCAAACCCAGATCTGTCCAAAGACAAAACCCATCAACATTCTCCCACCCAACTATAAAACAGGTAGCACCTTACCTCATCAAAAAACTAAAGCCATTTCCTGTGCTCATGTAACTAAACAACAGAAAGGCCAATGTGATGACAGTGAACAAGGAACACAGCATACTGGTCGCTATGGCCCTCCCCTCCACTAGTGGGCAACAGATTCTGGGGAAACTCACTGAGAGGAGACCCTCATACAGTGCCAGGGACTCCTCCCGAGTCAGCTCTCCACTGCCTGGCTGCACCCGCAGAGATGGCCAAGTGAACAGACAATGTTGCCAGGAAAAGAATAAATATGTGTTGCATGAATGAAGGAAAAGTACAGCAGACCCTTAATAATTAAGGATATTTTGTCCTTCACAAGTACTCAAATTCCATACGGTCTTTCTAACTGACTCCCCTAGCCAACCTCAGCTTTGAACTGCCTGCTACCAGACTCCCACCTGCTCTGATGCTTCCTTGTTGCAGTCATCTGCAAACCCTCAGGTCACTCCTCCTCATTCCCTGAAGAGTCTCACCCACTGGCTAACTGCCAGCCTCTCACCAACATTACTCCTGCCGGCACCAGCATTACTCGTACCGGCAGGAGTAATGATAACCTCAGATGACCCTCCATCCTCCTTCACTCCCTCCTCCATGCCCTTGTGGCTCCTCATTTCCAAAGTCAGACCCTAGCTGTGTCATTACCTACATGCACACCCTCCATAATCCCAATTTCAAGCATCCCACTCTCTCACCACCACCTCGTATCTTTTTTTTTTTTTTTTTTTGGTAACAGCTTTATTGACATGTAATTCATATACCATAAAATTCAGCCTTTTAAAGTGATCAATTCAATGGTTGTAGTGTATTCACAGAATTGTGCCACCATTACCACAATCAACTATAGAATATTTTAGTCATCTCCCCTCAAAAAACACCATACCTATTAGCCTTCACCACCCTTCCCAGTTCACCCATTGCTCCCAGTCTAGGCAACCACCAATCTACTTGATGTCTCTATGTATTCATCTATTTTGAATATTTTATAGCACACAACACCTGGTCTTTTGTGCCTAGTGTCTTTCCCTTAGTATGTTTTCAAGGTTTATTCAAATTGTAGCAAGATGAAGTATCAGAACTTCATTCCTTTTTATTGCCAAATACTACTCTATTTTATTTATCTTCATCAGTTGATGGACATTTGGGTTATTTCCACTTTGGTGCTATTAGGAATAATGCTGCAATAAACATTTGTGTGAGACTTTTTATGTGATGTATGCTTTCACTTCTCTTGGATCTATGCCTAGAAGTGGAATTGCTGGGTCATATGGTAACTCCGTGTTGAAAATTTTGAGAAATTGCCAGACTGTTTTCCAAAGTCACTGTACCCTTCTATAATCTCAGCAGCTGTTCGAATTTCTCTACATCCTCCTCAACACTTATTATCTGTCTCTGTTATTACAGACATCCTGGTGGATATGAACTGATATCTCCTTGTGGTTTGAATTTGCATTTCCCCCTCCTCTCTTTTCAGTTTATTTGTTCTAATACTCTGACTCCAACAAATTTTTATTCCATTTATTGGTCCTCTGGCTCCTTCAGTGCTTCTTACACATTGCAAAGACATGCTCACCTTCCTTTTTTATCCTTCTTCCATGTCCAGGGACTACCGTCATAATCAGTTATTTGCATAAACCCTCAGCTCTTTTGCTCTTCACTTTATTCTGTATACTCAGTCGGCAAAAACCCCAGGCTTGGATGAATCAAGCTCTCGTCCACCTACTCTGCACTCTTATCTGCACAGATGAAAGTAGCTGGTCTCAGTTTAAATCCATGACATTTAACCTTAAGTCAGCCCTTAATGCTACTTGGCAATTCTAAATCCATCCATTTGGCAATCCCAAAGTCATTCTTTCTTCCACTTCCCTGGTCAATTTCATAGCTTTGTCAACTTCAATCCTTCACCATTATCTTCACGCTGACTTTGCTTCTTGTGTCACCAAGAAAAGAAATGCAATCAGAAGGCAACTCCCTAAACTCAAACCACCATATGGGCCTCTCTATTTATATATACTTTATTCGAGGTCCTGGGTTCAATGCCCAGTACTTCCTTTAAAAATAGATTAATTAAATACATGCATACATACATGCACTTTATCATCTTTTCTGTTATTAGGGACAGACAAGCTATAGTGATGGTCCCATTTATGTACAAGATCCCATCCTTCACTACACTACTCCTATGCTCTCTCTATTCCAGGGATTTTCCCCTCTCAGGCTTTATCACATTTTCCCACTCTTTTGGATTATTCTCATTACTGAAAACCATTCTATTATTACTCCCATCTTAAAAAAAAAGCAAACCTTCTAATCCTACACCTTCCTTTCCTTTCTCTCTATACCCTGAATCTCAGGTTCCAGACTCATATATTTAATTGCCTGCTGTTGGATGTTTATCTAGCATCTTAAACTTTACAAGGCTAAAATTAAACTCCTGGTGTTCCCCCGAACTTGCTTTTTTATGGCAAATAGCATCACTATCTTCCAACTTCTCAGACCAAAAACCTTAAGACGTCTCTCATACATTACACACTGAATCTATCAGCAAAGCCTAAACTGCCACCCCAAGAATGCGTTCACACTCTGACCACTTCTCACCACCTACACTGAGAAAAGAAAAAGGATATTTAAACTTTGAGGTTCTCCTAAAGGCCGGGGTCTAGTTGCTCATTATTTGGTTTAATCTTCATAACCTATGGGATGAGAGTGATTACATATACATTTTACAGATGAGATAACAGAGGCACTGAGGGACTAACCAATCTCTAGTAAACAGTGGAGTTTGATGTCTAATAAAAAATCTAGCCTCCAAAGCCATCCTTGGCCCACTACATCACAGATTCCAGCTCCCTATTTAGTTGAGAGCAAGTTGGGAATGGATGCCATTACAAAATTTAAATATTTACAATAGTAGATAACTCAATATGGCTTATTTTTATAAATTCTTCACCTTGACTCTCCCTTAAGATGAAATTTCCGTGTGCTCAATTGCTTGTTAATTAGATTCCAGGGATTCCTGGCAATCTCTCAATTAATCATCTGGGATCACTTTTGCATGATAAAAATTCCATCAAGTGGCCCACTGCACACAGACGCTTGTCAGCAAATTCACTCCTTCCAGCTGCTGCTAAGGAGGCATAAACAGAAGTTCCCGCCAGTGAAGGAAATGCAAGAAAGGTAATTTGTTAATGGCTTTACTCAACAGTGCCATTTCCAAAAGTCCACGCTGGGTGGCCCAAATAGTTAGAAGTCCATGTTCTGTAGACCTTTTAAGATGAATTGTAACCCTGGGCTTTGGGCAGATGCCTGAGAGAGCCCGGGGTGTCCAGCTCCCCCTGTTGCTATGCTGCTGTAACCCACCCCCACGTTCACGATCTTTCAATTATCAGCTCGGTCTGTCTTCCTCCCCCGCTGGCCTGTTCTTCTCCCCTGACCTCTGACTTACGTATTTGCTTTTCCCTGTCTGGAATCCTTGCTCAAACTAACATCAATCACTCAAAAATGGTGCAGTGAGGAGGGAGATGAATGTAGGGGAACAGTGACAACCCAGGGACATATACGGAACTGTTTGCACCCTGCCTCCCGGCCAGCCTCTCCCTCCTTATTTCATAGTGGTGGGTTATTCATTAAATGACCATGAGCCAGCAGGGAGAGGCTGGTTTCTGTTATAGGTTGGTTTTCTACAAACATTCAATCAGCTTAATAAAATAGCCGACTTAAAGTGTCTACTCCATTCTGGTTTCTACTTCCTACAGTTGAAGTGTAGGAATTAATTACATGGTGGTCAGGATACTGTGGAGCAGTCCCCTAAGTCTTATTAATTGCCATCAGTATAACTAGAACTTCCAGTTGGACATGTTCCCCAAGTGCTAATTAGTTTTCAGTTAATCAACTTCATACAAATAATAATCTTGAGAGATCAGTTAGCATTGTACCCATTTTACAAAGGAGGAGTGTGAACTCACTTGCCCGAAGTCCAATATTCACTGTGGGGAATTCAGACTCAGTTTAACTCCAAAGTCCACTAGGCAATAACCCTCCCCTACAATGGCTAGCAACACCCAATGGAAATATTAATTTCTTTCTATATGTACTGGTTTATATGTATATATAGAGAGAGACAGACAGACAGACAGACAGAGAACCTCCTCTGTCCTGGGCTCAGAAGATACAAAAACATTTGATTTTCACTCCCTTGTAATCTAGTTGAAATGAAAGCCTATAGAAAAGGAAGACAACTAGCATAGCAAGGTGGCATACCCAAGTGGCAAACATGAATTAGAAACAGGAAATTCAGTGTGTGTTCAGACCAGAGAGAAACCACTGAGGCCAGGCAGGATGAGGATGGTCCTTTGTGGGGAAGGGGTGTTGACCTGGACCTGGAAACCTCTTAGGCCATTTGCTGTTGGGTCTTAAATTATATAAAACTTAGGCCAGAGAGGAAATCTTCTCCATGGTTCCTAAGGAGGATATTAAAACAGGGACAATGGAGTATGCGTCATGTTGAGGGCCATGATTTTCCTTGCAGAAGCATGCTGATGGGTCATGGGCTCTGTGTGCTTTGCACGAGCTACAAAACTGCCTTAGTGTCTAGATAGTACTTGTTGTTCATCTGAAATTCACATTTAACTCAATGTATTTTTATTTGCTAAATCTGGCACCCCTAGTCTCTCTACCTCATTCTAGGCTGCCTTCCTTGAATGTTTTTTTTTATTGACTTTGAAAAGAAGAACCTTCGGAAAGGGGAAGGTGACAGTTCAACTTTGGAGGCCAGGACCTTGATTTGGTCGTTGCAGCCAGAGGTGAGTTCAAGGGGGAAAACCTCACAGGAATCAAACTCATACAAGACTGTCACGCATATCCAAAGCAATCAGACTCGTGGTGTTCCAAACCACCACACCTTTGCCCGGTTCCCAGGATGCCCTTCTTCCCACTTCTCACTGTTTGCTTAGTAAACTCATCCGTTTATTTTTTATTCAGCTGATTCATTCAGTGAGTCAGTCCATATCTGTTAAGCAGCTGCTGTGTGCCAGGGGCTGTTTTGGGAGCTGATCACCTATACTTTCCCTGCTGTTCGAGCAACAAAATCATGATAATTGCCAATATTTTTAGGATTTTCCATGAGCTAGGCACTGGATTAAGTGCTTTATATCTATTAAGTCATTTAATCTTCACATCACACTATGATGTGTTTATTATTATTATTCAACTTTGACCAATAAGGACATTGAGACATAATGAGGTTAAAAAAAAGAACTAACAAACAAAAAAACCCCACTTGTTTCCATTAACAGTTAATTAATGTTGGAGTCAGGATTTGAATCTGGTTTCCAGAGCCTGTATATTGTCTTAACATAATATTAAACTACCTTCTCTTTAAAATCTTCCCCTCTGGGACAGAGAGACGGAGAAGATGGCGGAGTAGAAGAACGCTCGCAGGTCACCCTCTCCCACAAATACACCAAGACCCACATCTACAGACCCACTCAGCCAACCAGAGCACCTGCGGAACTCTGAGAGAACATCGCCCTCTTCAAAAGATAAAGACGCCAAAAATCTGGTAGGAGAAAAGGAAAAAAGAAAGAACAAAAGCAAAGCAAGATGGCTGGTGTGCCCTGGGTGGAGGAGCGCTGTAGCCCTTGTCTCCTCAGACCTGCGCCGTCATTACTGGTGCTTCTCCCGAGACGAGAGGCGGGGCGCAGCCACAGCTGCCATCTCCTCCTGTGTGCAGCACCTGGGTGGGGGCGGGGGCTGTGGCGGGGCCAAGCCCTGAATCCGCACCCGGGGGCTCTGCAACCTCCTAGGCAGGACTGACACTTGTTTACAGCCCGAGGCAGATAGGATCTTTCTGCCCTGGCACCTCAGAGAACTCGCGCTGCCAAGACAAACAAGGAGTTGATTTGACACAGAGCGGGACTGGGCCGTTTTGCGGTCTTCCCTGATCCCGCCTTCAGAGCACTGACCGGAGGCGGAGTGGGTAGCTGCACAGAGCAGCAGGCAGCAACTGCTTTCCTGGCAGGTGAGGAGGGGCAGCAACCCGCTTTCCTGGCAGGAACGCAGCACCTGACCACCATGCTGGGAGGGGGCACGATCCACCCACCTGCCTCGCCTGAGCCCAGCATCTGACTGTGGCATCGGGAGGGGGAGTGACCCGCCCACCCACCAGGTAAGACCTCAGCACCTGACCCAGTGTTGGGAGGGGGCGCGATCTGCTAGCCAGCAGCCACTGGGAGCAGCACAGATGAGGGCGCCAACCAAGGGCCTCTGGAAATGGCAAGCTGAGTTTGCGAAAAAGAGCAAAGACACAAAGACCTCTCAATAAAATCATTAGGAGCACACTGTCTCCAGGAGAACTAGAAAACTGATACTCCTTAAGCCACAGTGCCAGAGAGATATGAGCGATATGAAGAAGCAGAGGAACCACTCCCAATTAAAAGATTCAGAGAAATCCCCAGAAAGCACGATCAAGGAAATAGACACTGATGGCCTACTAGATCAAGATTTCAAAAAAGGAGTGATAAAAGTATTGAAGGAACTAAAAGAAATAGTGTTTAGAGATACAAAATATGTCAAAAATGAAATAGAAGCTATAAAGAAGAACCAAGTAGAATTAGTAAACTCATTTGCTGAGATGAGAGCTGACCTAAAGACTACAGAGAGATGGAGAAGATGGCGGAGTCGAAGGACGCTCACAGGTCACCCTCTCCCACAAATACACCAAGACCCACATCTACAGACCCACTCAGCCAACCAGAGCACCTGTGGAACTCCGACAGAACATCACCCTCTTCAAAAGATAAAGATGCCAAAAATCTGGTAGGAGAAAAGGAAAAAAGAAAGAACAAAAGGCAAAGCAGCACGGGATGGGTCCCGCGGGGAGGGAGCGGCAAAGGAGGACTGGCGCTCGCTCACTGGGTCTCCCCTCTCCAACTGAGAGGCCAGCGGGACGGAGGGGGAGCCTCCGAGGCTCGGATCTACAGAGCAGCCCTTGACTAACAGAACTAAGTTAAACGGGCACAGTGCGTCCCCCAGACACCCAGCCTGAGACGCGGGCCGGCAGGCGCGGGCAGGGCCAGGCTGCACAAGCCGGGCGGAGGACGGAAGTGGCTGCACGGAGGCAGCCCCGGGGGAACGCAAGGGGCTGCACGCCGTGGCTGTGGGTGCACAGGGCAGAACAACCTGGGCCCTCCATAAAACAGCAAGGTTGATGTGCTCTCGGGGGAAGGGTGCACACCCCCATCTCTGAAAACCCGCGGAAAGTTTTCGGGGGAAGAGAGGCGGGTCTCATGCACAGCCGCCATATCCTCCGCGCTGAGCACCCAGGCAGGGGCGGGGGTGAAACCTGCGTCCGCACCGAAGGGCTTAGCAGCCTCAAAGGCCAGACTGAGACTGGCCTGCAGCCCGGGGCAGGTAGGATCCTTCCATCCTGGTCCCTCAGAGAACTTGCTCCACAAAGACAAACAAGGAGCTGGGTTTTGGCTCGGAGCAGGGACAAGGCTGTCCCTCGGTCTTCCCCCAGCCCACCCGCGGAGCGCCGACCAGGAAGGGGCGCCGACCCTGGTGGGGCGCGCAGCCGCACAGAGCAGCGGAGCTACCGGCGGCGCAGGTAGAGCGAGAGCGCCCCCCCCACCCCGGCCTTTCGGGCAGGAACACAGCCCCTGACCAAAGTGCTGGGAGGGGGCACGACCCGCCCTCCTACCCGGCCAGTTTGCAACATCTGACTGCGGCATCCGGAGGGGCAGCGACCTGCCCACCCACAGCAGAGGAGAGCTGAACCTGACCCAGTGTTAGGAGGAGGCGCGATCGGCTTGCCGACAGGTGCTGGGAGCAGCACAGAAGAGGGCGCCAACGGAGGGCCTCTGAAAACAGCAAGCTGAGCTTCCAAAACAGGACGAAGACAGAAAGACTTCACATTAAAAGCACACAGACTCCAGGAGAACACCGACAAACCCACCCCCCCCCCTTTTTTTTTTAAATCTGTTTTTACCTGTTCTATTTTCTATTACTCTCTTAATTTTTACTTCTTAATTCATTTCTATTTCTCTGGGGTTTTGATGTCCTGTTATTGATTAGACACAGGTTTCAAATACATCTATTAATCTCCCCCCCTTTTTTTTTGTAAAGGTTTTAAAAGGACGTCTCAACCCGATTAATACTCTGCTTCAACTCGCTCTTCTATTATTCATTATACACTGTTTTCAAACCCTCTTTCTCCCTTCTTTTAAAATTCTTTCTCTCTCTCTTATTTTTTTTTCTTTTTTTCCTAAGTTTTATTCCTAAATAGGTATTAGATAGATAAAATCCTTAAGGACCAAAATAAACAACTGATACTTCATAAACCACAGTGCCAGAGAGGTATGAGCAAGATGAAGAAGCAGAAAAACCTTTCCCAATTAAAAGAACAAGAGAAATCCCCTGAAAGAAAGATCAACGAAATAGACATCGATAGCCTACTAGATCAAGATTTCAAAAAAGGAGTGATCGAATTGCTGAAGGAATTAAAAGAGATAGTGTTTAGAGATATAAAATATGTCAAAAAAGAAATTGAAGCTATAAAGAAGAGCCAAGTAGAATGGGTAAACTCATTGACAGAGATGAGGAATGATCTAATAGCTGTGCAAAGCCGACTAGATAATGCAGAGGAAGAATTAGTGATCTAGAAGACAGGGCAATAGAAAGCACCCATTCAGAAGAACTACAAGATAAGCAAATAAAAAATAATGAAAATAGCATAAGGGACCTATGGGATAACATAAAGCGTCCCAATCTTCGCATAATAGGGGTCCCAGAAGGAGAAGAAAGATCAAAGGGGATTGAAAAGGTTTTTGAAGAAATCATGACTGAAAACTTCCCAAACTTAAAGAAGGAATCAGATATCCAAGTACAGGAAGCTCAGAGGGTCCCAAACAGGTAGAACCCAAATAGACCCACACCAAGACATATCATAATCAAGATGGCCAGAGTCAAGGATAAAGAAAGGATTCTAAAGGCAGCAAAAGAAAAGCAAAGAGTAAGTTACAAGGGAACCCCCATAAGGCTCTCAGCTGATTTCTCTACACAAACACTACAGGCCAGAAGGGAGTGGCAAGATATATTCAAAGCCCTGAATGAAAAAAAAGATGCAGCCTAGGATCCTTTATCCAGCAAGGCTATCCTTTAGGATAGAAGGAGAAATAAAGAGTTTCACAGACAAAAAAAAAAAAAGCTGCAGGAGTTTAGCAACACTAAACCCATGCTAAAAGAAATATTGAAAGGGCTATTCTAAATAGAAAAGCAGCAGGATGCTACAGAAATGAGAAACTCACAACTGGAAAGGTGATAACTCATGAATTACAAATAAAGTAAACATGAAATTATAAAAGAAGACATACAAATCACTGAGAGTGGGAGAGGGAGGCAGGGAAATATAGAATATTTTTTTCTTTCTTTTTAAAATTTTTTTTAACAGTAGGATGGGTTTGAGATCATGTTACTATCAGTTTAATAAAAACAGTTATAGTAATGGGTTAATAGATTTACAAAAAAGGGTAACCACAAGCCAAAAATTTACAAAGGAGTCACAAAAATTAAATAAAATCCATGAAAATACAAAGGAAAATTACCAAACCACAAAAGGAAGAAGAAAGGAACAAAGAGGATATGCCAATTCAACTGCAAAGATAAGTTCAAAATGGCAATAAACACACATCTATCATTAATTACTGTAAATGTTAATGGACTAAATGCTCCAGTCAAAAGACATAGAGTGGCAGACTGGATAATAAAGCAAGAACCTTCAATATGCTGCATACAAGAGACCCACTTTAGGGAGAAGGACACATATAGATTGAGAGTGAAAGGATGGAAAAGGATATTCCATGCAAATGGAAAAGCCAAAAAAGCAGGTGTTGCAGTACTGATTTCAGACAAAATAGACTTTAAAACAAAGGCCATAAAGAAAGATAAAGAAGGACATTTTATAATGATTAAAGGAGTGATACAAGATGAGGATATTACACTCGTTAATATATATGCACCCAATATAGGAGCACCTAAGTACATACAAGAATTACTAACAGAGATAAAGGGGGATATTGATGGGAATACAATCATAGTTGGAGATTTTAACACTGCATTAACATGACTAGACAGATCTTCCAGACAGAAAATAAACAAGGCAACAGAGAAATTAAATACTACAATAGAAAAACTAGATTTGGTGGATATTTTCAGAGCATTACACCCCCCAAAAATAGGATATACATTCTTTTCAAGTGCACATGGAACATTTTCCAGGATCAATCATGTACTTGGGCACAAAAGAAACCTCAACAATTTTAAGAAGATAGAAATTATCTCGAGCATCTTTACTGACCACAATGCCATGAAACTGGAAATCAACAACAGAGAAACAAAGGAGAAAAAAAGGAAAGCATGGAGATTAAACAATATGTTATTGAAAAAACAATGGATCAATGAGGAAATCAAAGCTGAAATTAAAAAATACCTTGAGACAAATGATAATGAAAGCACAACCACTCAAAACCTATGGGACACAGCAAAGGCAGTGCTAAGAGGGAAGTTTATAGCGATACAGGCCTTCCTCAAAAAAGAACAATCTCAAAGAAACAATTTAACCCACCACCTGAATGAATTAGAAAAAGAAGAACAAAAAGCCCCAAAAAGCAGCAGAAGGAAGGAAATAATAAAGATCAGAGAGGAATTAAATACAATAGAGATTAACAAGACCATAGAAAAAATCAACCAAACCAAAAGCTGGTTTTTTGAAAAAGTAAATAAAATCGACAAACCTCTGGCCAAACTCACAAAGAAGAAAAAAGAGAGAGCACAAATTAGCAAAATAAGAAAGGAAAATGGAGAAATTACAACAAACAAAATAGAAATACAGAATATCATACGAGAATATTATGAAAAACTATATGGAACCAAACTGGATAACCTAGAGGAGATGGACAAGTTTCTGGAAACATACTGTCCACCAAAACTGAATCAAGAAGAATCTGAACACTTGAACAATCCGATCACTAGAAAGGAAATAGAAATAGCAATTAAAAACCTCCCTACAAATAGAAGTCCAGGACCGGACGGCTTCACCGGGGAATTCTACCAAACATACAAAGAAGAACTCATACCAGTCCTTCTCAAACTCTTCCAGACAATTGAAAAGGAGGGAATACTCCCAAACTCATTCTATGAAGCCACCATCACCCTGATACCAAAACCAGGCAAAGACACTACAAAAAAAGAGAATTATAGGCCAATATCACTGATGAACATAGACGCCAAAATCCTCACCAAAATTTTAGCAAATAGAATCCAACAACACATAAAAAAGATTATACATCATGACCAAGTGGGGTTCATCCCAGGGACACAAGGCTGGTTCAACATACGCAAATCAATCAGTGTAATACATCACATCAACAAGAGAAAGGACAAAAACCACATGATCATCTCAATCGATGCAGAAAAAGCATTTGATAAAATTCAACACCCAATTATGATAAAAACTCTCGCCAAAGTGGGTATAGAGGGAACATATCTCAACATAATAAAAGCTATATATGACAAACCTACAGCCAGCATAGTACTCAACGGTGAAAAACTCAAAAGCTTCCCACTAAGATCTGGGACAAGACAAGGATGCCCACTATCACCACTCCTATTCAACATAGTCCTGGAAGTCCTAGCCACAGCAGTCAGGCAAGAGAAAGAAATAAAAGGGATCCAAATTGGAAAAGAAGAGGTAAAAGTGTCATTATATGCTGATGACATGTTACTATATATAGAAGACCCTAAAAGGTCCACACAAAAGCTACTAGAGCTGATTGAAGAATTCAGCAAGGTAGCAGGTTACAAAATTAACGTTCAAAAATCAGTTGCATTTCTTTACACTAACGATAAATCAACAGAAGAAGAAAGTAAAGAAACAATCCCCTTTAAAATAGCACCCAAAGTAATAAAATATCTGGGAATAAATCTAACCAAGGAGGTGAAAGAATTATACACAGAAAACTATAAATGATTGATGAAGGAAATTAAAGAAGACTTTAAAAAATGGAAAGATATTCCATGCTCTTGGATTGGAAAAATCAATATTATTAAAATGGTCACACTGCCCAAGGCAATCTACAGATTTAATGCAATCCCTATCCAATTACCCAGGACATATTTCACAGAACTAGAACAAATCATAATAAAATTTATATGGAACCATCAAAGACCTAGAATTGCCAAAGCATTACTGAAGAGAAAGAAAGAGGCTGGAGGAATAACTCTCCCAGACTTCAGACAATACTATAGAGCTACAGTCATCAAGACAGCATGGTATTGGTACCAAAACAGACATATAGACCAATGGAACAGAATAGAGAGCCCAGAAATGAACCCACAAACTTTTGGTCAACTCATCTTCGACAAAGGAGGCAAGAATATACAATGGAACAAAGACAGTCTCTTCAGCAAATGGTGTTGGGAAAACTGGACAGTAGCATGTAAAACAATGAAGCTAGAACACTCCCTTACACCATATACAAAAATCAACTCAAAATGGATTAAAGACTTAAACATAAGACAAGATACAATAAACCTCCTAGAGGAAAACATAGGCAAAACATTATCTGACATACATCTCAAAAATTTTCTCCTAGAAGAAATAAAAGCAAGAATAAACAAATGGGACCTAATGAAACTTACAAGCTTCTGCACAGCAAAGGAAACCAGAAGTAAAACAAGAAGAAAACCTACGGAATGGGAGAAAATTTTTGCAAGTGAAACCGACAAAGGCTTGATCTCCAGAATATATAAGCAGCTCATACGACTCAATAAGAAAAAAACAAGCAACCGATTCCAAAAATGGGCAGAAGACCTAAACAAGCAATTCTCCAAGGAAGACATACAAATGATCAAAAAGCACATGAAAAAATGCTCAATATCACTAATTATCAGAGAAATGCAAATCAAAACTACAATGAGGTATCACCTCACACCAGTCAGAATGGCCATCATTCAAAAATCCACAAATGACAAATGCTGGAGAGGCTGTGGAGAAAGGGGAACCCTCCTACACTGCTGTTGGGAATGCAGTTTGGTGCAGCCACTATGGAAAACAGTGTGGAGATTCCTCAAAACCACTAGGAATAGACTTACCATATGACCCAGGAATCCCACTCCTGGGCTTGTATCCAGAAGGAAATCTACTTCAGGATGACACCTGCACCCCAATGTTCATAGCAGCACTATTTACAATAGCCAAAACATGGAAAAAGCCTTAATGTCCATCAACAGGTGACTGGATAAAGAAGATGTGGTATATTTATACAATGGAATACTACTCAGCCATAAAAACCGACAACATAATGCCATTTGCAGCAACATGGATGCTCCTGGAGAATGTCATTCTAAGTGAAGTAAGCCAGAAAGAGAAAGAAAAATACCATATGAGATCGCTCATATGTGGAATCTAAAAAACAAAAACAAAAACAAAAACAAACAAAAACAAAGCGTAAATAAAGGACAGAAATAGACTCACAGACAGAGAATACAGACTTGTGGTTACCAGGGGGTGGAGGGTGGGAAGGGATAGCCTGGGATTTCAAAATTGTAGAATAGATAAACAAGATTACACTGTATAGCACAGGGAAATATACACAAAATGTTATGATAACTCACAGAGAAAAAAATGTGACAATGAGTGTGTATATGTCCATGAATGACTGAAAAATTGTGCTGAACACTGGAATTTGACACATTGTAAAATGATTATAAATCAATAAAAAATGTTTAAAAAAAAATCTTCCCCTCTTGATTCTCCCCTCCTATAAGTTAGTCGTGTCTCCCTCCAGCCTCATGTACTGCTGTGAACTTCGTAAATATCATTAATAAATGTGTTTCACTGCCTCGCAGATTCTTTGCTTACATGTCTGTCTCCTCAATCAGACTGTAAAGCTCCTCCAGGGCAGGGATGATGCCTTATTCATTTTTGTGTCCTCAGCACCCAGCACAGTTTGTGGCATAAAATAAATGTTCAATATATATTGCTGGATGGATTTCTTGCCAGTTGTGGTAAGGTAGAATGGTTCAGGTATCAGTCTGAGTCAATCCAGGGAAACAGAAATCACTATAAGTGTTTAAAACTGAGGGAATGGAACAGAGAGATCTGGTCATGTAGACAAAGGATGAGCTCCCCAGGCATGGCAGGAAGCCACTGCCCCTGCCCACACCCCCAGGGAGTGGGAGGTCTGCCCAGTGCAGCCAAGGCAGGCAGGGTCCAGTGGAAAAAATAAAGCATTGTCATGGACTCTGAGATGAAGGGACAGGAGAAAAACCCTGGCTCTGCCTTCTTCCCACCCTCCAATCATCCATCTCCCATTGGCTAAACCCTGCCAGCAGCCAGTTGACTGGGGAGACTGAGAAATGAAGCTTTCAGGAGTCAGCCTCTTTGGGGAGTGGCCAGGACTGACTTTAGGGACACGAAGACCCAAGACAATGGGCAGAGAACCCATCAGAGATTGAGCTTCTCCTGTGACCATTATGAAAAACTGCAGGCTGTACCTAAGTACATAAAACAAATACTAACAGACATAAAAGGAGAAATTGATGGGAATACGATTATAGTAGGAGACTCTAATACCCCACTAACATCAATGGACAGATCTTTCAGACAGCAAATCAATAAGGCAACAGAGATCCTAAATGACACAATAGAACAGTTAGACTTAATTGGTATTTTCAGGACATTACACACCACAAAAGCCCAGAATATACATTCTTTTCCAGTGCACATGGAACAGTCTCTAGGATAGATTACATACTCAACACAAAACAAGCCTCAACAAATTTAAGAGGATAGAAATTATTTCAAGCATCTTTTCTGACCACAATGGCATGAAACTAGAAATCAACCACAGAAATGAAATGAGAAAAAAAAAAAAAAAAAAAAAAGACTGCATGGAGACTAAACAACATACTACTAAAAAACCAATGGGTCAACGATGAAATCAAAGAGGAACTTCAAAAAATATCTTGAGACAAATGACAGTGAAAACACAACCATACAAAATCTATGGGATGCAAAAAAAAAGCAATCCTGAGAGGGAATTTCACAGCAACACAGGCCTTCCTCCCCAGGAAACTGCAGGCTAACAATGCTGACCATCCCTGCAGTGCCAGGTAACAGTGACAAGTGCCCTTTGGTGTCCCACCATTGCCTAGGCTCTGTGAGGACACAACTCTTCCACCAACTTTCTATGTCTCCGGGTAAGTCTAAATTCAAATGGATTGGGCTACATCTTTCTTTATGTTTCATCTGGCAATGACAATAATAAACATTCATTGAGCATCTGCTTTGCATCAGACGTTGTGCTAAGTCCTAGGGAGATAGAGCTCCAAAAGTGAGACACCCCGTACGGCAACGAATTCTCAGTCAAGGGGAAACAGACAACTAAACAAACAATTTACCTGCCGTGCGGTAAGTGCTGTGACCAAAGTAAGCACATAGATTTGAAATTGAGAGCTCCAGTGAGTATCACATCTTACCCCTAGTAGCTTGGAAATGCAAGAAATAGATTATTTTATAAGAATTTAATTTGTAGAAATCAGTGCACAGTGGATCAGAGTAGAGACAAGTAAGACAAATGGAGGAGATGGAATAACTCAGCCACCCAGCTCTGAAAGCTGGGGTTCTATGCTCTGCGCACACTCCAGAAGGCCACCTTATGGTGCACCTACAACTGCATACCATGCACGGGTTCACGTCATTCCGTGCATAATCCCCTTTATTGGATCCCTAGGTCTCTGAATTTCCCTCCATGGACACTTAAACCTTATAAATAATAATTTTACAGGTGGAGAATGATGTAAGATGTCCTTTATCCTGCCCAGGGTCATAGAGCTGAAGAGTTACAGAGCAGGCACTGGAAATGCAGTCTCCAGACTCCCGTCTCTGCCCTAAGACAGTAACTACCCCAGACACAGCAGTGTGTTCTGCAGTTGCAAAAATAAAACTTGGCTAAAGTAAGACTCCCTTCACTTCTGCTTAATTGATAGCTTCCCAGATTGTGTGCAAACTTCTTAACAATTAAGTACATATATTTGGTTATTATTTCTTACATCCAAACAGCCGATTGGGTTAAGAAGAGAGGATGAGGGTTTCATATGCGTATCACTTTACAGGGTGTGTTACTTTTAAACATCCTGCCCCAGTTCTCAGCTCATTCTTGGCTTTTCCACAGCAGTATTCTCTAAGCTGATGCCCAGAGACTCTTCACCTCTGTCTTCTGTCCACAGCCATCTATCTGCTGAGATACTGGAGCAGAAGGCCCCTTGGCGACAAATGGGAACAGCCTGGAAACAGGCTCTAGAGTGATGGGAACAATGGTTTCTGACTCCAGTGACACCCGCCATTGGGTTTCTCTGGGAAATCACTAAACCTCCCTTGGGTTTTTTGAGTGTTCTTTTCAAGTTAACGAGGCTTCTACCTTTTATAGACAGTCTTGCCACTTTACTGACCCTAATAATACCCCAACAGTAAGCACAGAATAGTGAAGTAAATTATAAGTTGTCCATAAGAAAAACCAAACAAAACGATAGCTCATCAAAATCTGCTATGTGAGGAAAGATAAAGCCTAACCCTAGTTCGTCCTATATATTGAAAATCAACCACAGAAGGCTCTCCTATGTGAGGGAATTATTTTATTCCCAGTGGAACAGGAGGCTGAAGTGTGCATATTTTCCAGTTACTTATTGTAAAAGAAGGAAGCATTCCAGAGCAAGTTGGCAGAAGAGAGCAGGGGTTGGTTCCAATGGCCATCAACACTGACCTTCCTGGAAAGGAATGACTACTTTGATGGCCTTGCTCCTGGCTTTCAGGATTCTTTTTTGTGCAATGGAGTGGGAGGGAATTGCCTTTTAGACATTTTTCAAATGCTGGCTAAATTGGACGGCTGGCGGACTGCACGCTGCTGTTTGGTAATCGCTTACTAAGTGCTCTACTGAACGCTTCGAGGGGGTCTGCATTTCATCCTGAAACCAGCTCCGTGAGGATGATACAGTTATGACTGATAGATGTGGAAGCTCAGATTATGGTAATGTTTCTAATCTTTTCCCCATCCCAGCACCTCCTCAAGGGCTGGGAGGACCAGTCTTTCAGCACACGTGGACACCATTCATGGCACACTGGAGCTCGAGCTCGAGTTTGGACAGGGGTAAGTATCTTGCCTGGGGTAAGAAAGTGGCTGAGCTGAGTTTTAAATCCAAGGCTGTGACTACAAAAACCGTGCTCTTAGCCACTATATTACATGTCAGTGTACCATCAAATTATATATGTGGTGTTGTAAAGTTTTCACAAATATCTCCAAAGGATGAATTATATTTTTGTTTTTATTTTAAGAGGGAAAGTAGCTGAGTCCCTCTGTGATGCTGGTGTTGGACATTGGCCAAACCCTCGCTTTACTGGGTTATCCACTTAGTTGTATTTTCAGTACCCAGTGCTTTCACGGTTATCATTTGACTACCGTTTTAATGGAAATTCTGTCATCTGATTGTGCAAAAAGATCTTACTATACGGTCACTCTGAGTGGGAGGGTTCTGGAGGTGGAAACTGCAAAGCCAAGCAAACAGCACACCTCCTACTACACTAGAAACATGGGGATCAGTCTTTGAGGCTAATCTAATGTACCCCAGGGCAATCTGGGAAAGCAAGTACAATCCTTGGCAATTTTTCCTCTCTATACATCTGAGCACACTGAGAAGCTGGTAGGAGCTAGCTATTCTTTCAAAGACTAGCTAGTCAGTATGGAGCCTCCGATGTGTGACCATCCCCGTCCACAAGATACAGAAGCAAAAGGTGAGCAGGGCTTCTCATCTGAGTGTTACTTGTTAATCTGGTCCTTGCTGCTCCGTGTTCAGTTTAGTAGAAGCTTTTACAGGTGTGAGAGTTAAAGATCTTATGTGCTTCATCTCTCTCCCTGGAAACAAAATCTTTCCCTGAATTTTCTTCCTCCAAGTTATATTTTTCATCCTGTGAGTGTTTACTGCTTACTCACCTAGAAGGTTAGATTCAAAGTCAACTGAGAAAAGAGGAAAAACAACTGAATATATTAAAGATAACAGACCTATACACAAGTTTTAATCCTAAGGAACCCCCCACCATTTCAGTGGTATTTACTCTCAGTTGAGCACCGAAGGAACCAAGAGGTGTGTATCTATTTACAAGACTGTGGAGGATGGAGAGTCAGGCTGTGGCTGTGAGCTGCCCATCACAGCATCTGGTCTAGGTCTTGTTCTGGGAGCCTAGAACTTGTAGGTGCCTCTTCATGAAGCAGATTCCCCAATAGAAAAAGGGAAATGAACACAAAGTTGTGGCACAACACACTAAAAGAATTCAGTCAGATTTCATTCAGTGTTTACCCAATACCTAGTCAATCTGCACCTTGGAAAACCAGCCTATTAATGATGTAGCAGAAACAGTTCCCTTTTACTCCTAGCCTTCCCATTTCCCTTGCAAGCAGTGGCTTTTTCAGACAAGACCATTTTGTTTTTCAGTGTTAAAAATGAGAATCTCTGAAGAAAAAAGTGAGTATCAGGTCTCTATAGCACAGTATTCACCTTAAGAGAACAGGACCAAAAGCCCCAGAAAAGGTGAAATTGTGCCAAATGTGTTTCCAACAACAAAATCAGTAAGAAATAAACCTGAGGGAGTGTGGGGACGGGTGATTAGCTCAGTGGTAGGGCGTGTGCTTGGCATGCATGAGGTCCTATTAAGGGGGGAAAAATGAAATAAAAAATTTTAAAACTGAAATAACTTGAGTGTATCATTCTGTTCAATTTCTGAGGAAGTTCTTTTGCTTTGCTAAAGCTGAGTAAAATGGTTCCAAATCACATGACTGCAGTCAAGGTCCAGATCTAGAGCAAAACTACTAAGTAGCAGGGTTTATGCCATAACCAAGAGAGTTTAAGAGTGAAAGTCGTGTAAGCCTCCCTCCTCCCTCCAAACCAGACACAGATGATTAAAAAAAATCTTTGCTGGGCTGGAAGGAAAATAAAGAAGAGAGCAAGAGAGTGAGTTGTTGGTCAAGATGGAGAGACCAACCCCAGGGGAAGGAGGGAGAGAAAAGAGATCTGAGGATCTGGGAGCAGGAGGACTTGTGTCTCCGCTCCCCATCGGGAGTCCTGCGAGGAAACGTTCTCCAAAGAGCCCTGTGCCAACACGCAGGGCTGCAGCAGAGTAGCAAGGCCGCAGGGCAGCAACCTCCCAACCTCCACATCTACGTTTCCTAGGGCAGCAGAGCAGCGCAGAAGAGCCACCGCCATCCTCCCGTGACTTCCCTCCTTCCCACCTCTGCCCCTGAGACGGGGCAGGAGTATGGCTGAGAGAAAGGCCACAGACTGAGAATACCCTGACAGTGTACCACAGGGCAGAGGCCAACTATGGATATCAGCAGCGGCTGGAGTGAGGGCAGATGCCAAAAGCCAAAGCTAGCTCAGAAGAGGCTCCTCACGAGGAAGACCTCTTAGCTGCCCACACTTAAATGTCAAGGTCATACATAAGAACGCCAGGAACCAAGATCACTCTTAGGGAGAAAGTTTAAAAAAAAAAAAAAGAGCGAGAGGTGAAGGAAAATCTTAACTTCACTAAGAATTTACTGAAGCACCGAGTTTCCTGCATCGAGTCAGATCCTGACACTGCTCCTGCCCTCTGTGCTGAGAGTCCTCGGAGAATCTGCTGGTCTAGAGTCCCTGGCGACGGCCATCAGTAGTGCCCAGATCAGAGACACGCCCTTGTGGGCTCCTAGATGGAGTGGTTGGCAGACATCTTTCCTCACACTCCTCAGGGAGATAGTACCTGCCATGGTGTATCATACACCCTTTTCTCTTTCTTCTATGACTGCTACAAAAGTTCTGTGGAAGGAAAAGCTCCCAACGCAGACCGTCCTGGCAAAGGGCAAATTCTCCAGCAGAAGACGGTGAGAAGATTAAGGGAGTATGTGGGGGCAGGGAGGGAGGTTCATTTAAATACTAACCTGTGCTTTTCTTTTTTTTTTTAAATTTTGTTTACTTTTTTTTTTTTAGGGGGGAGGTAATTAGGTTTGTTTGTTTGTTTATTTAATGGAGGTACTGGGGATTGAACCCAGGACCTTGTGTACACTAAGCAGGCACTCTACCACTGAGCTATAACCTCCCCTCTGTGCTTTTCTTAAAAAAACAAGCAAAAAACCCCTAAGTTTTAAACCAGAAGTAACTGAATTTATCTTGAACTAGAAAGATTTAGTTTTCTATTACCAAATAGAAATAGGGCTCATGAGTTAGTTTAATTCAGTTATAGAGAAATAACTTCTCACTTGATATTTGCATTAGTAAAAATGTACTCTCTGAATACATTTTAATGTAAATTCACTGTTACTCGTTCAATTTTATCTCAAATTTCAGAGTGAGAGCCTTGACAACCTCTTAAAGGAGTTTTAATCCTCAGTGCAGGAATTAGAGGGACCCTTTTAGGGGATGGAGTGATGTCCCTTGCGGCTGTCACCCTCGCATCCGCTCCAGCTTCCCTCATTGGGAAGTAGCTGAGGTGACTGGGCTGATCCTGGGGAGCCCACCCCCATCGCCACAGGGACCACGTCAGGGAAGCCAAGGCCTCGGCCAGTCAGCACATGACATTTCCCAGGTCAGAGGGGCTGCTCACGGGCGATCAGCCAGCACTAAGGACTAACCTCCTCTCTCTAGAGGTGGACACTGAAACATGGAGCTGGCCTTAGCTTGAAATTGACAACACGGAAGGTAAAGAAAAACCATCTGGCAAGTTACTAAATCAAATCGACTTTGAGACCACTGCTTCTGACCTTTCTGAGTCAGTCCATCTCTTTTTTTGTTTAACCTAGTTTGAGTGGGTTGTGTTACAGGCAACCCAAAACCCCAGCAATGTTGCAGCTGGAGAGGGGGACTCTCTCAGCTCTGAAATCTCAATGTATGAGTAAGGCAGGGCCTCAAAATAGCTCACACTTTAATGTTTTTTTTTTCTAGAAGAGTATTCAATGAGAAAAACCAACAAAGAAAAGAAAACAAATTCTATGAAGTGAAAAAAAACCCCCCAAAACCCAAGGTGTCCCTAGTTTCCCATGTTTATCTTCACCCCAACCTGCGGCATTGTTCTCCCGGTGACCTCTGCGCAATTGATCGCTCTTGCTTTCCGCTTTTCTTCTTATTTTTTTCCTTAAAGATGGACGGGAGGATAAGGAGGAGGAGGAGGAGAAAGCTGGAGGAGGGAGGCAGGGAAGCAGGCAGTCAGGCACCAGCTTCCTGCTTCTGATCAGGTGGAGGGAGCATTCCTTGCTAGCTCTTACATAAAACTGGGAATGTGTGCGCCCCTTGTTCAGGGGTATCGGGTGACTCGAGAGAACAATCCATTCTGCAAATTCCACCAACAGCGCGTGACCAGGTGATGCAAGCAGTGGATCACAACGCACGGAGGTTGTTTGATCTGTCGTGGATATCAGGTCTGGCGGCTACAGGATTATTATATTTCACTCACTCCATTTCTTTCTCACAGACCACTCCCAGACTCTTCCAGTCACCTCCCAGGCCAGAGTTTAGAACAAGCCACTGGACAGGACACTTATCAAAGTGCAAACATTGACTTTACAATGTGGCAGTTAAAAATAACCTGTCAGAGGCTCCGAGTGCGTCAGGGAAGGCCATCAATCCGTGTGGTGTACGGTGGACCCAGGACTTCCTCCCTGAGGCCTCCTCTCCCACATTCCTTTATTTCCTTTCTGTGGCTACAAACCATGTTCAAAGGGGGCCACTGTCTGTAGGACATCAGATTTTTATGTTTCTGCCCTTTACCATTTACTCTTTGCCTTTGGGGACAGCAGACAAATCTCAAACAGGCTGGTGCACAGAAGAGCAGGGCACAGGAGCCAACTAACTCCTCCTCCTCCTTCTCGTCTTCCTTCCCTTTCTCCTTCTTCTTTTTTGCATCCAGAAGCTTGTGGATCCAGCAAAAGAAGTACAATTTCCCAGGTGTGGTTTCAGCTCACAAAGCTGACCATGAGGTCAGGAGGGAGTCTGAGACTAAAAAGTCCAGACAGCACAAAGGTAGACTCATGGCACGGCCACAGAAGAGCAGAGGATGTCACGGACGATTTTCGAATGGGATATAGGGGGAAATGCCCCTGTTGAATAATAAAGGATTGGATCCTTGCAACCATGTTGAAGCAGAGTCAAGACCCTGCTGGTTAGGGCTAAATTAGAACAGGCTCTGTGCTTAGAAGAATGAGATTTAAGAACCTTGAAAAACCATACTGAAAGAACACTCGAAACTATGCATTAAAAAAACCAAACAATACAAATGGGAACATGGGCCAAAGACATGAAGAGATCCTCAGACAAAGAGGATATATGACAGTAAATACGGACATGAAAAGGTGATCAACATTACTAGCCTTTAGGGAGGTGTAAATTATTAAGACCACAGTGAGATGCTATTATACACCTAACTAAAATAAAAAATAGTAATAATACCAAATGCTGACGAAGATATGGAGAAACTTGACCTCTCATACATTGCTGAGGGGAATGGAAAATGCTGCAGCCACTCTGGAAAATAGTTTGGTAATCTCTTTTAAAACCAAACACACTTACCACATGACCCAGCAACTGCACTCCTGGGCATCTGTTCCAGAGAAATGAAAACTTACATCCACATAGTAACCTGTACACACAATTGCTCTTGGCAGCTTTATTTGTAATAGCCCGTAAGTGGGAACAACCAAAACGTCCCTCAGTAGCTGAGTGGTTCAACTGCGGTGCATCTTGTAAAAACATGAGGAAGCAGAAATCTCAATTACACAGAGTCCGGAAGGGGGAGCCCTCGCACCCTGGGAGGACAGCCAAGCTCAAAAGGAAGGAGAAAACAACTCTCCACACGCCTACCCCAGGGTAAGGTCTCAGCCAATGAAAAGCCAGGGACTCTTTGTTGACTATAGTCCTCCCAGCTTCCTCTTCCTTGTATAAAAGTGTTCGCCTGCCCTTGCCCTGTGGAGAGCTGCGCGTGACTCACCTTGACCCTACACTGCAGTTCTCTGCTAACCTCTGCCCTATCTCTCTACTCTTCTCGGCCAAGGTTTGAGAAAGAATATTCTGCCCAGATTGGCTCCATGCTTCCTTCCCTTTAATTAAACGCCTGGTCCTTGGCCATCTGACCTCCGCCTCATTAAAACCGGGAAGACTTCCCGGTTGTAAAAGGGAAAGGACTCGTGTCAGCCCCTGTGTGCTGTCTGACCTTGCTGTCCTCTCCCTCCCCACGAACACCCTCCTCTTGGACTTCCTGACGGCAGGCTCCTGGCCTTCCTCCCACCCCTCTGTCCAATTCTCCTTTTACCCTGCTTTTCAGGATCTATGCCCAGCCTTCTTCTTGTCCCTACGTCCTTCTTCTCCTCTCTACACTCTAAATGGGAAATCTCAAAATCCATGATTTCACTTAACACCAGTATATGCACGATGTGGGCCAGGTCCCTTTGCCGGGCTTCCAGCAGCTCCCGGAGGCCTCCGCCTGGGCCTTCAAGTTCAGCACACCGGGACTGAGAACAGCCTTTACCCTCTCCACCGCCCTCTGCCTCCGGCCCTTCCTTCTCTTCCTCCTGTACCCTCTGCAGGGAAGGGCTGCACCAACCGGCCAGTCACCCCGCCTCCCTCTTCCGCAACTTCCGTCCACCCCGCAGCCACACCCTCCGGGTTTCAGCTTTCATGCACCCTGCACCCTCCCCTACTCTGACGCCCCTTGTTTGTTATCCGGCATGTCCCACCAGTCTCCCAGTTGGTTTGCCTCCAGGCTTCTCCACACCTCTCGCCCCCAAACGAAAATGTGCTCGGGTCATACATTGCTCAAAATCTGGCCTTGGCAGCACCCGGTCTTCCTGGTGAGGGCCGGCACCCTCATGCAGCATCCTCTGGAACAGGCTTCCCGCCTCCCTCCCTGCTCCACTCCTACCGCTTTTACGCGAATGCCCTTTGCGGCAACCATTCTGGCCCACTGGTCGTCCCCCAAGTGCACCCTTACTCTGCCGCTGACTCCTACCCTGTCCTTCAAACCCTGTTCATTTGGGTGTCACTTCTCATGGAGACGCTTCCCAAGGAGCCCCAGCTGAGTTAGCACCATCGCCTCCACTCCTGTCGCACGTGCACTGAGGTCGTCATGCATGGCCTCCACTGTGTCCTCTGTAACTTCGAGATAGACTACGGGCAAGGGCAGTGTCCCCTCCTCCCCCACCTTTGTGTGTGTGTGTGTGGGGGGTGTAACATATTTCCCCAAGTTTTATTTTATTTTGAAAACTTCAAACCTTTAGCAAATATGAAAGAGTGGCAGATAAACATTTATATACCTTCTACCAAATTTCACCATTTGTTAACATTTTGCCCTATTGTTCACCCTTTCTTCCTCAACTCTATAAAATCTTTGACGGCACTGGGTTGAAGAGCGTCCCCCAAGAACTCATGTCTACCCAGTACCTGTGAATACAGCCTTATTTGGAAATAGGGTCTTTGCAGATAGACTCAAGATAAGATGAAGACACACTGGATTAGGATGGGCCTTAATCCAATGACTAGTGTCCTTAGAAGAAGGAAATTTGGACAAAGATGCACAAAGAGAATATCACATGGAGACAGAGGCAAAGATGTGGCTGCAAAGCAAGGAATGCCAAGGAAGGCTGGCAACCACGAGAAGCTGGAATAGGTGAGGAAGGATCCTCTTGTACTGGCTTTGGCAGAAGCATGGTCCCATAACCACCCTGAGCTCAGATTTCTCCCCTCCAAATCAATGAGAAAGTAAATTTCTGTTGTATTAGGCCGCCCAGTTCATGTTAATTTGTTATGGCAACCCTGGGAAACTAAGACAATAATCTTACATGTTTATACATATACATACAATGTATCTAATGAATATATCTATTAGTATAAATATAAAACCAATGTATAGTAGAAAATAAATATTAATATATCTATTAACATTGGTATAAAAATTTTTTTTACTGAACCCTTTGAAAGTAAGCTTTAGGCATCATGATATGGGCCTCCAATACTTTAGTAATATGTGTCTCCTAGGAATAAAGACATTCTCTTATATAATTACAATATCATTATCATACTCCAAAAATATAACATTAATACAATAATATAATGCAAAGTTTATGTAATACAGAGTATATTTAATATGAAGTATATATATAACACAGAGTATGTATATATAATATAGGGTATATATAATATATAATGCAATATAGAGTAGATATTCAAACTTCCTAACAATGACATTTATAGCTTTTTTAAAAAAAATTCAAGATCCAATCAGGGTTCAGTCATTGTATTTAATTATCATGTTTCTATAAGCCCCTAATCCTGCAACAATTCCATCTTTTTTCTTGACACTGACATTGTTAAAGAGTCCAGGTCAGTTTTGCACATAGCCCCCAGATTTGGATTAGTCTGATTGTTTCCAAGTGATTAGATTCAGGTTAAAACAAGTTTGGCAGGGTGATAGCGTACCCTTCTTTGTGCACCACATCAGGAGGCAAACTGTGACATTTGATTTGAACACCAGTGCTCATTATTGGTAATGGTAAGTTTGGTCATGTGGTTAAGGTGGGGGTCTTATTGTACTCCCAATACTTATCAATAGGCCTGTGAGCCCTTAATTATTCATTGAATGAGGCTCAGGAAGTACAGTGGTCTGTACTGAAACTAAAAAATTTGAACATTTGGCAACATGCAGAATTTCTTATTATCCATCTACATCACATCACCTCTTATTAACCATGGACACCACTGGGGCACAGTGACTCTGCCATCCCCACTTCTACAGTGTTAATGCTCTGCACTTAACTGTGAAATCTTTTGTGCAGGCTGAGTGGTATTGGTTTACACAGAACTCAACTGTGAGCTGAGGAGGCTTGGAACACAGTCTTAGGATGGCTGCTGTAATGCTCAAAAATAAAGTGAATGATGTCTTATGACTTGAACATCATTATTTTCTTCCAAGATATTTTACTTAGGTTCCAGCAATTTAGGCTGATTTCCAGAGTTTGATAATATGTTTGTAATAGCAACATTATAAAGTGTTAATTCTGAAAACTGTGTATTTTATCTTTCAATACACACATCGCCTTCAGGTGGCTTAAAACCCCAGGGCTTATTGCCTATAAATCAGCGTCTGTCCATCATATTTAATCACTGGTCACTATTTTTACAAAGATATTTAACTTTAATCAAATCTTTAAAGGGAATGTTGGAGATTAGATCAAGAACAATTAAAAAAAATAAAAGGCTCTTGTTATGGAACCAAACACTAATAATGAAGTCATGTGATTTAGCGAAGTCTCCTGAGTTGAACAGCAGTGACACAAACCTACCCCCGACCCAAAGATGAAAATGATGGACCCTGAGTGCTGTAACAGCAGTGGTCCCTTCTCACACACAATGAGGATGCTCTTCTATGATTTGTGGTTTCTAGTTTTAGGTGCCCAGATATTGGGGGAAAGCTGTAGTAATTGTTCCAATTGGCTTGGTTTGAGTTAACATCACATGTTGAATGAGACACAGGCAAAACCACACCAATAAAGTTGGTGAGCTCTCCTTTGCTTCAGTGTTTACAAGGTACTGCGTGCAGCTAATGGAAACTTGGGTGGCGCTGACAGAAATTTACTGAGTAGAAAAACACAGTCCATAGACAGCACCGGTAGCACTATAGCCACTCCTGGACATCATTCTAACAGAAAATGGGGACCACCTGGATCACAGCAGGGGCGAGTCATCTAGCAATGGTGTTAAGAGGGAAGTCTTAGGAGCAAAATTACCTGGTTCAAAGTCAGGCTCTGTTACTAGCTGTATAACTTTGAGCACATTGCTTTACCTCTCTGTGACTGTTTTATAAGATGGGGATAATACTTTGTAGGGTTGTTGTAAGATTTCTATGAGTCAATATATATAAACTGTTTAAAATGACACCTGGCATATAATATGTAACCAATACATTTGATTATTTATTATTTCTGGTGTCATCATTGTCATCAACATCATTATCAGGAACAAGTGGTGGAACAAAAGCAGGGGACGGTGAAAAGGAGATGTGTAGGGACATGATTGGTCTCTTCAAAGGCTTGGAATGCTGCCAAAAACAAGAGGGATTACATGATTTCCACATGTCTCTGGGAACACATATACTATATCAAAGGGTATAAATTACAGGAATTTGGAATTAGGCTCAATATAGGAGGAACATCTTTTTCGTGGTTAGAGCTATCTGAAGATCACGGGCTTGCTCTACGTGAGAGGTGTCCTAGGTTACTGGGCTAGTCAGTCTGACCCTGGATGATTCTTTGGGATTTAAGAATTAGTTGGAAGACTGAATCAGGTAATCCAAGAGAACCTAGCCTTGTGACTCTATTGTCAAATGCACCACTAGAGCATCAAGCAGAATTTTAATGAATAATTAACATATAAGAAGCTCTGCACAAATAAAAACTACTATGTTGCAATACTGTCACACCTTACATCTCCCAGATCTACTCATCAGTCTTTCTTCCCTTTTCTACCAGAGACATAAACAGGAAAGAGATGTAGTAAAGAGATGTCCACCGAATAATACACTCAGATGCACCTTCAAAACATAAGAAACCCCTTATCTTATAGGAGTTTAATGTCTAAACTCAGTCAGTATATATGATAAAAATCACATAGAGACAAAATTGCCCTGAGAAATCTAGGAAGGCATCACCTTGATAACTGCCTCTTTGTGAGCCCAGCACAGTCATTTTCCCTCCAGTGTTGGAACTGATCTCTGCTTTTCTGGTTCAGCACTAAATAGAGGAGGAGTTGGCTTGAATTTAAGTGCCAAGTTCTAAGACAAATATATATGTTTAAACAGTACACTTAGTCAGGAGGAAGAAATATTTGTTCTGTGGGGAGGTGAGACCAAATGAGACCAATGAGATTCATGTCACCTACTCATTCTCATTTTAGGATATATATTCAGTGATGGAATTCATTGCACCATTTAAATTGCAATTATTCTCTTTTGTCTATTTCTTTTCTTTTTTTTTTTCTATTTTTCCAAGTGCACAGAGTTGAAGCTGCTGGAGTTAAATGCATTCCTCTGAACCTTTAGGAGCAAGCCAGGGCTTCATAGACAGCAATCACTCTCTTTCAGTCCACAGTTTCTATGACTACTCCCTGGCCCCAGGAGACATGCTCGGTTGCTTATCCAGCATCCTTCTTTCTTCCGGGAAAGGCACCCCTTCTTTGAGGGGGACTGCCCCTTCCCCACTGCAGTAAGTGATTCTAGGGTGCCACCAACCGCGGCGCCTCATTGGCCGCACAAGAAGGCATGTGACCTAAGCCTCCCCTGGGATTTCTGCAGTTGCAACCAGAGACAAGTTCTCAGCCTATGGGTTTTAGGTAGACAAAAAGCAGAGAGAGGCAATGTTAGGAGATGGAGAGAGGGTTCCTGGCTCCATTCTTGTCCTGGTTCCAATAATCGCTAAGGTCCAGCATGTGCCTGCCCTTCCCATGATGACCCAATAAAAATCTTCTTTATACTTAATTGGGTTACACCACTTCTAATAAAGAGAATTTTAATACAGCCCTCAAGAATTTGATTTCTTGACCTGTACCAATCTCAATATTCCCTAGGTAAATGAGGGAGTACTCAGAAATAGGCTTGGATACCTCATCCCATACTTCTTACAGCACACGTGGGAATATGTTCATTTTTAGGAGGCTACATAGAGCCCTACCAAATATGGAGCTTCTTCTTAAATCCTTTCAAATTAATTAGATTATTTCATACATGGAAGGAAGAGAGGAAGGAAGGAAGGAAAAGAGGAAGAAGGAGGGAGGGAGGAGGGAGGAAGGAAACCTGTGCTTTAATGAGAACCTACTCTGCCTTTGCCTCTGTCTTTCAAAGTCTTCAGAGAAGGGGCTCTTATTTAACCACAGCAAACGTCTCCTGAGTGCCTGTTCTGTGCAGATGCTGGTGTGGGACAGAGGAGACTGCACAAACAACAGACGCAGTTCCTGCCCTCAGGAGGCTCCACACCCAAAGGATTCTTGAATTTGAGTCTCCCCAGAATACCTCTAACAGGTTCATTCTTTTTTTTCTATTTATCAGAAACAGAGATCATTTGGTATTTAGTATGATTCTTAAGAATCTAGCTCTCACTCTTCAGTAGGAACACACCTACACACAGTATCAAAATAACCATCTTGCAATTTCTGAGAATTATTTGAGTAGACATTTCTCTATAGCTTAAATAAATCTCTCATTTTCAAAGTTGTCTTGGATTAAAAAAAAAAAACTGAATTAAGGAAATTCACCACAACTGCTAGCATTTACTTTGGAAGGAAAAAGGCTGTGCATCCCATTCCTACATGCATAGTAGTAGACCATTCAGTTCTGTTTCGTTTACGGGGGTGGGGCTAGGAGACCTTGGTTCAATGAGTGGTCCAAGGTCACATGGTGACAAATTCCGGCCCCGGGTCCTACTTTGCAAATGCCTGGTCTTTCCTCCCTCTGCTAGTAAACACAAGCCCTCATTGACCTGAGAATTAGATCAGATCCCAGGATGTTTAAGAAATTTCCAAGTTGACCTCAGCCACTGACTGGAGACTTAATGTCCAAAAATAAACCCTAAGAATTCTCTAGTAAATCAGCAACTCAGCGGAGAGAAATACTTTAAATTTCATTTACATGGACAAGAATCCAAAATCTTATTTCTCTATCTAACACATCATCTGAAAAAATGACAAGCTAGCCAGAGAGGAATTCTGAGAAGCTGCCCAGTCAGAGCCGAGAGCAGCACAGCCGAGAGCAGTCCACCAGGCACGCAGCGTTAGGAGTGCTCTGTTCTTGGGATGCAGCTTGACTGCTGGGGGCGGAGATGGGAGAGGAAGGGAGGGGACCTCTCTGGATGTTCTGTCTTCAATAGTCCAGCTAATTTGCCTACACCTATTCAATGTCCACCATGGGTAAACTGGGGTGACTCGCCAGTTCCTAGACAATAAAAGTGTGCAGGACAGGCAAACACACTAACTCTTCCCCACCTGTGCCCATGGCAGGCATTTTCCACTCATCAAAGCTCAGACTCCTTTTATAACAGGGAAGACCAGGCAGTTGACACTTAGAAGAAAACTTATCACTATCCTTGGTCCTTTGGGCACTAAGTGTCTAATCCCTTTTTGTAACACGGGGAGTGAGAAAGTCACCAAATCTGTTGTGCAGCACCAAGAAACCTATTTGAAGACAGTTTTGATGATAATAAAATGAATGGAAGTCTCATGGGGTAGGAGAGGCTTTCCTCAAGTGAGAACATCAGTAACTCATCACTGAATTCCAGGTATGATGAGAGTTTGGCTGGAAATAAAACTCTGCGTTGGCTAGCCCGAGGAGGTGCTCAAGCCTCCCTGTAAAATTTTCTTTTCACAGATCTCCCCTGCATTTGCGGGACTGGGGCTGGAATTGGAGAGAGCAGGTGTGATTCATGAAATGACCAGGACCAGCAACTCAGAGAACCAGGACTGGAGACCAAACTCAAGTGCACTTATGGACTGGATTTCCCCAGGGATGGGCACTGGGACTCTTCTTTCTGTGATGTGCTTATTGATAATATCTATTAGCCAATGGTTTTGGTTTCCTTTATTTAAATAAATCATACTCCTTTTTTCATTCAGCGTGATCAAAGTGCTGCTACCAGAGAGTGTCAGCTGATTCAGGCCATGCCATGCAGGGATTTCTCCCGCTGCCCGGCGGGGAGGCTGAGGTAATATAAAGTCTGATGGCCTTGCAAAGGAACCCCAGTTCTTCACAGCATAAGCATTTCAGCTTATAGCTTCATCTGCTCTCAACACAGGGAACTAATAGGGCAGGGACATGGCACAATTTGGACTTTAGAATCATCATTTTTGTAAAATGAAGGATGGATTTTAGGGGAGCATGATTTGAGACTGTTACAAAACCTGTTACAAAGCTATTGTAATTGACCAGGCTAGAGATGAAGAGAGATTGAGTGAGAGAAAAGACGGAGGAAGGGGAATAAACTTGAGTGACTGCAGGAGGTAAAACCAGCAGCCTTGGTGATTGATTGACTGTAGTGGGTGACAGAGAGGGAAGACTCCATGGTGGCTTCTAAGAAGGACCAGAACCCACATCCCCCTTAGTCTATTGCTAGTTTCCCTTGTTTTCCACTAACTTGACTCTCCCAACCTCTCTCATTGCCTTTGGTTTACTATGAAATATCATGTCTGATGATCAGAAGTGACTTACTTACATGTAACCATATTCCTTGCCAGGCCCAATGTCAACAAGCTGAGCTTCCTACCCACCTGATATTTGAGAAAAGGTCAAGACCAATTCACGTCTAATTCTTCATAAAGGTATTTAACAGTTGGGTGAGAGTGATAAGTCTATCCTAGGTCGGAAGAAAGACCACCTATTGGACGTCTTAATATGACCATAAATAATCAAATTAAATTCGGCAGTGGAAAACCTTTACCCAGACAAGTCTCAGCTTGAGTTTATATGCTTTTCAGATGTAATATCCAGCTCTGGTCATTGACCAATACTGCAAAAACCAAGGCAAATTTTATATCCTCAGTTCATTAATTCCGTTGGAATAAAAGCCAAGCCACTGAAGAGTTTAAAGGCAGAAGACAATTAGAAGAGCTGGAAACAGTGGTCAATTTGTTAATTAGAAGCTCAAAAGGCAGTAATAAACAGGTAATAACAATTTGAAGACCACAGCCCTGGTTGTGAAGACCACAGGCTGGCCTGAGGGGTGTGGCATGTTGCAAAGCATTAAAGCATTTTATAGGATTTGTTCACACAGGTGTAGGTGTGCTTACTGTTTGGGTACTTTTATGAAATTGCCAGTGAAGTCAATTGTGATCAATCCCCCTTCTTTGTTCCATGTATTTTAGCAAAGTATTAACCATTTTCGACCTTAGCCCCTGCATAAAGCTCCCGCCAGTTAGTAACTACTTTGGCCTGGGAGAAGGTCTGGATGGAATTTTTCCAATTCTCCCTCTCTGGAAATACTTCACCAAGTTATAAGAGAAACGCGTGACTCAGTGACCACGGCGGGGGACCCCCCAACTCCCAGCCCCTTAGAGCCACATTAGGTTCTCTTTCCCTTCCCCACCCTACTCAATGTGGGTAGTGGCTCCCCAAAAGGCCACCAAATTCCAAGGTTAAATGTTTTCCCGCTTTGTCCCTTGATCCCAGGCACCCTGCAAAGGGTACAGCCTCTAAAGCAGGCCGGTGAGGATGGAAAACAAGGAAATTTTGAGAAAATAGTCCATGTTCCAAATCTACCAGTTTCCTGCTATGCTTTCTTTGATTATTCTGCTCTTACCACTTAGCAGGAAGAGTAGAAAAGAAGGAAAAGGATTTTCTCTGAAAATCAAAACTCGGTTCATGGCCTGCCCTTCTTTCTCTCGTCAGCAGGTGCCCTCCCCAGGGAGAGCTGGAGCATCCCAAGAATCTGTACAAGTTCACAACCAATCGCTCTTTACCATCATGGGAGCGAATCTCAGGAAATGAGCTGAGTGCCCCCAAGGGGGATGAAAGCATAGTCTCAGGTTGTGTGAATCACACAGCATAGGTTTAAACCACGGAACAAGCTCATCCTGGTACTTAAGTGTCCATTTCCACGGAGTCTGCGTGCCAGCCCTTCAACCTGACCCTGGACCCTATCTTTTTAGCCCTTCATCCTATATCCACCTGCCACACTTAGGCCAACCTCTGTCTTGTTGTCCTCTAGGTCCTTGGAGAAGGGGATCTTCCTATTTAGGCCTCATGCCCCTTCCTTTGGCTTCTGGTCGAAATTCCTCTGCTAAAGGTCACCCAACCCATCCCTGAAGCCGCCCCTGGCCTCTGCCCCTAGGCATCCTTGGAAGCACCTTATCTCCATCCTGAGGAGAGGCCCCTTATTCTGTTTCTGCAACAGGTTGCCAATCTCACTTTATGGTCTGCCTCCCATCTTCTCCCCACCCCTTCCCAGCCCATCTAGCCACGGGTCACCAGCCAACCAAGGATCACAGTGTCCCAATCCCCAGCCCTGCCTCTCCTGCCACCCTCTGTAACAGGGACAGACAAGGGTGAAGAGTAACACAAGGGTATTCTGTTTGAAATATATTTTCCTGAGTGAGCACTGCCAGGCTCTCGTACCTCAAATCCTCCGCAATCCTGGAAGAAAGAAGTTTTTGTTTTCACCTTGTAGAGCACACAGCTGCCACCCGGCCATGCAGCCCCCAGCTTATCACAGGTGAGGACTTGGCAGGTATTTTTCTGAGAAGCAGCAGACATGATGGAAAAGGCCTTGGGGAAGGGTGGTGTGTGTGTGTGTGTGTGTGTGTGTGTGTGTGTGTGTGGGCAGGCGGTGCTGAGTGGTGGCGTCAAACCTGTGGATATATCGGAGGAAAAGGAAAATCTTGAAAACAGTGGCATAAGCATCATTCTAGGGACATTAAACCTTGGCCTCCTAGAAACCACTAGGAGCAGGTGATGATCTTAAGCCATGTGCATCGTTTATTTTGTAACACAGTGTAAATTGGGGAGTATCAGCCCATCCTGCTGGTCGAAGCAGATGGCAGCCAAGTCTTGGCTTCTGCTGCCACCTTGTGTTTTAGAGAAGGAAGTCTAAATTCACGGCATTGCTCTGGCACCAAGAAATCAGCCAACATTTTAGAGCTGGAAGAGATCTTAGAAATCTCTAGCCTAGCTCCCTTCAACTCACAGATAAGGAAACCGAGACTCCGACTGGAACCCAGAGCCCCTAGCTCCTTCCTCTGCACCACCCACTTCTCTGGATAATTACATTCACAGCACATGCACTCAGGTCAGATCCTCAATAACTCAGGCCACCGATGTGCATGGCAGAAAAACCAACATGTCCAAATCTATACGCGTCTCATCCAGTAAAAACATTTCCAAGAGACTGCGGTTCTGTGCAACAGGGCCAAGTAAGCACTAACGAGAATTAACATTTATAGAGCATTCGCTATTGATCGGGTACTGTGTGAAGCACTGTAACAATTATCTCACTTAATTTTCCTGTCACCCTATAAAGCAACAACTATTTTATCCCCACCTTGCACTGAAGGAAACTCAGAGTGGCTAAGTCACTTGCCCAAAGTCACCCAGCCACATCTGGCAGAGAGAGAATTCAAATTCAGGTCAGTACGGTATCAAATCAATGCTGTTAACTCTTTATCATCATTCATCACCTGGATGGAAACCCTATAAAGCTTCACTTAACAAGACAGTTTCAAACTAGGAGGGATCCCTTCAGGGCCCGTTCACGTTCTTTGTCTGCATCCTGTGAGCTCTCCTTCTTTGGCTCTCCTACACTGTGGTCCTCAGACCAGCAGCTTCCCCGTCACTCGTAGACGTTAGAAGTGCAAAATTTCAGCCAGCACCCCAGCGCAACTGAATCAGAAACTCTAGAGGTTGGGTCTGCCTATCTGAGCTTTAACAAACCCTCAGGGCATTCTGATGCCACTCAAGATTGTGACCGCCTGCTATGGAACATCTAGGGACTTCAACAATGGGTTGACATTAAAGAAAGAATAGACCTAGTAATTTAGGTCTCTGTCTAATAACAGAAAACAGAGAGAAAGTATTTAATTTAGCTGAGACCAAACTCCAATCTTATTTAACTAGAGGGAAAAGGCTCCTGGAATTTTTGCGGTTTCCTCCAAATCCCCCATGACTCCTTGCCTTTGATCTTGAGAGATAAGAGTCTACCACCCACCAAGGGAAGCAGAAAAGGAAGAGCTGCCTCTGGGCACAGGTGGAACCAACAGAAGAGGAGCCAAACCCCCATCCTCCGTCCACCATCATAACGCCCCCACTTGGGGTGAGGGTGTGAGGGAGACACTGGCAAATTGCTCTATCAGTAAAGCTCCCAAGTCTTTTGAACAGTGTTCTAAAAGTCTCAAACCACTTTTTAATAATATATTTTTCTGGTGATAAAAGTAATTCCTGTTAATAATTCTAAAACTTTAGAAAAATAAGAAAACTATAAAGAAAGTTAAAATCACCATTTCCCTATTCGTCGGGGATAACATTATGAACAATTTGGTATATATTCTGCCAGCCTTTTTCTATACATAAACACTTTTTATGGCATATTTAAATTGATTTCAACAATTTCGTACTATTAAATAATACTGATAAGGTCTTTATATGCAAGTCTTTTTCTGGATATTAGAATTTTTTTTTATGATAGATTTCCAAAAGGGGAATTATAAGGTTAAAGACTACAACCTTTCTTGAGGCTTTCATTATTGGCAAACTGATTTTAAGAGAATATATACCATTTTACAGTCTCATCGATAGCACATGAAAATAACCGTTTTAGCCCTTCCTCATCAACATCGGACATATTCACATTTTCTCAACTTTGCTGAGAGCAACCTGAATTTTGGCAATATTCACGTCCCATAATCTTTCTCTATCTGAGAATTCCAGACCTAAGGGAACCTAAACGATCTGATAGGAACCAGTTCACTTTTGGATATATTCAAATCTACATGGAAAAATTAGGCAAATGTCCCAAAACTCCCAATGGGGTATTTAAAGAGCCTAAGAAGTACCAGCTAAATATTCTTACTAACCCATCTACATAGAAATACCTTTACATGCTTTAAATCAGGATTCAAATACGGCGTCCTCAGGAGTCAGGCAGGTAAACAAATTAGTAAAACAGATCAGAGAAACAAAATGGGCAGCAGTTTGCAGTAAATGTAGACTGTATATACCAGAGGAAAGGCATTCAAATTCATATTTAGAAAATAATCTATATACAATTGCAATGGGCAATCTGAAAATGAAATTTAAAAAATAATTCCATTTATAATGGCATCAAAAAGAAAATACTTAGGAATAAATTTTAAAAAAGAAGTGCAAAACATATACCCTGAAAACTACAAAACCTTGTTGAAAGAAATTAAAGACCTAAATAAATGGAAGGAAACCCATGTTCATGGATTGGAACACGTAATATTGTTAAGATGGCAATATTCCCCAAGTTGACCTATAGATTCAGTGCAACCCCTATCAAAATCCCATTTCACTTCTTTGCAGAAACTGACAAGCTGATTCTAAAGTTCATATATAAATTAAAGGAATCCAGAATACTCAAAATAATCTTGAAAAAGAAGAACACAGTTGGAGGACTAACACTTTCTGATTCAAAACTTACCATATGGTCATTAAGACAGCATAGTACTGGCAGAAGGACAGGCATAAATAGAATGGAATAGAATTGAGAGTCCAGAAATAAACCCTCACATTTATGGTCAATTGCTTTTTGACAAGGGCATCAAGATAACTAAATGAGGACAGAATAATCGTTTCAACAAATAGTGCTGGGACAACTAGATATCCATAGGTGAAAGAAGAAGTTGGACCCTTATCTCATACCATATTCAAAAATTAACTCAAAATATCAAAGACCTAAATATAAGAACTGAAACTATAAAGCTTTTAGAAGAAAATATAGGCATAAATCTTCACAATCCTGAATTAAACAGTCGTTTCCTGGATACAATAGCAAAAGCACAAGTAATAAAAGAAGAAAAATGATAAATTGAATCGTAACAAAATTTAAAACTTTTGTGTTTCAAATGACACCATCAAGAAAGTGTAAAGACAATTCTCAGAATGGGAGAACATTTTTATAAGTCATATATTTGATAAGGGATTTGTATCTAGAATATATATATGTGTGTGTGTGTGTATATGAATATGAAATTTATATATATATATATATATAAAGAATTCTTAGAACTCAGTAATAAAAAGACAACCTAATGTTTTAAATGGGCAAAGGATTTATATAAACATCTCTCTGAAGAAGACATACAAGTGGCAAATAAGTACAAGGAAAGATGTATAACATTGTTAACTGTCAGGGAAATGCCAACCAAAACTACAATGACGTATCATTTCATATCCACTAGGATCACTATAATCGAAAGATAGATAATAAGAGGAAAGACTGCCACCATGTCCTGCTTGCTGTGTGCTGTCCATGGCAGGGTGTCGCGCCAGGACCTTTGTTTCGGACATGCAAGATACCCTCTGTTGGATAAGCCATTGATGTCTCTGTCGCTGTCTCTGGGTTCCTCCTTTGGTCTCAAGGCTGGGCAACTACAAGACTTGCAGGGTGTAGGGTGCAGCCCAACATTTTGTATGGAGCTGTTGGTCCTGCTCGGTTCATAAGGACAAGCAAGACTTAATGCAGCAACTCGGCAAGTGCACCACTTCCTGCTGACATTTCTCACCCACTACCATAAGGGGGAGAAACAGCACTTTAAAAGGAGAAGAGGGATTGAAAAAAATTTTAAAAGCAGGTAATAACAAGTGTTGGTGAGAATGTGGAGAAATTTGAGCCCTCATACCCTGCTGGTGGGAATATGAAACGGTGCTGTTTAGAGAACAGTTTTCGTAACCTAATATAAGGTCAGGTTTTGCATTGTTACTCATACTTGGTGATACGAGCCTATGTGGAAGCACATTTGGATTTACCTTCATGACATTATTCAAATCTTCCACACCCTTCTTAGTTTTCCTCTGTTGGATCAGATATGGATTAACAGAGGTGACAAAAATCTTCTCCTTTTATTCTTCCTGAGTGTTGTTGCATAAAGTTATTTTAAAAACTCTATTGTCTTTGTAAATTTCAATCTTTTTCACTCTAAATTTCATTTTAAACTATATATATTATTTATTCATTAAAAATTTATCTCTGACCCATTTAACACTTCAGTCTTGTCCAGCGTTTATAATGTGAATCTAGGCTTCTTTTGTTAGTATTTATCTTTCTATGCCTTTGCTCATCCTTTTAGTTATTGTGGAGAAGGCAAATTATACAAATATATTATTAAATTATTTTTACAAAAATGAGATCGTAAATGGGGAAGGGTAGGGAGGGTGGGGAGTCTGAGGGGAGTATTATAAGAAAGCTAAATTTTTATCTTCCATAATAGAAAGTCAATAGATAACATCTACAATTGGATAAAAATCAAGAAAAAGCCATATAGGCATACCATTAAAAATATGATCACAAATATAAAAAGAAATAGTTAAGAGTTGAGTGCTTTCCTCAAGGAATCGAGAATGAGGTAGGATAGGATTGGGGGAAGAGAGGGTACCAGGAATAACCAAGTTGTTTCAGGATACTGTACTCTACATACCTTTCCTGCCCTCTAGGATCACTGTTAAGATTTTTGATACTATTCATAGATGACATTTATTGAGAACCTACTATGTGCCAGCCTAAGTATTATATAAATATAAAGTGAAGGTAAAGCCAAGCTCTGGGAAAGGGCTGTAGTACTGGTTCCTAGAGTCAAAGCAGAAGTATATACCTTTTGTATTTTTTTTCTTGAAGTATAGTCAGTTACAATGTGTCAGTTTCTGGTGTACAGCACAATGTTTGTCATACATATACATACATATATTTGTTTTCATATTCTTTTTCATTATAGGTTACTACAAGATATTGAATATAGTTCCCTGTGCTGTAACAAATAAACTTGTTGTTTATCTATTTTATATAGTGTTAGTATTTGCAAATCTTGAACACCCAATTTATCCTTTCCCACCCCCTTTCCCCACTGGTAACCATAAATTTGTTTACTATGTCTGTGAGTCTGTTTCTGTTTTGTAGATAAGTTCACTTGTGTCTTCTTTTTTCTTCTCTTTTCTTTTCCTTTTCTTTTCTTTTTAAGATTCCACACATGAGTGATATCATATGATATTTTTCTTTCTTTTTCTGGCTTACTTCAAGAAGTGGACATCTTAAAACATCCAGAAAAAGCATTTGATGAAATTCAACACCCATTCATACTTTCAAACAAAATCTTAGAAAACTAAGAATGGAACTTCCTTAAACCACCATTAATATGCTCAAGAACCTTAATAAGGTGAGCCCTAATAGTATTGCCATTTATCAGCTAAGGAATCTTAAGTTCACAAGGCTTGTAAGTGGCAACACACTGCCTGCCTCCTGGGCAAGGTCTTTCTACCATCAGGTTCACTTTAGATTCACGGGACACAGAAACATGAAGTAGTCCTTAGAGTGAAAAGAAAACTGTTAATATGCTTTGTACATTCTCTCATGTCCACCAGAGGGCACTAGGGCTCATTTAAATTCAACCCCAGTGTTCAAAGAATACAGTAATTGTATAGTAACAAATCGTTTAAATATTAGTAAAATTGGAAATTCATAATTGTGTTTTCTACAGGGTCTATTTGCAACTTGAGCCAGAATTGACCAGCTCTGTACCTTTCAGTGATAAAATCTCATTGCTAATAGTCTTCATATAGTTCTCCCCACCCCAACCATCCAGGGATACTCAGGCCATGCTGGGGACAGACTGCATAACCAGCTGATCGGCACCTCCTCCAAGCAGTCATGTTTTACTGATGCTATTCCAATGTTTTTTCAAGAGGAAGAGAGTGCTGAGGAAGAGTACTCTTCTAGGGAGAATGGATCAGACTTTGGGTATGGGGGAATACTGGGTATGAAATTTGAAAAAAAATCATAAATATTAAACTTTATAGATGGAAAATAGCTTATTGTTTCTATGGTACAAATATTAAACAAAGATGTGAGGTTTTTTTCATGTTTATCAAAAGGAGTTTAATAAATAGAGAAGTCTGGCTCTATCTCATTTAAACACATTTGTGACTGTACAAAATATTTTATACTATGGAGCAACAAGGATGCTATCTATCGCTCATCTCCTCCTTTCCATGTTTACTGCTACTTCCCTGGTTCAAGTCCTTGTTTGTCCAGTTTATATTTGTCAGGTTTTGTGAATGTTGGGGTAGAGCCAAGCTCAGGGAAAGGACTTTAGTACTGAGTTCTAGAGCTGAATCAGAACAGAAGTGGACAACTTAAAAGATCCAGAAAAAGCATTTGATAAAAGCCAGCACACTCTTGGTTTTAAATAAAAGTTTAGGAAACCAGGAATAGAAAAAAAGTTACTTCCTTAAATTAATAAACGATATCTACAAAAAGCCTACTGTAAATACCATACTTCATTGATTTACAAGATTACTAGATACAGAATCAATATATAAAAATCAATCATATGTCTATAAATTAGCAACAAACAAATAGAAAACAAATTTTTTAAAAAACCAATACTGTTTATTATAACAAATCAAACACCCAGAAATAAATCTAACAAAATATGTATAAGACCTCTACACTGATTACTACAAAATATTATTGGGCAAAACTAAAGAAGACCTAAATAAATGGAGAGCTATACCGTATTCATGGACTGAAAGACTCAATAATGCCAAAATGTTAATTTTCCATGAATTAATCTACAGATTTACCACAATGCTAATCAAAGTTCAAGCACATTTTCTTGTGGAAATTGGCAAGCTGATTTTAACATATATATGAAAATACAAAGGACCAAGAATAGCTGAGGCAGTCTTAAAGAAGAACGAAGCTGGAAGACTTCCACTTTCAGATATTAAGACTCATTATAAAGCTATAACCATCAAGATTGTGTAATACTGGCACAAGGAAGCTGACCAGTGGAGCAGAATACTATAGAGTCCAAAAATAAAACTACACATATACAGTCACTTGATTTATTAAAAGAGTGACATTGCAGTGAACTAAGGAAGAAGGTTCTGGGTCCGCTGCACAGCCATAGAGAAGAAAAGTATCAGGTTTCCCATCTTATATCGCACACAAACACCAATTCCAGATAAACTGCAGATCCCAGTGTTAAAGATGAAACCTTTAAGTATTTAAAAGAAAGCAGAGAAAAACACCCTTATGATACTGATGTAGCAAACATATCTTTAAAAATTATAAACAGTGGTAAGCATAAAGAATACAAATTTATAAATTAGAGTATATTAAAAGACCTCTACACTGGACACTTCACTACAGAAGATATCCAAATGACCCCAAAACACATGAAAAGGTATCTAATTTCTGTAGTTCAGAGAAATGCAAATTTAAACTACAGTTAGATACTACTATATATCCACTAAAATGGCTAAAATGAAAGGGCAGAAAATACCAAGAACTGACAAGGATGTGGAACAACAGGAAATCTCATACACCGTTAGTAGGAATATAAATTGGTACAACCACTTTGAAAAACTACCTGGCAGTATTTATTAAAAATGAACATATGATTACCCTATGACACCCACCCCCCAATTCTACTTTTCACAAACACAGGGACAGAGTTAAAGGGACCAACAAGGGACGACAGAACTCCCTGGGGTCAGCAACAGCTGTCCAGGGACAAGAAGAGGGAATGGCTTTGGAAACTGTTAGGAGAAACAAGCAAACGGGAGCTGCAATCTTCAATTGAGGAATGCAGGTCCAACAAACCTGAGGCTTGCTCTGCAATTTCCCTTCCATTATTGTAACTGGAAACCAGAGGACAAAGGAGCTGGTTGATAGAGTCCACACAGCTCAGCCTCCTGGGGCGCAAAGCAGAGTGAAGGGCAGTGCATGGGTCTGAAGGAACAGGAGGAGAAAGTTGAGCACACTGTCTAACATCAAGACTGAAGCACGGACTCTGGAATCAGATGACCTGGGTCCAAGTTTTGCTCTGTCATACACCAGCTGTGAGGACTCTGGGCAATACATTTAACCCCTTTATGCCTCAGTTTCCTCATCTTTAACATGGAAATAATAATAATCTACCTCATAGAGTTGTATAACAAGCAATAGAATGAATACGTGAGAAAAATTCAGCATGTAACAAGTGTTCCAAAAGTGGTAACTGCTATTATTTTAAGCTCTCCCTTTACGCATTCTCTGCTCATTTAAACAGGGAAACTTATTAAATCTAAATATATCCTGTATTGTGTCTATGCTTAAGAAGCTCCTTTCAAACAGGAATGTTCCCCAATCTCTTTTCCAGAATCTCCCAAGTCCTTCAAATGCAACTTTGTCCATGGAGGCTTCCCTGAGCCCCTCACCCAGAAGGATCCTCTTCTGTGTATCCAGAGACCCGTGTCCACTCCTCTCTAGTGGCACTTACCACAGGTCTCAGCAAAATACAGCCCAGTGCACACACAGCTATTCTCATTTCCTTAAAAGCAGGAAACATACCTTTTCTTATTTATTTTTGAGCCCAACAAATGTACTTTATATACAAATGTTTGTTACCCTGAATTATATTGAAATTTCAAGTGTACTGAATGTGGCTTGAAACAAATTCACCATTGGTTGACAAAATCCTGTAGTTACAATGAGTATCTGCTGAGATGGTTTTTCTGTGTCATCACTGGCAGCAAAAGGGGATTGAACGAGGGGGAAGGGATAGCTCAGTGGTAGAGTGCCTGCCTAGCATTTACAAGGTTCTGGGTTCAATCCCCAGTACCTCCACTTAAAAAATAAGTAAATAAATAAACCTAATTACCTCCTCCCCTAAAAAAAAAAAAAAGGCATTCAAAAGGGGGTTGAGTGAGTTGGTCATAATCAGTGTTCCCTAAGCATCCACTCTGTGCCAGGGCTTTACGTCTTCGGTCGTGTCATTCTCTCAACCAGCTCACAAAGTAGGGACAGATGAGGGAAGTAAGTCTCACAGAGATAATGCAATTTTCCCAAGGCCACCCCAGCTAGTAAGTGGCAGAGCTATGACCCCTACCCAGACCTCCGCAAAGCCTGTGCTATTTCCATGATGCCACGTGGCTTCCCACAAACTGACGTCAGGTGTGAAAGGGAATTTCTGGGCTTTACTTTCCTTTGTACAACGAGGGAGGCTGGGATGTTTGCTTAGATTGCTTCCAGTTCTAAACTGTATGATTTTAAAGAAGCAGCTTTGTCTGCTCATATCATGTGCCTGTGCTGATTACTGCTGGGGACATTCCTTCCTTCATAAAATCGCTTAGAAAATACAGGTGTTCTTAGTTTCCATCACACAAATGCAAGAGGCAGGTTTGGGGAAACTGCTTTCTATGGGACTCAAATTTCCCCTTCTTCAGTTTCGTGGGTTACAACACTGAAGTCAACAAGAATGTAATTTGTGTTTGCATAAAACCAGAACACAAAAGAAGAGATCCAGGCATTATTCATTACTCCCATAACAAAAGGGCAAAGTTGTTTTGTTAGTTACTCTTATTATTCAGCAAATATGCCGCTCAACCACTGGTAATATCCCAGTGCCATATCTCTCTAATGTTCCCACTGCCTCCAGGAGGTAAGCGGAAGCCTAATTACTATTTGGTTAAACTGGAATATATTTGATGATTAAGGAGGTAGAATTAAGGTAACATTAATTCAACCATGCAGCTTCTGAACTCTGTGTTTGTAATTCACAAAGGAAGAAAAAAATTCACCAGTCCTCCTGATATACTGCCTTAAAGAGGAAGATTTCTCCATCCTCTTCCTTTCTACTATCTATGTCTGTCTGTCTGGTGATCTGTTCATCCATCTACCCATCCATCCACCCATCCATTCATCCATCCATCCATTTCTGCATCCATCCATCTGTCTATCTGTCTATCTATCTTCCTTGAGCTGTCTATCCATTTGAGACTCAGTCCAGCTCAAAAAAGACAGACATATAGCAGGATAATTGCAATTAAGACAAAGCGGTCACCCTTGTCTGTGGAACTCCCTGGGAACTGGAAGTGCAAACTCTATCTATAAACATGAAATAAAAACCTGCCCAAAGAAGCAGCCTATCTCTGATCATATAAAATTAGATTGTTCTGTCTCACGACCCAGAAAAATATATACCTACGTGACTAGAGTCAAGAGAACAAAGTAGAATTCACACAAAGGGAAAAGACTGAAGACTGCCAATCACGCCACTTTGCTCAATAGTCCAGTGGCTCCCAATCTCACTCAGAGGAAAAGCCAGAGTCCTTGAGTTGGCCAAGGGCGCCAGAGTGACCTGGCTGCCCACTACCATGCTCCCTGCTTGCTCTGCTCAGGCCACTCAGGCCTCTTTCCTGATCTTCTAGCATGTCTGGCAAGCAGGATCCTTGGAATATCAGTGCCTCTGCCTTGAATATTCTTTCCTCAAACATCCCCATGGTCCATTGCCTTATCTCCTTATCTTTCTATTTCTATTTCATTGGGATTTTTTTTTTTTTTTTACTCTGATCTCTATTATTACCTTTTTTCTCCTTACTTTGAGATAATAGAATAAAAAAATAGATAAACCTCTCTGGCCAGGCTCACCAAGAAGAAAAGAGAGAGAACACAAATAAACAAAATAAGAAATGAAAAGGGAGAAATTACAACCAACGCCACAGAAATACAAAAAATCACGAGATAATAAATTATTGTTTAAGCCACTAAATATGGGTATTATTTGTTACTTAGCAAAGTTACTGAAAACGCAAAGGATCATCATTTCCCTACAAATAAGCTACTTTAAGAAGTTCCAGAAGTGTTAGTTAACCCAGCATAGTGTTGGGGTTAGGAGTTGTTAAGGTGTTAGACTAATATGCTGTGCAATCAGAAATCAAACAATGTTAAAATAAGTAAAAACGTACTTTGCTCAGGAAGCTGAAATGACTTGTCTAAGATGGCACAGGAAGTAGGAACAGATCTAGGAATAGAACTGGAGCTTTCCTAACTCTCAGCTCATCACACATTTATTTGCTCTACAAATATTTATTCAGCACATTCTCTATGTAAGGCGCTACGCCAGGATGTAGAGATGGTCCTTGTCCTTAGAGAGGTTACATTCCATCAGGTGACACAGATCTTAAGCAACGAATTACTTAATTTTTTGTTTGCTTAATTACAACTGTGGTAAGAGTCACAAAGGGGAATAGGGTTCTTGGGAGTATATCACAGGGGAAGGGGGTTCTGAAATAGCCTGGGGAGAACAGAAAGACAGTTAAGCTACACCCGAAGGACAAGTAAAAATTAACTGAATGAAGAAGGGAACGGAACATTCCAGGCAGAGCTAAAGGCATGTATCCTTTTCTACTGCAACAACTGCTTGTCCTATACCATGATGTTCCTTATTTTTGAGTGCCTGCGTCAGCAAGATAATTAGGAGATAAGAAGAGCAAGGGAAAATACACAGAAAAGAAAAGAGAGGCGACAGAGAGAGAGCTCAAACAAGAGTGCAGTTCTCCTGCATGGGAAATTTAACAGGAAGCCCAACTAGTCCAAGAGAACGTGGGGCACCATGAAAACTGAAAGATGGGAATTATTTAAGCTGCTAACAAATGGTTTGGGTTATAAACCACCAAGAAAAGGGGTCTCACTAGGAAATCCTGTACCTCCAATAACTTATCTGCACCCAGTGCCTTCATTCAGGACGCCTACTACACAAGGGCTCGGGCATAAGAAGTAATGGCATCTCTAGGGCTTGGTAGGAACTGTGCATTCAGTGTGAATTTCTGGGGTCACAACCACACCTCAGTGCTGACAACGTCCACGAGGATGGCTCACCCAACTCCCCAACACTGCAGTGCTTTGACATCTTTCCCCGACACTTCCTCTCCACTTGATTCAGACCCCTGTGCCCATGGCAGAAATGCTTTAAGCCTCAAATCTTAAATTCTTGCATTTTGAACTCTGGACACATCCTCCTAGCTTCCTCTTCTTGCCACGTGTTCTCTGTGCTCATCACACATACTCTTCAGTCTTAACAATATCTTTGGCCCACTGACACCCCCATTTTCTCCCCAACTATTTGCTCCTTCCTACCTTTAAGTCCTTTCTTATTGTGCCCAGTCCATTGTCTTCCAATGACATCCATTAGTCAGCACCGCAACCGTGTGCCACCTGCTTCTGTTTTTGTATCTAGGCTGCTGAGTGCTGAAGAAAATGATACCACAATATAGACCAGTGCCACAAAAATATCACAGTCGCTCCCCTAAGTTAGCAATCAGTACTGCTCCTGTTCCCACATTAGCCACACGCTCCCCCATCCACGTTCACCCATCTTCTCAACACCCATGTCTGCTATGTCTCCCACATCACAGGAAATGAGAACCTACAACGCCAGAACCACAGCAGCTTCCTGCTCCTCTACTATGCAGTAGGGTTTCCTAGAAGCAGAGCCAGAGATGAATTCACGTGCAAGTGATTTATTGAGACATGTTTTCAAGAGAAACCTGTAAGGAAGTGAGGGAGACAGGCAGGCACACAAGTTAAGAAGTGGTTCCAGCTAAAGTCTGTTCTCAGCCTGATCCCACGGGATCTCTGGGGCATGACTAGCATCACAGAGTTTTCCAGTTTGAGGCAAGAAGGCCAGATTGTTTTTACTCTCGCATCGATCAGTCATTGGCTGTAGGCCATCCCTGGGGAAGGGTACATGACCCCTGGGTGTTTTCTGCTCCTTTCAGCAGAGGGCAACTTACCATGGGAGAGTGTAGCCGGGAACCTGACAGCCGAGGCTCCCAGCAGTTCAGGGCTGGGGACAGAAGTCCAGTCAAGGGGACCTGGGCACGGCCCCAAGAGCAGCTCCTACAGCATCCAAGCCCGCAGCCTCACCTACATCCACAGTCTTCCTCCCGTTGCTGAACTCCTCAGTGCCCCCACCCTCCAACACAGCCCTAACCCCGTGCAAACGATGACCGAGGCACTCCTTCCACTCTAGCTGAACCATCAGCTTCCTTTACTTCATAAGCTCCCAGACAGTGGGGGCCATTCATCCTTCTCAGGATCCCTGGTGCCTAGTGCACAGAAGAAAGCTGTCCTGAACAAATCTTCCGGACTCATTAGTGGTTCTAGTAGCAGGACTTTCAATCAGGCAGGTGAGAGTTTTTTTTTTTTTTTTTAAAGAAGAGCCTTTTACCCTTTGAATCAGAGTACACAGGTGACAAACTTGAGCGGCCCCTTCAGAAGTGGCCTTGATCCATGACCTCCATTTGCCAACTTTCATACCTGGCATGTTGCGTACCAAAGGCCACAACACCAGGACCACTGAGAGCACCACACAGAGGGCGCCACAAAGAGTCCCTCCCATGACCAGCCTTAGGATAAAGGACTGAAAAGCCAGGGTTTGTGGCTGCTCTCAATTTGCCAATATTTGGGGGTTGGGGGGACATCCCCTTACCATTAGACACCCACCCCAGTCACTTCTGGCACCACGTGTGCGGCAGCCCCAGCGTGTCCGGTCTTTCCCGTTCATTCTCTTGCCACTTTTAACATATGGGCCCTAAAATGCTTACCATCTGGGAGAGGTCTCCATTTCTGCAGCTCAGCAGGCCTCTCGCTTCGTGGGAAAGCACAGGTGCCCAACCCAGAGGTGTTAAGTGGTCCTGTTTGACAAACAGGAACCAGCTAGCAGCGCACAATGTTGGTTCTGCCTCTGCGGGGCTGCGGGCAGCTAGCTACACACAGGCGCAACACCAAGGGCAACTCTATCTGCTGTAAAGACTCATGCCTTTTGCTTCCTTAAAGACACAAGATGCGGGTAATGAGTATATAGACAACTGAATGATGAGTTATAAACAAATCCCAAAAAGGCCCAGAAATGTGGAAAAGGACTGGAGAAATCTGGCAATCATTTCTCTATTGAGAAACAGCTAGACCACAGTGGGGGAAAGAAATCAATCTAGGGCACACACCACAGAAATCAATTGAATTAGGGAGGGGGGCCGTGAGCACTGAGAATGCAAAAAATAAACCAAGGCCCACCCACTCATTTCAAAATTCAGAACAAGGACCATTAAAAGGATGGCATAACAGCCCAGCCTAAAAAATTAATATTTTCATTAAAACCACTTCAGGGTGGAGAAGGGAGGTGGGGTTGAAGAGATGTTCAAGGGTAAGTGAGGCAGCAGGAGAGGGAGGGCTCTCTGTCGCTGGTTCTTGACGTGCACCTCAGTCTTCTCGCTCCTCACCTTTGGCTGAACCCACTCAGCCCCCTGGCAGGACAGCAGATCTGTCAAACCTACAGAGTCCTGCTGGAGCCCTTCCTTTATCCTCTCCTGAGTAATTTAGGCTGATGTCATTACTATCGCCGAGTTCTCGCAGAATTTGAGTGGCCAGATGCAGCAAATCCAAATACAGGACTGCTGGTTCAATTTTAATTTCAAATACGATAATGACTATTTTTTTATTATAAGTATGCCCATGTAGTATTTGGGATATACTTACAGTAAAAAAAACCAAAATGAAAATTCTTGTTTACCTGAAATTTAAATTTAATTACATGTCCTGTATGTTATCCAGCACGGCTACCCAGAATCCCAACATGAGAACCAAATTTTTAAAATATGTATTTTTATTCCAGTTAAAAAAAAATTTTTTTTTTATTTCGGAGGAAGAGGTAATTAGGTATTTATTTTTTCATTTAAATGGATGTACTGGGAATTGAACCCAGGACCTCGTGCATGCTAGGCACGTGCTCTACCACTGAGCTATATCCTTCCCCCTAGAACCCAATTTTTCTGACATTATACTTCAGCCAAGATTCTTATCTGACCTCAGGCAGGCTCTCTCAGAGATGTGTAGGGGAGACCCACACCCCGCCCTACCCTCCACATAGAACACAGGACTCTGGGCCTAAGTAGTAGAAACTCTAAGCTCAGGTGGACAGATTTAGTCAAATGTTTTCATTGACAAATACGGAAGCTTGGAAAGATTTAACGATTTTCCCTCCTAGGTGGCAGAATCAGGACTAGAATCTCCGGGGCGTGGTCTCCCCAGTTCCCCACGACCTCCTCTCTGACAAGAATTTTCTTATCGTAAACTTTATGTATAACACACAAAGCTTAAGGAGCCAAATGTGAAGTGGGTACTAAATTCTAACATACTTTTGTAAACTTAAAAAGAATAAAATAAGTACAAAGAAGAGTATAATAAAGAAAGTGCGGGCCTTTGTGAACTCTAACTTTGTAATGCACCTTTTGAATCTCATCTTGAAATTCTGCAATCAAATCCTTTTCAATCAATCTGTCATCCAGACCTTCCCAATGGATACCTGCTCCAATTCAAAAGCTCCACAAGGCGGGCTAATGCTCGTTAGCACATCCATCACTGCCAGCAGACACCAGAAAGGCCAGGAAGGTGGGAGGAAGGGAATGAAGGGAGCAGCAGCCCTGAAAGAAGAAAATGTGTATCTAGGGGCTCTGGGAATGCTTCAATTTACTAATCAGCCCTGTTGTCAATTGAGAAGCACGTTGCAACACTGAAACCTAACAGGGACGCTGGCCTAGCAGCAAAGGGTCTAAGATCTGGGCCAGGCGGTTTGACTTATAGAGGCTTTTGTTAAAATGCCCTCATTTTCTAGAAATGGGATCCAAAGTGTGGTCTCCTTTGTAGGAACTCCTACTATTTTAAGTGCTTCAGTGGACAGTTCTGATGTTCACTCCCCATATGGTGTTTCCCCAAAATTAATGTCCAAAAGAGAAAATACAGCCAGGCTTGGATCCTAAGGTAATTTGGGATCCACATAAAATCCGTATCATTTTGGATGCTCTGGCTACAAATAACAAAATGCCCATCTAAAAGTGGATTGAACAGTGGGGTTTTTTTTCCCCTCACATGATAAGTCAAGAGATGGATGGTCCTGGTATTGTTTCAGGAGCTACCCAATGTCAGGGCTCTGAGTCAAGTTCCCACCTGTTTTCTCGGCCTGTGCCTCAAGACCACAATATGGCTGCAGCAGCTCCCTGGATGATAAACTTGCATTTGAAAGCCAAAGCAGAAAGAGATTTTTCTTACTAGATTTTTTATCATCAAAGAGAAAAGTCTTTCGTAGCAACCCCCAGCAGGTATCCATTTTTGTCTCATGACCAAAGCTGGGTCACATGCAAGAGATTACAGGGAAGCAAGAATCTAGAATTTTTCACTTCTGTGTAGGTGAAGGCTCTGACATCAAGGAAAGACTAACTGCTATACATCGCATATTGCTGTCCTGCCATCACTGCAGGCCCGAAACATCACCACAAGCCTAAAAGCCTTTGCAAACTGCTTCATCTCCTGATTTGCCTATTTCTATTCATGACACCAGCAATCTTTCTGTCACTACTCTGGACACCTCAGATTCATTTGGACTCCTTCCTTTTCCCAATTCTCACAACTCATCAGTGCCCATGTCTCAAGGATCATCCGTCCCTTCTCAGGGAGTCTTCCATCTCTCCTCTCTTTTTGGTTCTAACCTAGCATATTAACTCAGATGCTTACTACTTCACAGCCAGACTAAAGTGCAAAAGCCACAAAAGCATTCTGCCCTCATCCCAGATACCACTTTTTCGTAAGTCTCCCGTCCAGAGAATCTTCGACTCCCCTATTAACTGCAAAAGATATTCCAAAACCCGTAGCCTAAACCTTAAGGTCAGCCAGGATGGGCTGCAGAGGTTTAAGAAAATGTTATGACTTTGTAGCTAAATGACTTGGCTATTGACTTAACTCTCCAGGACTCAGCTTATTCATTCATAAAAGGGAGGTGATAATAATACAGAGCACACGTGGTTAAGTGTAGTAAATGGTAGTTGTTTTTTGCTGTTGTTCTTGTTATGAAATAGCAGGTACTCTAGTGTGCATCAGGAGCTATGGGTGAGTGATGTGCACCCTGCCCCCAGTGCGCTGATCCCCATCGCTGAAACAAAATCCAGCCATTCCGTTGGCTGAACGCACCTCTATTCCACCAGTCAATATCCATTTTATAAACTGACTCTTTTGTCTTTCCTTACTTGACTAAGGAGCGTCTCAAGGGTCGCACGATTTGGGGCTGGGCTCATTCTTCAAGAAAGCTTCTTCTAAAATTCCCCAGACGCATTTTGTCCTGAAGGAGACCTTCATTTGCTCTAAGTCTGTGAAGCCTGGCTCCTGCCTTGACTCATTCTTCCAAAGCACATTTTGTTTCCCCAGAAGCTGTTAACCGTATTTATTTATCTTCATCTGACATCTGTGCAACTTCAAAAAGCAGAAATGAAAAGACAGGGTGGCTCTTTATTTCATTAGGCCACAGTTAGACTGTTTCTGTACATTTTAAGTACCGGAGATGAAAAGTCACCCTAGGGATTGAATAGACACACAAATTACATTCTTCTCACTTTGCTCTGGTCTTGTGACTTGGCTTTTTCAACTTTAAATTTCAACTCTTCTTAATTTGACTCGTTTGCCAGTGCCCACAAACCAGCCATAATAAAAGACAGTTTGCATACAATAGCACTCATTCTCTATTTAAAAAAAAAGAAAGGGTATATCTTTAAAGATAGGCTAGATCTATACCAGGCTGGTACCTTCTGGCCACAAAAGAATTCTGTAAAACTGATGTTTCTTTTGCCCTCTGAAATTATCCAAGATGTGAAAGGCCAGGAGAAGGCCTCAGTTCACCAGGTCATTTAGGCAAAGTGCTGGCAGGAAACTGAGCCCTGCCTTCTCTCCTTCCTCCAGAGGCAGACGTGAGGCTTTTTCCGTGTTTCCACGCTGTGCGGGAACACTTAGTGGTTAAGGACGCTGCCTCTGGAACTAGACCACCCGGGTTCAATTCATGGCTGTGGATGTTGGGCAGTTCTTTAATGTATTTGTCCCTGAGTTCCTGCATCCAAATGGAGGATAAAAACCAACTGACCTCATGGGATTGCTGTGAGAATCACATGCGTTAATACACGTAACGTGCTTAGGGCACCGCCTGACACACGATGGAGAGCTCTGTAAGTGTGAGCTGTTGTTGTTGCTAACACTCTTTCCCGTGGCTTGGCCACCTGTCAACAGTCTTGATGGCTTGCTGGAACACTTCCTAAACATTCCCCCAAAGCTCACTATTCAAAAACCTCAGGCCAACCTATGAATCTACCGACTTCATTCTCTGGAAAAGAGTCCAAGAAGAATAAATGGGGAATGCTGGATACGGTGGAGGTTATGCTTTATCAAGTTCTTAAGAAATCTGGACAACAGAAATGCAAACTGCTTTGCCTAAAAGGAGTCCACATTTTATTTCTCTCCAATGAAACAACGTTCTCCTTAAGAGTCAAACAGCATCCCTCTCATTACCCACTCTTAATAACCTCCTACTCAGATATACATGCCACAAGAAAACTGTTAATGTCGGCACAGTTCAAACAGCTTTGGCTCGTTAAAAACCAGACTTTTGACAAGTCCATTAATCCTAGGATTTCAGTTCTAAGATAATGTTCACTTTGCAAAGTCATAACCGGAGCACCTATGCATGAAGTTACCATGATGATGAAAATACAGTCTATTTTTAAAAATCATATTGGTGGTCCTTCTTCTCACTTAGAGACCATTTTTTAAAAAATAAATACTGTAATTTATACACTAAACAATTTGCCTCCATTACCGCAAGTTCTTTTTACCATCTTTAATAATAACTCTAACAGCACAATGCCAGAAACTAAGAATAGGCTGAAAGAAGCAGATTGTAACTCCTTCGTAGTTTCAGAATAAACAACACAATTTACAAGGCACAGAAAAACCATGATGACAAACCTATTAAAGGTTCTTTTCACCTAGAGACTATAAAAATACTTTGGCTAAGTTATCTGTGTTTCAGGTCTCTTAGTTTGGTGAGTGGCACTATTGAAAAGCAAAAAGGCCAAAAGAAAGAAGGATGGCAAGGAAATAAGTGCGAAGGCCCTAGAATAATCTGGTTGGCTCCATCCATCCTTTGAGAGTTGACTGATGGAAACAGGGAACCTCTGTTTCCACTCTATAGATCCAATTCTTAATGAATACTGTCTGTGTGCCAAGTGCAGTAGCAAAATAATAAATCAGAGTGAATTCTGTGTAAGTCTGACCCTGTTCAAAGAGACTAAACCATTAGTACAATTCAGTTTTCTGTGGTTCACCTGCTGGTTCACAGCAAGGGTGAGGGTCGGGCATTGAAGGCTGGTGTAGGACCAAGACGTACTAGCCAAGCCAGACCCATACCCTTAAGAAGATGACTTTTAATATAACAGTTAGTAGTGGAGAGGTTTCTAAACTAAATAGTGCCTTTTCCCCAGCAGTTCTACTCCTAGTTATATATCCAAGAGAACTGAAAATACATGTCCACACAATCTGTACATGTATGTTCACAACAGTGTTATTCATGATAGCCAAAAAGTGGAAGTAACTCAGATATCCACTAACTGATGAATGAAAAAATAAAATGTGGCATATCCATACAATAGAATATAATTTAGCAAGAAAAAGAAATGAAGTACCGATACATAATAAAACATGGGAGAACCCTGAAAACATCACACTAAGTGAAAGAAGCCAGTCACAAAAGGCCTTATAATGTATGATTCTCTTTATAAGATATGTCCAGAGTGGGCAAACCTATAGGGACAGAAGGTAGACCAGTGGCTGCTAGGAGCTAAGAGAAGGTGGGAACAGGAGTGACTGTCAATGGGTATGAGATTTTGTGGGGCAATGAGAGTAATGAGATGCTTTAAAATTGATTATGGTGGTGGTTGTACTACACCATACATATATGAAAAATTATTGAATTGTACACTTTAAAGGGGTGAATTTATGATATGCAAATTATATTTCAATTAAGCTATTCTCTTTAAAGTTACTTTTCTCTTGTTTCTTCACCAAATAGATATTTATTAATTAGTCTGTGCAAGTTACAGGGTTAATCATGAAGTATGTAAGATACACAGTGGACCTTTGTCCTTCACAAGGGATACTCTGGAAACATTTCCAAATCGCCAAATAAATGATTACCGCTGGGGCTGAGACATTGCACAACTACAGGGGGGTGTCATTCATTTTGGAATCTATGTGAATGGGGACCCCAGGCGTCGTGCAGAGCAAAATCTGCATGGCCATACTTGGTGGTCCTGGCTATCACTAAGACACTAGCATGTGGCTTTTTTTCCTGGAACTGCCCCTCCCAACACCACCAAAGACCCAGTTCTTTTTTTTTTTTTTCTTTTCACTTTACACGAATTATTGAATATATGCCAATGGAGTGGGAGCCAGATAGTGGTTGGTCAGCCAGGCCATAGGTTTATTCCCAACAGGCATTGCCAGCACTCATGAGGATCTTAAAGTTCCATGATCAGTCTTCCTGTCCTGACCCCATCTCATTCAAATGTTTATGAAAGAGGTTTTAACTATGCGGTTATGAACTGTCAGTCCTATTTATAGACAAATAATCTTTTCTGCATATTTTAAACATCCTTTTCAAAATATACTAGCCATCCATTGTCTGCTCCTGCCTTTTTGAATTTCCAATTAAGTACACAGCTTGCTGTGCTCTTTGCAGTAGATAGAGTTAGCATTACAAATACTTATGCTTACTGACCAAACACACTTGTGCTCACCTCCAGCCCAGCCAGCAGTGATGGAAACTGCTGATCTTGAAGAAACAGCAGGGAACACAGTTTCTTCCGCAAGTCCCAGGGAGTGGGAAGCAACTAGTCACAACTGTAAAATTCCATTCGTGTCTGTTTAAGGGGCAGGAAAGTAGAAAAAATAAAAATGGCCAAACTGCTCCCATATTTTAGTATCTATGCAAATGAATCACATGATGATGTAGGACTAATTTCCCCAAACGATTTGTTCTATTTAGTCTTTACAGACATTTAGTGATTATGATACATTCCAGGCACATAAGGCACAAAGAATAATGAAGCATCCCCTTGCCTCCTAGCACCCTACATAAGCAATAAATACAATCAGAACCCCCGATCACATTATTCTCTCTGCTATTTATTTTCAAATGACTTGGGAAAGGACAGAAAGGTGACGCATAAACCTTTTCAGGTACTCCGGGGCAAAACACTGGTCACAGTCAAGCCAACATTCTGTGAAGATATTGCCTTTTATAGCTGACACAAAGGGATGACTGGACAAAGCTAACCTGCTCTCCCAATGCCATACCATCAGGATGTCTCAAATATTCACCACTATTTCCTCTTTTATGCCAAAGCAACAAAGCCTCAAAGCCTCAATATGGAGATGAAGGAAACTCCCTTACCTGGTCATAGCCAGGTAAACACACCATGAATGGCTCCAGCTCTGAACATTCATTTCTGAAACAAAATGTTCCAAACATGTAACACTTCTGTCATCAATGGCCTATCAAATCTATTTATATTTAGGGAAAAAATACTCATTTAGGGGCTTACCTACTTTGCAATCTGTCTTATCAACTCTAGCCAAAGAGAGCTTTAAATCTTCCTTTTCATGTGAGAAAACAAAACAAGAAACCCAGAGACCAGGCTGTTTGCAGGCAGTGAGAGGCAGGAAGGTGAGGACGTAAGGTAGGGGAAACAAACAATGGTTGACTGCTAATTCGACAGAACTCCAAAATCCAGAGAACACACGGGACGTTGAAACAACATGGAAAGGTGACTACATTGGGTTTCCTATGTGATCTGACAGCTCTTCTATTATCTCATACCCACCGTGAATTTGTTTATCACATTAGATTCTCTCTCCTAACAGACTTGAGGGAACAGGACACTGGACGGTTAGATTATGGTTGGCAGAATAGAGAGTAAAGGGTCAACAGCTTCAGGCCGGGTTGGGGGCATGAGAACTTGGTCCCAGAGAAGGAAGTGGGGAGCAAGAGATGGAGACAGAGGGCTGGCCCTCCATTTTCTCAATGTCAGGCCCACCGCCCAGGCTCTGAAACTTCAGTTGTAATCAGAGCCCTTGCACTTTCTGCTGACAGATGTTGGGCCTCTGGGTCACTAATGCTCAACCACATTTTTGCAATCTGAGTAAAATCCCTAGTATTAGAAAGAAAGGAAAGTTGAAAGGCTGCTTCTGTTGAACCATAGTCAACTCTCCTAAGACCTGATCTTTTTATTTGCTTTTTGTTTTGTGTCATCTGTCTATGTGCCCTATTCTAATGAATAGGGTTCCCTTGATATAAAAGGTTCCCTTGATATAAAAGAAAATGCCAATGAAAGGTTATGGACAGAAAAAGAACCATTCCGAACACCTCAGGTGTTCTTTACCACGCATTTGTTTCTCACTTCTTTGCAAAAACAATTATAGATGACTTTATAAGAAAGAAAAAGGATGTATACACATATGTGTGTGTTTGTGTGTATATATACACACACATATACACTCACCAATACGCCAATTATACAAATGACATACACTACATAGGATAAAGTGGAAAGGAAAAAATCATGACAACGATTTAAAATTTTTAAACTTAATACAATCACTGTAACTGAGCACTAAGAATGGTTTTAAGCCTCCAGACAATTCAGTACAAAAGCAGGAAAAGGTCAGGTCATGCATAGTCTTGCAGCAAGGGGCAACAGTCCAAGCTTCCCTAGGGGCTGTCCTTTCCTCTTTCCACATATTAAGTTAAACCAAATCTTACTCAGTCTAGAAAATGTTGCTTCCAGTCTCTGTCTTATTTCAGCCATGTGAATTAGTCAAAATATATCTTATAAACATTCTCTTGTATCTTTAATCCTTACTTATTTTTCCAAACACATAGGAACTCCAGACTCAGAAACTGTAGCCAAGCCTACCCCGGCTCACCAGCAGTCGGACACATCTCCCAAAACCCATAGCACATTCCCAGAAGCATTATCTTAATGCAATAGGTTCTATACGGGGAATTAAGAGATGAAAGGAGAGCTACATATCCTAATTCTTAATCTTCTGCCATTTCTGCTTAAGAAAAAGAAAGACACATCAGTAGAACAAAACCAAAAAAAAATTACAGACAGCAAGTATGACAAAGGGTTATATGACAAGACAAAGGCTTATGTGATCAGATCTTTCGAAAGTAAGCAAAGTTGATAACGAAATGTGTCCATGGACTTATTTACATACAGCTCTTCTTTAACCAAGAAACAAACAAACAAAAGAGCTAAGCCAAAAAAAAAAACAAAAAAACAAAAAAAAAAAACCAGTGTCTAGAGATGAATTGGATTTTGTTGCCCTTAAGCTGGTTTACAAGAAATGCAGTAATCTGATGCGCAGGGGCCAAGTCTCTTTAATAATAGATGGATCAGCACTTAGAAAACTATAGGAAACAGATCCCAGGCCAGACCTTCAGTCTGTAAAGGAGGTCAGATAATTGAAGCAGATGACTTTGGGAGTCTAGGAAAAGAGTAAAGAGATCCTCTCCTTGTGTATAAATCACACAAGCTTCTCTAACCTAATTAGGTAACTGACTCCTTCAAAAACCAAGAGTTTTCAAACTACTCTAAAAAAATTGCTAACTCCAGATCCCAGAGTCCCCACCAAAGTCTCATTTTCCTCCACGTACTTGTCCTCAGCATACCGCCTGACTCGTAGAAATATTCTTCCGGCACAACTGCTCTAAGTGTTTTGTATGCCCATGCAGTTCAACAGGTTTCAATAAAATAAAATATAATTGTAATACAGGCAAGATTGTCTCACGTGATTTCTAGAATGACGCTTTAAAAAAAAAAAAACAGCATTGTTTTGTGTTGATTAAACCACATGGATCCCAGGGAATACTGTAGAAAATGCTAGGAGAATTCACTACTGAATGATTTCTCATTTATTGCAATTTTTTTCCCCATTGTGGAACATTAGATTAAATAAAAGTGGTGTGAACAATGAATCTGCAGTTAATATATACTGAATCCATCCTTCTGAAAAACTTCATTGAGAAAGTTAAGTGTAATGTATAAGTTCAAGCAATTTGCTTTGGATTCCTTAAAATCTATTTCAGCTTGTAATTTTCAATCCAAAAAGCCAACTTTATAAGATTTGCTTTATAAGATTTCAAAATGTCCAGTAAGCATATATTCAAAAAGCCATGTAGGAAACAGATTTTATACATCTTCATTTAACATTTTATTTTACACTACATTTTTTTAGAGCTTCCAAAAACTAATTTCATCATATTTTTTACGTAAATTGTCAACTCTTCCACTAAAGTCAAAACTGATCGTGGTAAAATGCAAAATAAAATAGTCCGTCTCTGACTCAGGAGTCTTGTGTCTTCTACCAACATTTATTAGGTTAGCTTGTTCATAGGGTAAATACTCAGATCCCTCACAATTCTTGACAACTCTCATCAATTAATCATAATGTAAATGTAATAGAGACCTGGACTAATACATTAATATATTTTCCTTTTCCTAGTCTTCAAATCAGGGATGTGTATTAGTGAACATGACAGAAATGTTGCTTTCATCTTCTATCGGTCACTCCTTTCCTATGAAAGAAAATCATACTGTATAATATATATATCCATGTATATAGATCCATAATGCTTTATATTATTATAAAGGTTTATATAATTGAATTTACTAGGCTAATGTGATCAAGTCCTTTGGGGGGAAATTTCTAAAATCATATATGTTCCCCAACACAAAACTAAATTACCAAGTACAAAATTACTTGTACCCTCCAGTGCAAAGCCTAGGACAGATGCAGAGATGATGGTGAAAATGATGCAGGACTAAACTTCCCAAACCACATTCTAATCACATTATTTACCCTGTAAATAACCTTTAATGGTTCTCCATGGCCAGCTTCCCAGCAAAGGAAGTCCATTAAAATTTGATCCCATTTTGTATTTTCAAATTTATTTCCTATTATTTTCTTCATACACTCCATAATTCAGTCAAATATAACCATTACAAAGCATGAAATTGTCCCATACTTTGTATTTTGTTTATTTTATTGAGATATAATTCACCTACCATGATACTCAACTTATTAGAGTATATGAGTCAGTGGTTTTTAGTATATTCACAGTGTTTTGCAACCATTACCACTATCTAATTCCGTAACATTGTTTATTACCCTTCAGAGCAATTCTGTACTCATCAGTAATCACCCCCTAGTCTCCTCCCTGCATCACCTGGCAACCACCAATCTGCTTTTCGTTTTTATTCTGGACATCCTATACAAATGGAATCACACAATGTGTGGTCCTTTATTACTGTCTTCTTTCACTTAGCATAATGTTTTCAAGGTTCGTCCATGTTGTAGCTGAAATCAGTACTTCATTCTTTTACATGATTGAATAATAATCAGTTGTATGAATATACCATGTTTCATTTATCCATCAGTTGATGAACAGTTGAGCTTTTCCCCCCCATGTTTTGACCATTCTGAATAGTGCTGCTATAAACATTTATGTACAAGATCTTGTGTGGACTTACGTTTTCATTTCTCTTGAGTAAATATTGAGGGGAGGGGGTCATGTGGTAACTCTGTTTAACTATTTGAGGAACTATCCAATGGTTTTCCAAAGTGGCTACACCTTTTTACATACCCACCAGCAATGTATGGCTGTTCCAATTTCTCCACATCCTTGTCAACACTTGCTATTGTCTGCTTTTTTCATTATAGCCATCCTAAGTGGGTGTGAAGGGGTACTTTGTGGTTTTGATTTGCATTTCTCTGATGACTAATGACATTGGGCATCTTTTCATGTGTTTGTTCTCCATTTGTATATCCTTTTTTGGAGAAATACCTTCAAATCTTTTGCTCATTTTTAATGGAGTTATTTGTCTCTTTTCATTGTTGTTTTCAAGTAGTTCTTTTTTTTCTTCTTTTGTTTTTTAATTTCAGCTTCATTGAGGAATTGATAAATGTAATAGTTTTCTATATATTCTAGATACTAGACCTTTATCAGATAAATGATTTCAAAATATGTTTCTCCTACTCTCTGGGTTGTCTTTCACATTTGTTTTTGTTTTTGGTTTTGGTTTTTTAGACAATTGACTACATGTTTTCCACACTTCCAATACTTTCTCTTCCTTCTGTTATATTACGAGAGATAACTACATGAAAATAAAATTTCATATGAACTGGAAATATGTTTCTTAACTTTCTCTTCTGGGGACATAATGATCTCTACAGCTGCGAGGTTCCAAACAGAGGACAGTTTCTTCAAGTTGATAACAACACAATAAAATTTCTCTGCAAATGTTCACCCTAATACTGAAAGAAAGGATGGTTGTGTGGAGTTGTTACCGAATTAGTCATATAGCCCCAGCTTGGGCCCTAGCCTGGCCCAGCCCCCTGCCTCAATGGGGAAAGTTCTTTTTCCATTTGAATTCACACAGCCAATAACAAAACCAATCTCTTTTCATGCTCTTGATACTTCCCTTTGAAGCAAAAGTTTTAAATTTTGATTAAACAAATTTACATATATATTTTTCCTTTGCTTGCTTGTGTTTTGGGTATCCATCTTAGAAACCACTCCCTAATCCAAGGTCAGGAGTATCTCATAACATTTTTATTAAAATGTAATTCACATACCATTCTTAAAAACTTTTTTTATTGTGAATATAACATATACACCAAAAAGTTGAAACATAAATGTATAACTTAATTATTATAGACCCATCACCCAGGTCAAGAAATAGACTATTGCCAGAGCCCCAGCAGGCTCCCTCAGTGCCCCCCCCCAACTGCTTCCCAATCATAACCATGGCAAGATTGTGGTTCTTGAAGGCAAATCTTAAATTAGACCCATCTTTATGTTCAAGCAGAATTTATTACAGTACTTGATAATAAAAATTGTTGAGTGAATTAGCAAAGAATGGAAAATCAGCTAATTTTACTATCTAATAGCATCACCTATAAATTTTTGATTGGTGAAGAGATTTGCATAATTACACAAAGCTGTGTTTCTCAATCTGCTTTTGTGTTTTATTTGTTTGTTTTGCCCCAGTTCATCTTGGGTACACGACACATTTTGATCAAGTAATGGCTCATTCCAGGTAGAGGGAGGAAAATAATAATCTCAGTAATAAAATTGCTAATAATTATTTACTGCATGCTTACCATATGCCTGAAACTGTGCCTAGAATTATGTCAGTCTTTACAACACCCTTAATGAGATGTATATTTTTATCCCTCCCCTTCTACCTTCCGTAGCCCTTCAACTCCCATTCTTTTATTTTTAACCAAGGCTTACCAAAATGAAGTAACCTGCCCCAGGTCACACAGCTATCAAACGGCAGACAAAGAATGCAGAATCAGGCAATCTGACTCCAGAGCCTACATGATACAGTCCTCAACTCTTCTCAGGTAATTCTGAGGCCCAAAGTGCCTGAGAGCTGCCCTTAAATGCTCACTGGATCCCTGGTGTCTTTCTCAGGTGTTCATTTAGATGTACAGAGCCTTGAAACAAGAAGTGTTCAGTAAATGGTATTTATGATAACACATTTTCTTATTGCCATCTTGGACCCATTCTTGATGCAGTCATGTGTCACTTTCCACCTGGGATAGCAGGCTCTGTGGGTGTTACAATTGAATACAGCCCTTCCCACTTTGGGTAACATTCCAACTGTTCCTACATTCATATTTGCTATAAAAATGGAAGCATGTGGCCATAAAGAAAGAAGAAACTCGTACTTAGAAGAGAGAACAATCTTCAGGTAACCTTAAGAGCTGCATGATTTTGTTAAAATTTACCCATAGCAGATTAAGGGTCACTCAGAGTTGCTTTCTTTGGTCAAGACATTTAGTTGTTCTTTTTTTGGTATAAAGGTGAGTGATGTTTCATAACAAAGCAGTGTATATACACACACACAACCTTTTACCTCTTCCTCTTAAAAAGGCACAGACACAAAGCAAGATAGGAACATGATCTCCTTGGCAAATTTTTGGACCAGCTTTTAAAGGGAGTATAACCAAGACTTGACTGAGGAATTCTCTGTGAACATCACCACTTTCTGTTTACAGCATTATTAACAGGCTGTCACCTGATCATAGGGTATTCGTTTCATTTGTGGCGCACAAAGCAAATGTATTAGATGAATTAAATTCTGCTTGAAATGTGGCATGCTAAATTGACCATGGTTGGCTTGGTGGCAGTACTCTAACAAAATAATGAATTCAGTCTGGGCCTAGAGAACACATCCTTGGCAAACAGCTTTTTGGCATTTTCAGCCACATTCGTTAAGTGGGGATACATTTTCCAAGAGCTTCATTAGCAATTGAAGGTGGGAGCAAACCATTAGGCCATGCAATTATCCTCTCATAGTCAGGTCAGCCCTGTTGCAGAGACCGTTCCATACAACGTGGCAATGCAATCGCACTTTTCAGCTCTGTGGAAAACTCTCACCCCACCAAAAAGACTATTTTTTGGTTACAACTTATCTTGATTATATGTCACTTTTTCTTTTTATCCTTGTGTTTTTCTTAATACTTAATCTGCCGTCCAAAAGTGTTCCTCTAATATGTGGTTAATTTTATTTTAGTTTTGACAGTAACTTGCTTTCCAAGTACTATATTAAAAGGGTTGCTTAATTGAGTAGGGTGAATAACAGTTTCTATCTCTTGAGAACTGGGTTTCAAGTATCTACTGCTTTGTGGTTTTCAAAGTACTTTCACACTCAGAAACTCACTTGATTCTCATAGAAACTCTATGAAGTAGAGAGACAGAGTATAGTGAGTAACTCTGAGTCTAGGGTCAAATTGCTTAGTCTAACTTTCTTTCCTTTACTGCAAAATGGGGTTTGTAATAGGACCTATTGCATAGATGTGCTGTAAAGAATAAACAAGTTAATATAGAGCAGTAAGTTTGGGTATACATTAAGTATTAATTACAAGTTAGCTGTAATTTTTGTTTTAAAGAATGTTTTAAAATCTGTTTGTGTCAAGGAAGAGTGAAGCTTAAATAAGATCTTTTAAGAATTGTATCAGAAGATAAAACTTGGTTGGGTGATGCAGGCCTCATAGAGTGAGTTAGGAAGTATTCCTTCCTCTGCAATTTTTTGGGATAGTTTGAGAAGGATAGATGTTAACTCTTCTCTACATGTTTGGTAGAATTCACCTGTGAAGTCACCTGGTTCTGACCTTTTGTTGGGAGTTTTAAAATTATTGATTCAATTTCATTAGTGGTAATTGGTCTGTTCATATTTTCTATTTCTTCCTGGTTCAGTCTTGGGGAGATTACACCTTTCTAGGAGTTCGTCCATTTCTTCTAGGTTGTCCATTTTATTGGCATGTAGTTGTTCATTGCAGTCTCTTATGATCTTTTCTATCTCTGTGGTGTCGCTTATAACGTCTCCCTTTTCATTTCTGATTTTACTGATTTGGGCCCTCTCCTTTTTTTCTTGATAAATATGGCTAAAGTTTTATTAATTTTGTTTATCTTTTCAAAGAAACAGCTTTTAGTTGATCTTTTCTATTTTTTATTTTTTTTTAGTCTCTATTTCATTTATTTCTGCCTTGATCTTTATGATTTCTTTCCGTCTACTAACTTAGGGTTTTGTGTGTTCTTCTTTTTCTAGTTCCTTTAGGCATAAGGTTAGGTTGTTTATCACTGGTCACAGCAGCATTATTTAGAATTACCAACATACGATGTAGTAGTAAAATACTACTCAGCTTCAAAAAGTAATGAAGTTTTGTCATTTGCAGCAACACGGATGAACTTGGAGGGCCTTATGCTAAGTGAAATATCAGACAGGGAAAGACCAATACTGTATGATATCACTGATGTGAGGAATCTAAAAAATACAGCAAACAAGTGAATATAACAAAAAAGTAAGCAGACTCAGAGATACAGAGAATAAGCCAGTGGTTACCAGTGGGAAGAGGGAATAGGGAGGGGCAAGACATGGGGATGAGAGTAAGAGGTACAAACTATTAGGCTTAAAATAAGCTACAAGGACATATTATACAACACAGGGAATAAAGCCAATATTTTATAATAACTGTAAGTGGAATATAACTTTTAAAACTGTGAACCACTATATTGTACACCTGTAACATAGACTATTGTACAGCAACTATAATTCAATAAAAATATAAATAAATAAATAAAACTTGGCTGATCCATTCTTGTCATTTTTCGTCTTAAATCTCAATCTTCCTTCCTATAAAGCTCTGTATCTTCAACTGTCCATTGTCTTGTCTCCTCAAATTAAACCCAGTTTCTACTTTGACCTACTGGAATCTTTTCTAACCCCAGTCCTCTCACTCATCCAGAGTACTAGGTTAACAGGTTAGGGGCAAAAGAGAAGAGAGCAAAAGGAGATGACTGGGAATTTAAATGGGAGACCTGGGTCAACTTGCTTCTGATAGCTTATTACGCAGCCTCAGATGAGCAGCCCTTTCTCACTCCTCATCCTCCACACCCACCAGACTCTGCAAGGGTTGGTCTTGCCACTTCCAGAAGGAGTGGAACATGACCTATAGGCACAACCAAAATTTCTTTTATTATATGTTGCAAATCACATACTACTCCCTACAATGAATCATCATGAACAAAACACTGACCCACTTTAAATTAGAAATAGCTTTAACAGCATTGGTTAATCTAACATGTGCAATTAGTTTATATATGTGTTTATTATTTTTTACATATGTATATATACATATAAAATTGTTTTGGCTTTATCATAATAACTATGAACTAATCTCACAATTTTTAAATGAACCCAAGTTCATTACAGAAATTAATAGCTAAGTGATAGCAACTGAAAGCCCTAAGAGGGAATTATAAAAATGGTGTAAAAAATCCAAGTTAAGTGACAAGAAATTCTACCATTTGTTTGCTCTTTCCAAGAATGCTGCAGTGAATGTCCTTGTACGTACAACCACTGTGCACATGAGTGAGTATTTCTGCTTTAAGTTCAAATCCTAGAAATGGTATTGCTGGGTTAGAGAGAATGTGAATTTGTACTTCCCATAGATGCTGCCAAAATGCGCTCTCTGTGGATGTTGTATCAATTTACATTTCCACTAGCAATGTATAGGAGGGGTGTCTCCTGTGCAGAATGTTCCCCTCAACTCTTGCCAAATCTTGGCCAATAGGATAGGTTAAAAATTAATCCCAGCCCTTCTGCTGGAGCCCAATCACTCTGCCCTGTAGTTGAGAGCACACTCTTCCAGGGGGCTGAATCTGGTCCTCTAAGCGGTCAAGGGGGTCTCTTCATGCTCCTTCATGTTAATCCAGATATTGTCCATTATCTGTCCTTCCTCACGTCCCACCTTTTAGAACAATGGAGACAGCCCAAATCAAGCCTGAACTCCTCATTTCCATTTTTAATATTAGTTACTGGGAAGTAGGGTATCGTCCGTGGAAGTCAGCCTTACAACCAAGTCACTTCCCTAAGTTCTGGTTCTAACTTCCTCAAGCCAGTGCAAATGAGGGTTCAGTGTGCCTCAGAGCTAATCTTAGTCAAATTACAACTAGGTTTAGGCAAGTGGGGACTACATCTCTTCATCTCATGTCTTTCTACACTTCCCCTTTCTCCTCAGTTCCTTGAAGATCACTGGTGGAAGTTTCAGTGTCTTCATTTGCAAGGTCTCTCAGACCCTGATTAGATTCACAAAGCACATTAGGGGTGATCACCAGGAGCGCAAACCCATTGCTTAGCTGCCTTGGGTGTTAGCCCCTCTTACTAGCATTTGCTCTGTCTTTTAGAGTTCCATGATCATTCACTTTCATTCATAATTTAAAGTCAGACAGACCTGGGTTTGAATCCCAGAGGGACCACTAACAAGCCATGTGATCTCGGGTTAACTTAACATCTCTAAACTTCAGTTTACTCATCAATAAAATGGAGATGACACGCTTCCCTTTCGGGCTTCTAGAGAGGACACAGATAATACATATACATAAAAATCATTTAGTACAAGGGTTGGCACAAAGCATAAATGCAACAGATAATTATTTCCTTCTATTACTCCTCTGGCAGAGAAACAAAATACTATTTTAGCAGTATTTTACTTTCTCTTAAGCCTATATTGTCATTGCATCCTCAGCCCCCAAACTAGGCATTTCATCCTTGTCTCTTATTATTGCTAAGATGTAAAATTAAGAAAGGAAACAAACAAACAAAAAGAGGCCTTGGTTTTGTTGTTTTAGTTTGATCATTTTTTGCAAGACTTCTGCTGGTTCTAGACTTAGACTTATTGTTACTATTACAAGGTGAATGTTTTAGATTCTCCCAAGATTAAATGCATCATTACTATTGAATGAAAGCCTAAAGCATCCAGGAAATAGCAGGGTCCCCCTTCTGCATCAGATAAAAAAATATTACAGACTTGGTGGTGGCTCAGTGGCCAAGGCTTCCTGGCATTGCTCTGTCCCTGAGGAAGTCAGTCTACAAGGCAGAAGACTTGATTCCTACAACTGCTCTGTAACCAAAATCTCTCTCTCACTATTAACAATGAATAGTACTGCACCTTGAAAATTCACAAGGCGAGTTAGACGAGAACACGAAAGGGGAAGAGCGCGAAGGAGCAGATGCCGTGGGAGAAGAGAAGAACAATTTTGCTTTCAGTCTACCTGATTAGGCTGTGATAATGCCCTCTGCAGAACTGTCCATCACGGCCTCACTTAGGTCAGACAAGAGTCTGACCCTAATGCCTGGGTGACAAAGGGCAAACAAAGCCAAATTCAATTTTAGCTGATCCTTGACAGAAGGAAAAAACATTCTTCAAGGAGCCTGTTGAGAGCACCACATGATACCCACATTTTTCATTTTTGACACATTAGATCCTGTGTTAACACTTCATGATATAAAATAGAAAGCAAAATATAGAGCAGAGACAGACAAACGTTTAAATGCTGCCCAGGTTCCCAGCGTCTGCTCCCAATCTCAGGAATTTCATCTTGTCCCTGGATCCACTTTAAAAATGTATGTCCAGAAGCAACACTTTGTCACCTAGACATTTTTCTAGGGGAAAGAAACCAACTCTATTCAGGACTTATTTGTATGGCATATTTAATTAATTTTTTAAACGTTCAGTTATTGGGAGAAAATAAAATTAGGCTCCCTAAGGCCCAGAAATCTCAGACTTGTCAACAATCTACTATTCAATGGACTTCAAGCTTTTTTGCATGATGAGTTGATTTCTGTGTTAGCTCAGGTGCTCTGAGAAATAAATGCCAAAGTGGAACAAGTTGTGAAAGACATGTAGTGGGGGGAACACCTGTGGAATTTAAAGGGGTGAAGGACTGGGGATAGGAGGAGAGAGCCTTCTGATTGCTGTGCAGGTCTGACACCTGTGAAAGGAGAGGGAGGGAAGGAGTCCTGAGTGGGAGGAGCTTCAGCCTGTGATGTGATTCTGAGAAAGTCTTGGCCAGGCTTCTGGGGAGCCCCCATAGCAAAGGATGCCTGTCATAGCAGGTATCAAGCATCAGTCAGTATATACACATACACTAGCTTGGATAAGCAAGTGATGTGGATCAACTTTTTTAATAAGATTCAAGTGAAGTCTTGGGTTTTTAATTGAGGGAAATTAAAGAGTCTATAGATCTTTGAAATTTTCTAGATACTTGTTCTGAGTGGATGCTAATTCCTGGGGACCCAAAACACCACTGGAGATCAGTATTCAAAGAGAAGACTATGGTACTTGGGTGATACATGAGATCTGAGCTCAAGTCTATTTTATAGGACCCACCCTGTAGTTATTTCCTTAGTTCTTGAGTATATAATTGATGTATACACGTTGGAAACTGGTCTGATCTCCATGCTGGAAGGTGGCAAAATGCTGTTGGAAGGCCAAGTAGAAGCTCTTGAAACTCCTTCCACCCTACCCTCAACAGTCAACTAAAAGCAACATCACATTCCCAGGAGAATTGAAAGATTAATGCCACCACCAAAGACTGAGAAGATGCAGGAATGGCAACTCCTAACATTCCCATTTAATTTACCAGCTTGGCCTGTGCAGAAGATGTATTCAACCTGGATGGTGATTATGGATTATTGTAAACGTAATCAGGCGATGCCAGTTGTAGCTGCTATTTCCAATGTGATGACTTTACTTGAGCAAATTAACACAAGTATCTGGCATCTGGTACCCAGCTATTGATATTAATTTTTCTTCCCTGAAAACAATTCTCAAGGATCACAAGTCTTCTGCTTTCCACTAACAGGACAACAGTACACTCTCACTGTCTTACCTCAGGGCTAGGTCAACCCTTCTGCTCTCTGTCATGGTCTCCGTCAGAGTCCCCAGAGGACCATCTTCACGTCCCACAGAACATCACATGTGTCCCTCATTGATGATATCATGCTAAATTGCTCCTTGTGAGCAGATGGTACTAAATAGATTCATGTTTATTCCCTATATTAAATTTCCTCTGCTGACATAACTAGTGTAGATTCTACTTTCCTCTCTGACATAACTTCAAACCCACTTTCCAAACCCAAAATCTTATGTATCAAATGTCTAAACCAAACCAAAAATTATTGCCAAATGTCTATCATTTTTCCATGAAAGTCTAATTTTCTCCATAAACATCAGATATCTTTCATACAACTGATAGAAGTATCACATGAGATATTCAAACAAACTTCATTACTGGCTTCACAACTCCTTTTGACTCCTTTATATGATACTGGAGTAAATTCTGGTTCTGTGGCTAATTTCTCATTGTCTATGAAGCAAAAAGCCTATATGGGCTGAACCGTATTCCCCCAGCCTCCATTCATATGTTGAAGTCCTAAGTCCCAGTATCTCAAAGTATGACAGTATTTGGAATAGGAACTTTACACAGAGGTGCTTAAGTTAAAATGAGGCTGTTAGAATGGGTCCTAATCCAATATGACTGGTGTCTTCTAAGAGGAAATTTGGACACAGAGACAGCAGGGATGTGCACACACAGAGAGACCACATGAGGGCACAGAAAGTAGGTGCCATCTGCAAACCAAGGGGGGAGGCCTCAAAGAAACCAAACCTGTTGACACCTTGATGTTAGACTTTCAGCCTCCAGAACTGTAAGAAAAATTTCTGCTGTGTAAGCCACCTACTTTGTGTGTGGTATTTTGTTATGGCAGCCCTAGCAAACTAACACACAGCCTACAGTGTAAAGACGTAGCATGGCTTCTAAACCTTTCAGTGGTAAGAGACAGAAAGGTCACAAGACAAGGATGAAAGTGTCTTTGTGTCTGTTTTGCTGTGTTTGTGCATCTGTGTCTTTATCTGGGTCCCTGCCTTCCCCACTGACTTTCCCTCTCTTGATGACTCTTTGGTTTGGTTTGGTTTGACTGGGGGCAGGAGGGTTTTATTTGACTCCCTCTTTCTTTTTCCTCTCTCCAACTCTCTTCCAATTAACTAGATAATAGTAATGATACTCACTCTGCTCTAAGAGTTTTACTTCTATTAACTCATTAAAACCTCACAATGCTCTTATGAAGTAATTATCCCCTTTTATCCCAGTTTTATAAATGAGGAAATCAAGGGACAGAGAGCTTAAATAACTTGTCCAAGGCACAGGGTTAGCAAGTGACAGGGCTCAGATTAGAGGCCCCAGATTCTAACGGGTGCTTAATCACTATGCTATGCCAGTGGATATGTCCATTCCTGAAATGCTAATTTTAACTTATACAGCCCTCAACACTTTCCCTTGGGTAATATTAAACAGTTGTCCCTTTGGGTAATGGCTGACATCCATACACACATAATCCAGAAGAGGCATATACACACAACTTCTAAATTCAAATATAGAAGTTCTAATGATAATGAATTAGAAGTATACCTCAATATGTAACAAACATATGTGTTAACCCTCTTTATCCTCGTACTTAACAGATGAGGAAATTGAGGCCAGGAGACATTGAGGACAAGCTAGACTGTAAGGCCATGAGGAGGAACCTTCGGTACCAACTGCAGGGCCCCAGCTCCATTACACCAGCCTCAATGCTGCTCAGAAGACGTCAAGTAAGCTGCCACACTAATGTTAGCGTTTGTTCAACTGTAGCCACATTTGTTCAACTGTAGCGACATCACTTCAGCCAAAGCACAGAGAAGACGCAGTGTACTTAAGAGGAGGATTTTAGTCTTCCGTGCTTTGGCTTAGACGGCACCGTGACTCAGCATCAGTGAAAGGGAAAAGCGGATCATGGCGCCGTATCTGGCTGCGTGGATTTTCCTTCATTCATTTTTTTTTCCCCTCCATCCCCTGCTCCAACTTGATCCTGTTTAGTGAATGAGGCCTGACGGCAATCCGAAGCCGGCACAAAGAGCTCCCTGCTGACCCGCTGTCACAGCCGCTCAGCCTAGGCTCCCGGGAACTTGGGCAGGCGGAAGAATCCTTTGTCTTCAGACTATGACAAGAGTGGAAAAAAATCCCAACTATTCGGCTGTGTAGCATCATTCAAGCATGCCTTAATGGGGAAGGTCTAATGAGGAATGCAGTCTTTGAAAAAATCGAGCTTTAAAAACTCCCAAAGCATTCTCACTGTACAATTCTACACCATTATCATTAATAGGATTCAAACTACAAACCAGAGATTATGTTACTATTTTACCCGGTTTGATGGCCACGGGTGTTTCTTTTCTTTGCTGGTTATGTTCAAAGAGATCTGGGCCTGTTATTATCATCGGATGTGCAGGAGAAAACATCCCTATTCTTCGTGGATTCTATGGGGGTAGCAGGAATAAGAGAATAAAAGAAAAGCCAATTTTAAACTACCGAATGGACCGCAGCTGCTCCAGGCCCCTTCCAGTCCCCGCTTCTCTCCTGCTGTTGACCTATTAATGGATTCCTGCTCTTGAGCTTAACTCAACTTTCAGAGGGGAGCTGGACCTAACTAACACCATTTTAAATAGTTTCTGAAAGTACCCGGAGGCAGTTTCCAAAGACTGTGTATGGGTTTCTGGCAGGTAGAATTCACTTATAATTTTTCCTCTAGAATTTCTTCCAAAGCAATTCAAGAGCTTTCACCTCCAATGTTGTACTTCATGCATGGTTAAAATGGTTCCAATTAAAAAAGAAAGACAAAGAGTGCTAAAATACTTCAAAAGTGTATGTGTGATGGAAGATTTGTATGTGAATTACATCTCAATAAAACTGTAATTTTTTTTAAGTATATGTGTAGTTGGGAGGGAGAAAGAATGGATAAACATGATTGAATACAGAATACTCCTGATTTTAAGAGACATCACTAGGGGGCAGAGAATGGGAAGTTACAGCTTAATGGGTACAGTTTCAGTCTAGGAAGATGAAAAGTTCTGGAAATGGACAGTGGTGATGGCTGCACAACAACATAAATGTACTTAATGCCACTGAATTGTACACTTAAAAATAGTTAAAATGGTAAATATTATGTGTTGTGTATTTTACCACGATAAAAAGTCGCCACTATTTTTAATAAACAAAAACGATTACTATAAACAAGACTACGTTTGTTTGTTGTAGAAACCTTAGAAAAGGAAATGAAAAAAAGAGGAAAATATAAATCATTTAAAATACCACTATCTGACACAACGATTTTTAATACTTTTGTATATAAAGTGTCCTCAATTTTGTCAAAAAACATATAAATAAATAAAACTGGGGTTGTACTAGGTATATTATTTAGCAATCTGCTTCTCCCTCATATATATATATATATCATCTTTCCATGCTTACATAGCTAGATAAACAGGTACAGTCAGCCTATCATATCTCAGGGTCAACCAATCATGGATCAAAAATGTTTGAAAAAATGATTCCAGAAAGTTCCAAAAAGCAAAACTTGAATTTTCTGCATGCTGGCAGCTATTTGCAGAGCATTTACATTGTATCAACTATTTATATATCATTTACATTGTATTAGGTGTTACAAATAAATTAGAGGTACTTTAAAGTATATGAGCGGTACTAGGAGGAAGGTATAGCTCAAGTGGTAGAGCACATGCGTAGCATGCACAAGGTCCTGAGTTTAATCCCCAGTACCTCCTCTAAAAATAAATAAATAAATAGACCTAATTATCACCTCCCCCCCCGAAAAAAAAAATATGAGAGGTATTAATACAAAATTGTAAATCACCTATACTTCAGTTAAAAAAACAATATAAATGGTTAACACATAAAAAAGAAAATAAAGTATAAAAGAGAATGTACCTAGGTTCTATGCAAATATAAGAAACTTGAACTTTCAAGGATTTCAGTATCCAAGGGAAGGTCTGCATCAGCATTTTTAGTGGCCCCATAGTTGTTAGACATTTTTAGGTTATTTCCCACTTTTTGCTCTTTTCGATAATGTATCAGTGAACATTCTTGTACATGCATCTTGGATGATTTTTTCCTGTAGGATAAACCCAGAGTTATATAATTTCTGAGTATGCACATTTTTAAGAGTTAATACTTGGTGCCTTCCTGGAAAGACTGAACCAATCTGTATTCCCAAAGAAAATGTATGGAATTACTACTACCAAGTGCATGTTATTACTCTTCCTCATCTTTGTCAGTCTTAGAGGTTTAAAAAGAAAGCTTTTGGTGAAATAAGCCAGACAGAGAAAGACAAATACTGTATGTTTTCACATAGAAGAGGAATCTAAAAAGTAAAACAAATGAACAAATGTAACAAAACAAAAACAGACTCACAGATATAGAGAACAAACTAGTTACCAGAGGGTAGTATGGTGAGGAGACAAGCAAGATAGGTGAGGGGGATTTTTACAAACTATTAGTTATAAAATAAATTAGCTACAAGGAGGTAATATACAGCCCAGAGAACATAGTCAATCTTTTATAATAATTTTGTATAAAATGTAATTTATAAACATATTGAATTACTGTTTTGTGCACCTGAAATTAATATAATATTGTGAATCAACTATACTTCAATCAAAAAAAAAAATTCTATCTCATATAAATTTTTATTTCTTTAAATACTAGGGAGGATAAACCCTTTTCCTAGATATTCTCCGGCTCCCTGTTATTCTCTTCCTGTGTTTTGTACATTCATGTCCTTTGCCAAATTCAGCTTTTGTAGCATTTTTTTCTTATTTATATGTGAGAGTTCTTTTATATTAAGGATCTTACAGCTATTTATCATATCATTTCAGTTTATAGAGCTTCTTCCATATAAATATTTTCATTTTTTACATAATCAAATCTATTATCTTTTCTTTCTCTTGTAATTTTTGCTTTTAGTTACCATGCTTTCCTTCCTCAAAATGATATAAATATCTGTATTTTATTTTAGTCCTTTTATAAATTTAAGTGTGACATAATAAAGGCCATATATGAAAAACTTACACCTAACATCATACTCAATGGTAAAAGACTGAAAGTTTTTTCTCTAAGATCAGGAATCAAACAAAGATGCCCATTTTCACTTCTCCTGTTCAGCATAACATTGGAAGTTCAAGCCAGAGCAAATAGGAAAAAAAAGAAAGAAAGACAAGGCATCCAAACTGGAAATGAGGAAGTAAAATTATCTCTATTTGCACATGACTTGATCTTAGATATAGAAAACCCCAAAGGGCACACACACACACACACACACACACAAAACTAATAAGTGAATTCATCAAACTTACCAGATACAAAATCAACATACAAAAAATAGTTTCTATACCTAACAACAATCTGAAAAGGAATTTAAGAAAACAATTCCATTTACAACAACATTAAAAAGAAAAAATACTTAGGAATAAACTTAACCAAGGAGGCTAACAACTTGTACATTAAAAACTATAAAACACTGTTGAAAGATTAAAGAAGATGTAAGTAAATAGAAAGACAGCCCATATTTGTGCATTGGAAGACTTAATATTGTTAAAATGTCAACACTACCCAAAGAGATCTATGCATCGAATATAATCCATATCAAAATCCCAATGACATTTATTGCAGAAATAGAAAACTCCAACCTAAAATTCATATGGAATCCCAAGGGACCCAAAATAGCCAAAAAAATCTTTAAAAAGAACAAAATTATAGGTCTCATACTTCTGGATTTCAAAACTTACTACAAAGCTATAGTAATCAAAACAGTGTTGTAGTGGAAAACATATAGACCAATGGAATACAATAGACAGCCTAGAAATAAATTCTTACATGTAAGTCAAATAATTTTCTGCAAGGGTGCCAAGGCCATTCAGTGTTCAATTAAAAGACAGTCTTTTTGATATACAGTGTTGATAAAACTGGATATCCATGTGCAAAAGTATGAAGTTGGACCCTTACTTTACACTATATACAAAAATTAACTCAAAATGGGTCAAATAATTAAATGTAAGAGCTAAAACTATAAAACTCTTAAAATAATATACAAAGGAAAATCCTCATGACATTAATTTTGGTAATATTTCTTGGCTATGACACCAGAAGCATCAGCAACAAAAGAAAAAATAGTGTGCTTCATCAAAATTAAAACTTTTGTGCATCAAAGAATGCTATCAACAGGGTGAAAAGGCAACCACAGGATTGGAGAAAATATTTGCAAATCATATATCTGATAAGGAATTAATATCCAGAATATATAAAAAACTATAAAATAACAGCAACTAAACAATCCAATTTAAAAATGAGCAAAGAACTTGAATAGGCAATTCTCCAAAGAATGTATATAGATGGCCAAAAAGCTCATGAAAATATACTCAACATTGCTACTCATTAGGGGATGCAATCAAAACCACAATGAGATACCACTTCACACCAGCTAGGTGGGCTATTATCTAAAAGAAGAAGGAGGAGGAGGAGGAAAGGAAGAAGAAGGAGGAGGAAGAGGAGGAGGAAGGAGAGGAGGAAGAAAAGAAGAAGAACAGTAGGTCTTGGCAAGGATGTGGAGAAACTGGAATCATTTGTGCATTACTGATGGATAATGCAACTGTGGAAAACAGTATGACAATTCCTTCAACAAACAATTAAACATAGAACTACCATGTGATCCATCAATTCCACTTCTAGACATATATCCCCCAAAATTGGAAGAAGGTATAATGGCCTAATTGTTTGTGTCCCCCTAAAATTCATATCTATGGCTGTATTTGGAGTAAGGAAGTGATTAAGGTTAAATGAGGTCATAAGGGTGGAAACCTGGTCTGATAGAATCAGTGTGCTAATAAGAAGAGAAACCAGACAGCTCCACCCCAAACCCACCCTACTCCATCCCTTTCTGTAAGCCAAGGAGAGAGCTCTCACCAGAAACCGAATCAGCCAGAAACTTGATCTTGGATTTCTAGCCTTCAAGAACTGTGAGAAAATACATTTCTGCAGTTTAGGACAGAAAGAACTCAAGCAATATTTGTACACCTATGTTCATAGCAGCATTATTTACAATAGCCAAAAGGTGGAAACAACCCCACACATGTCTATCAATAAATGAATGGATAAACAAACTACAGTGGAATATTACTCAGCCTTAAAAAGGGAAATTCTGACACATGCTACACCATGGATGGACCTTAAAGACATTAATGCTAAATGAAATAAGCCACAGAAGGACAAATACTGTATATATTTCCATTTTCCTTGGAGACCCATACTTTTAAATTACTATAGCTTTATAATAAGCATTAATATTTACTAGAGAAATTCTTCACTCATTATTTTTACACTTTCTTTTTTTAATGGGCTATTTTTACACTTTGCTGCCAAAAAATATGCCTTTGGGAATTTTTGGAATTTGATAGATTAATCTGAGAAAAACTAATATCTTGATAACATTCCATCTTCCCATCCCAAAACATGTTACATTTTCCCATTTAGTCAGGTCTTCTTTTATGTTCCTCAGAAAAGTTTGTAGCGTTTATCAAAAACTGCTGCACATTTCTAGCTAAGTTAATTCCTAGGTGGTTTTATTTCTTATTACTATTGAAAATTGTACCTACCTCCTTCCCCCTACCCATTATTTTTTCTCATTGTTACTGCTTTTCCACAGGGGAGAGCTTGGCTTTTTTTTTTTAAATTATCTTGTACCCAGTAGCCTCACTAAATTATTTTTCTAGTTATTCTATTATGAACAAGTTTAAACATTTACTTTGTGGAGGATTTTCTTCTCAGAAGAGAATAGAAAGAAAATTGTATTTTTCTAAAGCCCCGCTGGATTGCTTTCCAATTCTGCTTTCACTATCATACTCCCTTATGAATGATTTGCCCTACCAGCAACCCCAACCACCATCTCCTTTACTCTGTGTCAGTCAGAAGACTTTAGAGAAGACACCTGTCAATAGGAAAGTGTGACTTCTACCATTCAAGAACACATATTGAATTAAGTCTGGTGCATGAAAGAGCTAGAGACTATGACAAAAAAAGATTGTTATTGATTAGTTAATTACACAAATATCCATCATCCTTTTCCACAATGTAGCAGCCACTACACCTCAGCAGCAAGCATGTAAACATGCACTGTAGGTCCCTTGGATCTGAGAAAGGCTTGATCAGCAGATACTAGAATGGAGGACAGCGAGGAATTCTGTAGACACTTGAGAAACTCTTCTCCCTCCCCCTGCCCCTGTGCCCCACGTCAGGGGTTCCCGCTAGAAGTCGGAGAGGACAGCCAGCATAGATACCATGGGGCAGAGGGAGCAAATGGGCATCATCAGCGTCGGGAGGCTCCTGCTCTCAGGTGGCTCACGCTCCCCACATGGCTTCGCAAAGATGGCCCCTGTGAAATGTTTCCTCACCCCTCACTCCAAAGTGCGCCTTTTCCTTCTTTATAACCTAACCAGTTCAGCAACTTATCCACTTCTATCACCTCTAAAGTGCTGAGACTTCACTGATTTCCATATCTCAATGAACAAAACTTCCTCAAACCTGAATTGCCAGCACCCCTGTGCTTCCCTGGTATTAACATTTTTCCCGTTGTAACGTTAAATGCCTACTTGCCTCCAAACTCTACTGAAGAATGAAATTCTATCCTTTGCAATTTAGCAAAAAAATTGCCATACTTTACATTATTTTTTTGTCCCAGGACACTGTACCCTCATTTCTCAAAATATGGGCAGAATTAACCATAGAGAGTTGAGATCCTGATATCTGACAAGGGAGGCACTCCTCCTTCAGAGAAAATCCTAGAATCCACTGCCAAAGTCCTCTGAACGTCCCATATTCTGTCTCATTTCCTAAGTTGTCTTATGAACAATTTCTTAGATTGTCCTGATTCCTAAAATAATTAGGGCTCTGTAATGTTTTTTGAGCTTCATTTTGGTCATCTTCCTCTACTACTTTAAATTTCAGTTAATTAAATCAATACCGAATACTTAACACGGTGAGGAATAGCTCCTTTGTGACTCTTTTTTACTTTCTATCTTTCTCTTTTTTTGTTTCTTCTACTTTTTATTACCAGAATAAAAGTGGGGGTTATTTCCTTTATAATTCAACAATTTTTAATATAAATTTGTGCACCCATCACTGCAATGTACTTTCAGAACATGTCCATCACCTCAGAAACAATCTTTGTGCCATCTATAGTTACTCTCCATTCCCATCCCTAGCCTTAGGCGACCATTAACCTGCTTTCTGTTTCTATAGATCTGCCTGTTCTGGACATCTCACATAAATGGAATTATATAATATGTGTTTTATTGTGTCTGGCTTCTTTAACTGAGCTCAATATTTTTAAGGTTAATCTATGTTGTTACGTGTATTAGTATTCAGTTCCTTTTTACTGCTAAATAGTACTCTGTCATACGGCTATACCATGTTTCGTTTAAGCAGTTGACAGGACTTTAGATTTTTTTCCACTTCATGGCTATTGTGAACAATGCGGCTATGAACATCTGAGTTTGTCTTTGTATAGACATATGTTTTCATTTCTCCTGGGTATATCCTTAGAAGTATAATTGTTGGGTGATATTGTCACTCCATGTTTAGCATTTTAAGGAACTGCCATCTGTTTTTCCAAAGTGGCTGCACCATTTTACATTCCTACCAGCAATGTATGGAAAGGTATATTTTTAACCTCCATGAAATGACAGCATAAATAGGACAAACCAAGGAATTTTGACCAAGAAGAATGCATCTTTCCCCCTGCTTGAGAGATGGAAGGTTAGGAGACGGTTTTCTTCTGTGTGACTTTCTGAGTCTTTTCTGTTCCACAGGCTCCCTGGAGCTAGAGTGGGCATATATGTGCTCAGCAACCAATGCCATGAGAGTAAAATGAACACTGACTTGCCAAGACCTCCTTCGTTATGATTAAATGCCCCTCCCTGGGCTCACACACACAAACACAAGTTTTTTAAATGCTTGTTAATTCCCACTAATACGAAGAAGAAAACACTTATCTTCTTTACCTTCTCCTTTTTTGATAGAATGTATGTTTATTGCTCTATGATTCAGAGTTCAGACTGCTATAAAAGTGCTTTAATTGAAGGAAGGAACGATGCTTTCTGCATTATTATATTCAAATAGGAACATAGAAAAGAGAAGACTAGAAGCATATTTAGTCTCTCTTGAGCTGCCAATTTCATATAGCTGACAACATGAATTATATTACATAAAACCTATTCATTATTCTATCTATTCAAGATCAAGCTGAGGTTTAAGGCCGACTAATGGCTGTCACATGAGGCTACCGGTTGTCAATCTTCAGTGAACTCAAGCAAAAAACAAGGAAATTGGGAATGGACAACAGAGGGAGTCAAAGAATATTCATACTGTGGGGACACAGCTCCAAAAGAAAAGAAGCTTCTTGTATTGAAATTGGCGGCGGTACAAGTTATACCGGGAAACTGCCGTTCAGTATTGGAAACTTATTCTGTTATTTTGGGGTTTGCTATGGGTTGGAAATTATGTTATATTTTATTGCTTGCTTAGGTGCTGAACTTCAAGCCACTGCCAGGTTAAACTGTCACACATTTTATGCTAAAAAAAATAGTATGTTGTTCACTTTTTTTCTTGTGCTATGTTAATAGCATGAATTGAGAAAGAAAAGAAGCAATGTAAATTAAATTCTAGAAAAGAAACAAGGCTCAGTGAGCCCCGCTCCCCCCAAATCAGATATAATTTTCGCTGTCTGTTCTGCTCAGGGGGTCACATTTTCCTTAAGCACTAACCTACAGAACCTGTAGAATAAAAGAACCTATGGAACAAAAGAAAGAGTGGATCCTCCCCTCAGGGGAAGGGAAGTCTCTTGGTGCTGGATTGGTAACAGAAAAAAGAAGTGAGGGTAAAAACTGTGATGCTCATCAATCCATTCAATGGAGAAGAAAGCAAAAGGCAGGCTCATGTGTGATAGGGAGAAGATGAGGGAGAGAACTGCAGAACATCACGCCTAGGAATGAATTTCTCCTTTTCTTAGCACCCAAGGAAATGTTAGGTCTAAGAAACCATAGGATTCCTCCATAGCCAAGTGGAAGGAGCATAGGCTTTGGAAACAGATCTAGGTTAGATTTTAGGATCCAGCTTTCACTTGGTAAGCAGTCCATAGATGATGGTTATCTGGGTTTGGGTTTTCCCGGAAGCAGACTCTGCAATGAGAACTCAAATGTGAGGAGTTTCTCTGGGAAGTGAAGAAAACTGGCAAGGAAGTGGGCAAAGGAGGCAGGGAGAGGCGGGCAGTCCTATTATCAAGTCAGCTGCAACCGTGGGCCCCCTAGGAGTTAGTGGAAACTGGCGCCTCAGCTAGCCCCTGCAGGGGATGAGAGCTGGGCTCTTCCTCCTCACTGTCATGGGTTGAGGGGTGCTCCAGTGTTGCTAATCCAAGCAGAGGCAAAATAAAGTCCTTAAGCAAAGAAATGCAGATGCTGACAGTGGGAAGTCAAGCCTTTGTGCACAGCCAAGGAAGGCGAGGGAATGTGGGCTGGCCGTGCCAGGGTCAGCTCCAGTGGTATAAAAAGAAATAGGAACCCATTCCTTCTCTAGGTGCAGGACCTTGCAGGGACCTTGTTTGCTGTTGTTTCCCCAATTCTATCATATTTTAGACACTCAATAAATAATGTGTTAACTGAATGTGTGAGTGGATGCATGAAATAACTTAACTTTCATACTGGCTCCATCATTTGCGAAAAACCTCTTTTCTCAAATCTGAAGACAAATTGTGTTCTCCAAAAAAAGAATAAAGAACCTAACATAGCATATTACTATATATAAAATAGATAAATAACAAGGACCTATTGTATAGCACAGGGAACTATATTCAATTTCTTGTAATAATATATAATGGAAAAGAATCTGAAAGGAAAATATATGTATATGTATAACTAAATCACTTTGCTGTACACCTGAAACTAATATTTTAAATCAACTACACTTCAATAAAAAATTTTAAAAAATAATAATAAGTCATGTTGCTATGACAAAAGCAACCCAGGAAATCTTGTTGTCTTGAAGTGAAAAATAACCCAAGAGATCAACAGGTATAGGGTGAAGGGGAAGAATCTCCTCCCAACTAATAAAAAAAAGAATATTTACTGTTTATTTGTGCATCATTACGTAAATCACAATGAATTTCGACAGCTGTCTTTTGGAAGGTGGTGTCCTCTTGTAGAGCCAAGAAGTGCCTTAGAAATGTCTGAGGGAAAGAAGAGAAGATGGCTTTAAGGGTCAGCACAATAGTGGTGTGGGGAAAGCTGGACAGCCGCATGTAAATCAGTGAAATTAGAACACTCCCTCACACCATACACAAAAATGCACTCAAAATGGCTTAAAGATCTAAATATAAGACAGGACACCATCAAACTCCTAAGAGAGAAGACAGATGAAACATAAATCTCTGACATAAATTGTACCAATGTTTTATTAGATCAGTCTCCTGAGGCAATAGAAATAAAAGCAAAAATAAATTAATGGGACCTAATTAAACTTACAAGCTTTTTTTTTTTTTTTTTTTGAAGAGTGATTTATTTAGGGTTTTTTTGGAGGAGGAGGTAATTAGGTTTATTTCTTTCTTTATTATGAGAGGAGGGACTGGGGATTGAATCCAGGACCTCGTGCACGCTAAGCATGCACTCTACCACTTGAGCTACACCGTCCCCCCTTAACTTACAAGCTTTTGCACAGCAAAGGAAACCATAAACAAAACAAAAAGACAACTGATGGACTGGGAGAAAATATTTGCAAACAATTCCAGTGACAAGAACTTAATTTCCAAAATATACAAACAGCTCATAAAGTCAATAACAGAAAAACAAGCAACCCAATCAAAAAATGAGCAGACGACCTAAATAGACATTCTCCAAAGAAGACATACAGATGGCCAATAGGCACATGAAAAGATGCTCAACATCACTAATTATCAGAGAAATGCAAATCAAAATTACAATGAGGTATCACCTCACCAGTCAGAATGGCCATAATTTAAAAGTCCAAAATGATAAATTCTGGACAGGATGTGGAGAAAAGGGAACCCTCCTACACTATTGGTGGAAATGTAAATTGGTGCAGCCACTGTGGAAATCAGCATGGAGGTTCCTTAAAAAACTAAAAATAGACTTACCCTACGATCCAGCTATCCCACTCCTGGGCATACATCCAGAGAAAACTCTAGTAATTCAAAAAGATACATGCATCCCAATTCATAGCAGCATTATTTACAATAGCTAAGGCATGGAAGCAACAGATGAATGGATAAAGAAGATGAGAGAGAGAGATACACACACACACACACACACACACACACACACACACACACACACACACACACACTATGGAATACTACTCAGCCATAAAAAAGAATGAAATAATGCCATTTGCAGCAACATGGATGGACCTAGAGATTATCATACTAAGGGAAGTAAGTCAGAGAAAGACAAATATTATATATCACTCACATGTGGAATCTAAGATATACAAATGAACTTATTTACAAAACTGAAGCAGACTCACAGACATAGAAGACAAATTTATGGTTACCGAAGGCGAAAGGGAGAGTTTGGGATTGGCAGATACAAACTACTATATACAAAATAGATAAACAACTAGGTACTACTGTATAGCACAGGGAGCTATATTCAATATCTTGTAATAGCCTATAATTTAAAAGAATATATATATATATATTTTTTTTTTTAAACAGTCAGCACTAAAAATCTCCCACAGTTTAATTACATGCAATCAGCCCATCCCACCATAAGTAGTCGTGTGATACATCCTCCCTCACATCCTGTACTTAAATCCAGTCCAAGGTCCTTTCCACAGCCTACAAGGTCCTATATGATCTGACCTCTGCCTATCTTACCATTTTGCTGCCATACCACTCCCTCTCCTGCTTAATGTTATATACTGAGAATATGTCCCTCTCAAATTCATATGTTGAAACCTATCCCCCAGTGTGATGGTATTTGGAGGTGGGGACTTTGGGTGGTGATTAGGTCATGAGGGTGGAGCCCTCATTAACAGGATTCATGCCCTTATAGACAAGATCTCACAGAGCTCCCCTGTCCCTCCACTGTGTGAGGACACAGTGAGAAAATGTTATCTATGGACCAGGAAGTGGGCCCTCGCTGGATACTGAATCTGCCAGCGACCTGACCTTGGACTTCCCAGCCTTGAGAACTGGGAGAAATAAGTTTCTGTTGTTTATAAGCCACCCAGTCCATGGGATTCTGTTATAGCAGTCCAGACAGACTAAGATACCTACTATACTCCAACCACACTGTCTTTCTTCATGTTTCTGAAACACTCCAAGACTTTCCTGCCTCAGCCTAACTTACAGACCTCTTGTATGTCTGATTTCTTATTTCTCATCCTTCAGGTCTTAGCTCAGATGTCATCTTATCGGAAAACTCTTTTCCAACCACACTATTTAAAGTCAACCCTGCTCCCCATACTTCACAGACAATGCCACCCTGGAACCTACCTTTTTTTCTCTTAATAACACTTACCAACCCTGAAATTATCATTAACAATGTATTTACTGCCAGTTTATTTCTACTGGACTATCAGCTCCATGAGGGTCAGGGTATTATCTGTTCAAGTAGCAACTGTTGCTCATGATACAGAAAATCAGCCAAACATCACCTCTGTTATGTGAGTTGCTAACTTCTATTCAGTAGTCTGTAACATCATATCATGACTAAGTTCTGAATGTGTTTTGTCATTTCAAAACACGGTCGTATAACTTAATCCACTGGATACTATAACATCTCCATCAGACAAGAATGCTCCATTTTTAAAGGCGAGGACACAGATTCAGGAAAGCCAAGTTACCTGCCCGTGGTCGCACAGCCACTTAACACTACGGTAGAAATGAAACTCATTTATTTTCACTCCAATCTCTACAGTGTTTGGGATATATGTTTTGCTACACTGGACAGCCTGGTCTAAAATGAAGGCAAAAAAAGATAACATGGAAAAGAAAAAAGATAAATCAATACAGACATACTAAAGAGCATTTAAAAATAAAGAGATTTAAAAATAAAATAAAGATAGATCTCATTAATCTCTAAGGTAAGATGCAGTTCAAAATGGAGAAGGAGATAATGAGTAGATGCATTAAAGGCTGAGAAATGAAAATTGCAGTTGACTTAAAAGCAAATTCAGGCTCAGATGCCCAGGACAGAGAACTCTGCACCTCAGTCTGCCAAGTTAGAAAAGCCTCCTCTGAAGGCAGGAGATGGAGATACACAAGTTCTCTTTTGTGGGGGTAGTCATTAGAAGAGGGGAAGAAACAGTGCTCAGGTTTAGCAGAGGGTCTTTGCCTTATTTCGTTTCACTGAGAAGAGCCGGGGATGTCAGAGCATGAGAGATGGGTGGACTCCTGGGATGGTCCAACTAGGAGAACAATGACTCTGTAGTTCTTTAGATGAAGATGTTCACTGTTTGGAAGTACATCAAAGGGACAGACGTGGAAGAATCTGTGGGTTAGGTAAGATCCAGAATGTCCTTTGGGGCTTTATTTTTTCAAAGATTGATAGAAAGTCTCTTATGATGTGTCTCCAATCACATTGTGGGCTCAATGAGACAAACATTTCTTATATCATGCTCTCTGTATAGGAGGCAGTGCCTTGGGACTATATTAGCTTTAAAAGAAAGCATGCTACTTGAATGAAAGTTATTACTGACAACATTGATAGGATCACATGCTTAGGTTTTGTCTAAAAACAGAGAACACTTTAAGCAAAGTTTAGATAATTTCTTAAAGTTTAAATTAAAAACATGAATTGCCATTTTTCCAATCAGTTCAATTCAACAGACATTTACCAAACATTAAATATGTGCATGCCATCACTAAATTGAAGGTCAAACTCAACCTACTTACTTTCATTTTTTAAACAGGGTTTTCTAGTATCATGGCCTTGACATCTTTCTAACAAAGACTTTAAAGAAGATCCTCCTTAATATTCATTTGCCTTTCTCTTCATTAATATGTTTTCATTTTCATCATTGTTAAGCACAGTTTAAGCACTGTGGACAAGAGACAGAAAAGAAGGAAGGAAAGGAGGGAGGGAGGAAAGAAAGGTCCTTAGCTTCTAGACCAGCCTAACAGGGAGCTAGGATTCATACAAAAGTGTGAATGGCACAACTAGAAAGCAATCATTTCCTCACCAGCTGAGCTTTACACACACACATGCGTGCACACACACACACACACACATTTGTTTTTTATGGTAGAAACCATCTTGACAAGTAAATGAACTTTATCATGCTTAAGTTTCCTCTCTGTGTAATAAGGAAGTTGGATTTGACGATGGCTCAGATTCTTTACAGCTCTAACATCCTATAACTCATTCAACATTTACTGAGCATTTGTTGTGTGTGGAATGAGAAGTATATTGCCAGGAGAAACAAGTTATATAGCCTCAGTAAAGCTCATTTCAAAGTGATTACCATTTATTGGCCAAACGCAAACCACTCCCTGTACCAGAAGACGGCATGAATAAAGGGGAGATGAGAGGAAGAAAGACTAAGTGCAAATGCAGGACAGAGGGGGATGGAACAATGAGGGACCAAACAAATTAGTTTGAGGACAGCAGAGAGATGAGGCTAGCCTGGTATGAAGGGCAAAGAATGTTACAGGAAAGAGTAAGAGAAGTAGGGAGAGAAACTTAGAAGGACAGGCTATTTTAAAAGGTCAGTAACAAGCTAGTCTAGCTTGGTTTTGGGAAGGAGATGAAAAAGATGACTTTGGGATGAACGAAATCAACCAACCCATGGTTTTGGGAGAACTGCCTAAAATTCAATTTCATATTGTACTCAGGGACCGTGGCTCATAACCTTGTAAGATAACCTTTGTTTTAGTGCAGAAGAAATGGGCCAAGAAAGACTGTGCGGCTGCTGTTGGTGTGTTGCAATCAAGGATCACTGAGGAAGCTAGAAGGCTGTAAGGTGCTCAGGTTGGACAGATGGATATCGAAAATCCAGAATCTCAACACGGTCATCCAGACAATTTAAGTATGTTCCAAGTGAGTAATCTAACCTGTGGACTGTTCCTACTTCCAAGGCTGCTCACATGCAGTAAAGCAGTTCATTTCACCCTGAAATGGCAGGTTGATTGAGATGTTTTGGATGATTCTCTTCAGAGGAGGAATCATGAGGAGGACTCAGGGACTAGCTCCTATCACTAAGGCTAGAAGAACCCAATGAAAGAATCCATTTTAAAATCAGTAGTGTCAGACAACAAGAAGCCAGGGGACATATGTTTGAGGTTATCTCTGATGTCACCTTGCAAACGCACCCCCTTATGGATAAAGAATGGAAAGGTGTGGCTGGGATAGGGATTGGTAGGGGAAGGCTGTAGTTCAGACTGACAGGAAGAGGATGATGGTGTTATAGGTGGCAAGAGCAGTTTCAGAGAGGGAGGTGTAATGGTGTGGAAGACAGAACCAACAGAATTTATACATGAGATGGCACAGAAGAGAGTCCAGCCAGAGCAAAGATACCTCTCAGGAGGGCAGAAATCAGTAATATGTGCTCTGAGTGTTGATGATGTAAGAGACCTAAGAGACAATGACTTACCTTGAATTCCGAAGCCCAGATTTTTTTTTTAAACATGTAAGAGAAAATGTCCTTGTTTCCTACAAATGACATCAGAGGCTAAAAAACACAGGACCCAGAGACCAGCTGTGTAGCACCAAGATTCCTGTTGTTGCCAGTACTTCTTAAATACCTTGTCTTCCAACCCAGCCCTCTGACACATTGAATTTTTTTTGGACAAGTGCAATCATTTCCAACAACCGGGCCATTCACAAACACTTCATTTCTCTAAAAGCTCTTCCAAGAATTTCTCTGCTTGACCGCTTCAAGGAGGTCTCTGCTGGTGATAGCTTTTCTGTGGCTGTCGAAGAGCAATCTAGCTGCAGGCTGATCTGTCCCAGTCACCAGTGGTCCAGAGAGCCCAGTGCGCCCAGGACCCAGGAGCATCCATGACGTCTGGGCGGGTTTGCTTTAGGATTTCCCCCATATAAGTAAAATCAGCCTCCTTTTTCCTCCTCTTCTTCCCAAAGGCTGAACTGGCCCACTCACACTTCTTTTTGGCTGGGCTGCACTTTTTAGTCTTCTTCTTAGGGAGCCTTAGGCCATGTAGGCATATGAAGTACATGTGGAGGCTTTACTCCTTTTAAGTGCACGAAAATGATGCCTCCTCCAGTGAAGGCAACACAACAACACTAATTAACAAATGTTAAGCAGTCCCTCCTTTGATGGGACTTGAACAACTTAAAGGAGTTCTTACACCTATTTTAGGGGAACTTATAGGACTAAGATTTTAAAATATCCTTTCCCTCTAATAAATTTAGAAACATATGTAACAAAATATTAATCCCGTATTTCCCCCAGATAACAGCTCTGGAATCTAGACAGAGACAAATATCTGGTAGGCAACAATGACCGAGTGGCATAGCCTGTTAAGTGCACGGGCTCTGGAGAACCAGAATGCCTGGACTCAAACTCCAGCTCCAGCATTTACTGCTAGCTGTGAGGACTTCAGAAAGCTACTCAGATTCCGTGTCTCGGTTTCTCATGTATAAAGTTGGCATAATAATGCTGCCTTCCTCACGAAGTTGTGGAAATTTAATGCGTTAACACGTGCGGATCTCTTGGCACTGAGCTTGGCGGAGTAAGCACTTAGCAAGTGCCAGCATTTACTAGTGATTGCTACCTGTTGTTGTTTGTTGGTGTTGTAGTCGTTACTTGATTTATGAATCCTAGGGGCAGGTGCATCCCCACAACAGGTGAAACTGCTTTTCTCAGTCACAATACAGAGTGAGTCATAATAAAGTCATGCTGCCAACTTCCTGAACTATTGAATTACTTGAGCTTCTGCAGACAATCCCTGTTAAAAAGATAGTTACCCTTTCTTTTTGAAGTTCACAGATTATAGAGGCTCTTTTCTTAACTCCACCTTTCCTTTTCAAGGACATTAAATCCCAAAGAAAATGATCTGGAAATGATTTCCTTTATGGCCACCCTTTTGTAGCTCCTTTTCCCCCATTCATTCTCCTGCCTCATTTGTACCTAAAGAAAAATGATATTTCATTCATTATATTGTCATCCATGACTGGCAGCTTATAACTGCTTTGTATAAGTGTACGTGCCTTTCAGAGGTACGACTCAGTGTGTTCTGTCCCTTCCCTTCACTTACAGTGGGGGTTACCCTACATTAGGGGAATAGTGAACATTTGGTTAGCAGTGTATGAGCTCTTGTGCACTTTTTCCATAGAAATAAGATCTGGGATTCACACAATCAGCCACTTAATTTCACTTGCCTCATCCCTGGTACTGTCTTAATTATGTGGACTTTCATCAATGTTCAAATGCCCTCTCTCCCCAAAGACATCCACGTTCTAATCTCTGGAAACTGTGCATATATTAGGTTACATAGTAAAGAGGAATTAAGGCCACAGACAGAAATAAGGTTTTACTCAACTGATCTTAAAACAGGGAGATAGATTATCCTGGTGGGCCCAATGTAATCTCACGGGTACTTTAAAATGGGAAGAGGGAGGCAAGAGTTAGAGATCAGAATAATGCAATGTGAGAGGGACTCAACTTGCGTTGCTGGGTTAGAAGATGGAGGAACGGGGCCAGGAGCCAGGGAATGTGGGCAGCTTCTAGAAGGTGGGAAGAGTAAGGAAATAGATTTTTTTCCCTCTACAGCCTCCAAAAAGGAACACAGCCTTGTTGACACTTTGATTTTAGCCCAGTGAGACCTGTGTTAGACTTGTGACCTAGAGAACTGTAAGACACTAAGTTTGTGTTGTTTAAGTGGTAATTTTTACAGCAGCAATGGGAAACTGATACACACTCCACCTGTGGAGATCTGCCTGGCAACCTCATCTCCTGGGACTCTGCCTCCCTGCCTACACTGCCTCCTGCTCTGTTTCGTCTTGGCTTATTAATTCAACAGAAGTTACTGAGCACCTACTCTGTGCTAGGCACTCTGCTGGATCTCAGAAATGCAAGATGAGTAAGACATAGCCCATGATTTTTCATTTACTCAACAAATATTTGTGTACCCGGGGTCTGAGTTAGATATGGTAGAGATGAAAAGGAAATAGTCCCAGCCCTTCAGGAGGCTCATAAACTTCTGAGAAGACAGTCAAAATTTTTAAAAAAATAATGACTTGGCGTAATAAATGCAAGCTAAGGGGTATAGAAGAGAGACCACCCAACCCACCTTGATGTCAGGAAAACCACAGAAAGAGGAAGAAATGGAGCTTGGATTTATATGAGTTTGCCAGACAGGGTGGGGAGAGATATTCAAGAACTCTGAAGCCATATGGCACTTGAAATCTAGCTAGTGGATATGAGAAACAGAATCTAAAATTGAATTACACTTTAATTACTTTTAATTGAAATGGAAATAGCCACATGTGGCTGGTGGCTACCATACTGGACAGAGCAGACCACACCAGATTATACCCTTGGAAGGAAGGAGATGGCCTTCTCTTTGCTCTTTTTCCACTTCTTACTGACTGGAAAGCAGATGTTGTGGCAAGTCACCTCAGACCATGCAGACGGGGCATCCCCCCAGAGATGGAAGTAAGAAAGTAGAAGGGACTTGGGTCCCTGACCCCATGCAGCCATCTTTCAGTTTGGCTTATGCTCAGGTTATCATGTGAGACATATATAAATTCCTACATTGTTTAAGCTATTGTTAGTTTGGATTTCTGTACAGCAGCCAAATCTGTATCCTAATACAAATGTCTCCTCGAATAATGGAAAATTGTCACAACCTTTGCTAAGTTTTTTTTTTTTAGCTCTTTCTGCATACCAGCCCCTATGCTAACTATTCTAAATGTATGGTTTCATTTAATCCCCCCTACACAGTCTGATGAAGGAGATAATCGTTTACTCCCATTCTGCAGATAAAATGGAGCCTTAGCAGAGTGGCTCATTGGTAGTAGGATTAGGGCTGTTTGACAGCAAACTATATTCTAGTGAACAGATACATATCTTATCATTAAAGACCAGGCAAAATGAGTGTACAACCAGAGTTTTAAAATGCAGAGATGATACTTGTGTCTGTGGCAGACATTCTCAGCTATATACTCAGCACCCATTCCCTCCTTCTTCCTGAAAACAGAAACTCAATTTGTTCAAATAGTAGACAGAGATTCCTCGACAACAGGAAGGTTAGGTTTCTACTGCAAACCAGAAGAGAAATCTTGACTGGTCTAAACTAGTTACAGAAACCTCATTGCCCTTGGCCATAACTGGTCTAAGGATAGCTTTGTGGCACAGTTCTGGTCAATGAGATGCAAACAAAAGTCAAATAGGGAGCTTGTCCCTTTCCAAGTAAAAAGCCAAATCCCTACCCAGAATGAAGCTGCAATGCTGGAGGTATGGCATCCACCTTGCAACCATGAAGACAAAAGCCAACATCATGAGGAAGGCAGAGTGGAGAGATAAGTGAAGTTACTGATGACATTAGGAGCTGGGGCTCCTAGCCTGCACAGCCTAACTCCAGACTTCATGTAATATGAGAAAAACTAACCCCAATTTACCTAGACCATTATCAATTGGGTTTTCAGTAACATAGCTGGAATCTTTGCTAACTGATACATATATATGTACACATATCTTTTGTTTTCTTATGAAGGTAAGGAAATGTTACACAACTTACAGTGACATTCTGCACACTCTTGGCTGACTGCTGGAAACCAGTTCCCACTGGCTTATCCACAGTAAAAATCATTTCAGTCCCTCTCAAAACACAGATTTCGGTGGGATATGAAAACTAACCTTAAATAAGTAACAGAGCTCAGGCAAAATGTATATTTACCTCTTTCCCATCCTCAGACTAAAAATAAATTTTCCCCCTCAATTACATATGTTTCTTGAGTAATGTTTATGTGTGAAAAGCACTTATACTCTCTTGTTTTAGACTGCTAGTATTCTGAAATTTTAAAAGAAATCTCTGTATTCTTTCTTAATCTCTGTAGTTTAAGAGAAAAGCAAAACTACAAGCCTAATGCATAAAAAGGGTTCATTCTACCTACTCACACCAAAGATAAATGAAGAATTGAGGAGTGTTGCAGGAGGACTAAAGTTTAAAAATTGGCTTAAATACGCAGATAAATAGAAGAGGCAGAAATGCTGTTTTGCCCTTGAATTATACTAAAAGCTGATTTAATTCTCTGTGAGTGTGCAAAAAGCAATAAATAATATTTATGCAGTCAATTATCCAGAATTACAAATTCTAAAATATTTTGGAATGCTAGATATTTTCCACTGAAAGGAGAAAGCGGGTATTTTCCTAGCCACATGCTAAATAAATGCGCACGTACACAGATATACACCATGCCACCACCTTAACCAAGCTGTTAACCTTTAATCCGATTTATAACTGAAGAGATCATGTGGTAGCTGGTTTTACACTATTTCATTCACAAAAAGAGATTATCGATCAAACAAGCACATTTTTCCCTGGGATTTCACAGAATAAACGAGCTAGACACATTTTTCTTTCAAACTCCAAGCTATGCAAAGTATTTCCAGATATAATCAGAAAGGTATGAAACAGCAAATTAAGCAATATCCAGGCAATCCCCAGCATTATCTTTGTGTTTTTGACAGATCTGACAAAAGTTGAAAGGTTGAAAAAGCAACTGGAATAAAGACAAGATTGGAAAAATAAACATACCTTAGAGATGATTAATGGTTCTCCGTGCTCCAGGCCACCTTTCAAAGTAAAACCCCAGGGAGCTCCTCCCTGCAGGAACGCTTCCAGATAAATGTACCTTCCCCTGGGGGTCCTGTTAGGGTTTAGTGTGGCACTAGGCTCCTCGACGTTCTCTGTGGTCCTCATCATGCCAAATACATGATCCCTCGAGTTAAAGTTTAAATGCCTGGAGCAGATTCAGGAAAGCAGTGGCTCTACCGCACATTATTCCACCCTTCAGGATGCACGCCAGTCAAAAGGGAAGTTTTCAGAAAATAATTCTTTCAGTTGTAAAATGTCCTTCCAAGCTTAACTGCAAGATCCTGAACCAGGAGGATTTTCCAATTCAACATCTCTGAATGTAAATTCTCATCCTGGAATTTCCAATCCTCGTGGAAGCTCCCTAAGTGGTGTCTGTCTATCCACTCTGTTCAAAAAAAAAAAAAAAACTTCTTTCAATGTCACTCTTAAGATGGCTTTTATTTCACAGACACACACACCAAAACTTTTCCTGTAGATTTTACAGAGAAACTTAAAGCCATCTTACGATGTAGAAAGGAAATTGCAGCAACTTGAACGAATACCTCAGTTTTGATTATCAACCCTTTCTTCCTCTCCGAGTGAAATTTACCATTACAATAGCCTCCCCTCTCCCCAGTAGTTTTAAAAGAAAGAAAGCACTTACTATGCTTCTGCTTGCTTCAGAATTTTCTAACTTGTCCCAAAGAGACAGAGAAGCTTTGATAAAACTTTTGGTCTGCATTTTTCAGCAATAAGTTCATAGTTTGTTTCTTGAAGAAAAAAAAAAGTTTTTGCAGGATGGAGAGAAAAATGGAAAAAAAAAAAAAAAAGCATTGGTAAATTCACATTCAGTGGAAAAATTATCCAGGAGGCAGCTTAGTTCTTTCTTTGGTATTTTCAGGGATGACCAGACACTGCTGCTGCCGCGGTAGCCACTTGCCTCATCTGAAAGAAAGAGTAAGGAAGGGAGAGGAAATGGATTAGGGCAAACAGAGGCACCGCAACCTTTCTGCACAATAAGCACTGCTATGCGGAATTCAGTTCACCACAGAGACCCAGCCAATCAAAACAGTCTTACAGTTGATAAAACGTAGACAGTTAGAAATACCTTACAGATGGCTAATTTGCAAGGAGTAGAAAAATAGTTGATAGAATAGCCCCACCTTGTTCCAATTAAAGCAGAATCTCTGGGGGTGAAACTCAGGCATTGACATTTTTTTTAAAAAACGCCGGGCGATTCCGCTGTGCAGCCAAGTTTGAGAAGCAGTGCCCTGAGCGGTTTTGGTAAACATTTAAGTCAGTGTTAAGGTGACAGCGCAAGGGCTTTATTTTGTTCACTAGAAGAAAATGCCAAGTAAAATATATGACCAGCCTCTCATCCTGAAATAGGACTCTCCAACCAAATTTCTGCTTGTTTGATTCAATACAAACAGGACGCAGACTTTTTTCTGTCTTTTAATTGTTATCTACTCCAAGACTGTTACCCATTCTTTAAATGTAAAGAAATGTCTGGCAAGTAATGGGCACTCAAGGTGGAATGTTGTCCTGATTTCAGGTTAGCAGTGGAATTTTGTAATAATGCTATATAAAATTTAACATTAATACTGTTACTGAAGGCAAGTTTGTGTGCCCCCTGCACCACGAGGCCAAACAAACTGAAACATCGAAGTTTTGCAGGACCAAGCAAGGAGGACGCAGAGGTTCATGCCCAAGAAAACCCTGAATTCCCCAAAGGGTTTCAGCAAAGCATACTTAAAAGCCAGGTAAGGGTGGGGTCGCAGGGTACGTGATCAGCTCGTGCACAGTTCTCTGATTGGTTGATGTGGAGGTAACCAGGCGGTCAACGCTATCAACCCCTAGGTGCCAGAAGGTCTGGGGGCCACGTTCTCTTGCTCATTAAGTAATTTCTTCCCTTTGGTGGTGGTATTAAGCATCTGGAAAACTCAGGAAATATTCAGAGAAGAGCTATGGCAGAGAATATGGGGGAGGGGTCTGACCCAGGAAGGCCCCACAGGGTCCTGCTCGGTAACAAACTTTCTTTTATCCAGAAGCCTCAGCTGTCAAGTTATTGAAACAATTTAGAATTATTTCCAAGGGATATTTTGCTAAAACTTTTTCTGTTTAAAAGTATGTGATAATGGGAGGAGAGGGTATTGCTCAGTGGTAGAGCGCATACTTAGCATGCACGAGGTCCTGGGTTCAATCCCTAGTACCTCCATTAAAAAAAAAATAATAATAAATAAATAAACCTAATTGCCCCGCCCCCCAAAAACGTATGTGATAATGTCAGACATAGAAAGCAAACTTCTGGTTACCAAAGGGAAAAGAATAAATTAGGAGTTTGAAATTAGCAGATGCACACTACTATATGTAAAATAGATAAACAGCAAGGTCCTACTATGTAGCACACGATGTATTCAATATCTTGTGATAACCTATAATGGAAAAGAATCTGAAAAAGAATATATATATATATATATATAACTAAATCACTTTGCTGTATACTTGAAATTAGCACAACACTGTAAATCAACTATACTTGAATTTTTTAAAAAGTATGTGATAATATGAATTATGTTGGAAACTGAGGTTTTGATATCAGTTTAATTTTGGTGTTTGTACCTATAGTTAATGAAAAGTTAATATAACAGAGAAGCAGACATAATATACAAATAAGTCTAGATAATATTTAATGTATAACAACACATGACAAGTATTATTTGCTTTTCAGTGGTGACTTCCTCTGTAGGGCTCAAAGACAAAAAAAGTAAAATCTCATTTTTATGTAATGATGCTATTTTAGTGGAAACAAAAGGTTTCATATACAAAATGAAAATATATGGTAAACACTGTCAGATTCTTAAGAGTAATTTATGCAATTTTCACTGGGTTTCCTTTTGCAGATTAATTTATAAATTAAGAATAAATGGTGAAATTTTGGCTTTTCTTTCACTGAGTTTTCAAATATGTATATTTATTTAAATAAGACCCTAAGTAAATAGTTTTTCTGGATATTTTTTGTGGCAATTATGACCTTGGTCCTAATTCATTTTGCAAAAACTGGAATTTCACAGAATCAACATTTAATTTTAAAAGTAATGAAGCTAACAACAAAAGGCAAAGGAAATTAAGAACAAGGTAAGCAGTGAAGAACAGAACTCAGTGCTTGTAGACTGATGAAACCTCTCATTTACATTATCACCAAAAATATTTAAGTCATAAATATCTAATGAAAATCAAGATACAATCTAAAAAAAAGAACATGCAGAACTTCATTTGATGGATATTCAGTGTAGCAACTGATAGGCCAGGATTGGAATAACATTTCTCCGCATCTTCCATTGCTCAGAATCAAAGAATGCATCCTTATTTTTAGAAGTAAGGACATAGAGGCCATGAAAAGGTTAAATAATCTGACCAGATGACTCCTGCAAGCAGCATAAGTGGGCATTAAGTTAAAATCTTCAGACACTTAGGAATGGATTCTCAGTTTAAGGTAGGTCTTTTGCATAATTCTGGCAAAAAGACAACTTTCTATGTAACTGACATTGCTAATTCATAAGGATAACTTCCGTTTGGGCATGTGATTTGGACCCAAACTCTAATTAGAGAATGAAATTGGACTCTCTTTCCTCTCCAGGGAGAGAAAAACAACCCTGTTTCCTCAAGCTGCTGACAGTGGAAGGGACTAAGACTATGTCTTAGTATTATTATGAAAATGGATTTGATCTTGTAGACCCAAAAGGGTCTCAGGGACTCCCCAAGATCCCCAGACTACACTTTGAGAATTGCTGCCTTTACCAGATACAGCCATACCTGAAGCTATCCCACTCTTACCAGCATGGTAAGCCTATAAACACATATGTATTTTTTCCTTAAACAGCTGGAGTTGGGTTTCTGTTACTTGCAACTACAAGCGTTCAGAGTAAACACAATGAAACCCTTCATGGATCTTCCTGGTTTAGGAAAAAGTTTAGGGAAGCTTAGTGTCGTCTCACAGAGGGGGCTTCGAAACTTGTTTTCTCTCTTTCTACTTCTTCCCGCCTTCTATCTGCCTCTGACTTAGAATTACTTCTACTCTTTTTTATCAAGTACTTCCTTCAAGACAAATAGATCCAACACAGCTCACAACTTTACTTTCTGTCTTTATATGAAAAATTCCCATTGTTGTAATTAAGTTCATGTTACTCTGTTTCTGTGTTCTGTGGCGCCAGGGTAGAAAAATCTCTCAATCATGTTGCCTCTCCTCTTTGTCTGGCGTGCCTGTACCAAACACTCTTTTAAATGTCATTTGCCTAATCACTCTTTTGACTTAGGAATTATGCATCATTCTATTTGTTAAGGCCACTTAAGGGAAAATTAATCTGTTCATTTTCAAAATTCTCATTTCTTGATTTTAATTTTTCACAGTAACCCATATCTTTATCTCTTTTAGAATCTTAAATGCTAAAATGTGATTTTTTAACTTATTGGATTTTTTGAATGCCTTTAAATTTAATATTTCAAAGATTGAAAATGTCACAGCTCTGAAAATAAAAACTAAAGTCAGAGTGACATCTAGTGGTTCTTCTGGCTCATTAAATAACCATGAAAGTAACTGTAGACAACGTGTTGTTAAACTGTAGGTTTGGAAGGTTAGTCTTTTTCAGAAAGAGCGTCTTAGAACCACTCAAATAGGCAGAAATCAACCTTATTTTAAAGTTTGCACAATCTCTCTAGGCAACCTTTCAGAAGCAAAAAGAATCATCTCCACATTTGTCTCTTTCTTAGGACCGAGAAAAACTTCCCCAGCTGACCTTCCCTCACTGCTAAATACTAAGAAACCTCACCTGAAAACAGCCACTTGAAAGAGAACTGAAAGCCCAAAGATTAGTTTAAAATCATCAGGATGCACCTGCTAGAACTTCGCCTGCAGCAATGTCATGGCTCTGCAGAATGTTGTGTTGAATACACAAAGTGGGATTCTCTGAGAAAGGAGGAAAGAGAAATGGATGCTGGGCATGCAGATTACAGCATCTGCTTCACCAACTGTCCTAAGGACTGTCACAAACTATGAGAGCACAAACAATTCAAATCTTTCAGGAATGATGGAAACGTTGTGTCCTGATTGACACAGTAGCTTCACAGGTGTATACAGTTGACCCTTGAGCAGCATGAAGGTTAGGGGCACAGATCCCCCCTCCACCCCACAGTTGAGAATCTGTATGTAAGTTTACAGTCAACCCTCTGTTTCTTCGATTTTGCATCAAGGATTTAACCGACCACAGATCATGTAGCACTATAGTTTATTACTGAAAAAAAAATGTGTAGAAGTGGACCTGCACAGTTCAAACACTTACTGTTCAAGGGTCAAACGTATCCATCAAAACTCATCAAATGGTATGCTTTTTATTAAACAAATGCAGTTTATTAAACAGAAATTATACCTCGATAAAGTTAGTTTAAAAAAAACTCAAGGATTCCATCGACAGATGAATTTATAATACATAATGGAATTACTATAATATATATAATAATAATGGGATATTATTCAACCTTAAAAAGGAAGGCAATTCTGACACACACTACAACATGGGTTAAACTTGAGGATACTCTGCTATGTGAAATAAGCCAGTCACTGAGGACAAATACCGTATGATTCCATTTATATGAGGTACCTTGAATAGTCAAATTTATAGAGACAGAAAGTAGAATGGTGGTTGCCAGGGCATGGGGGAATGGTGAATAGAGAGTTAGAGTTTATTGGGTACAGAGTTTAGTTTGGGAAGATGAAAAAGTTCTGGAGGCAGATGGTGGCAACAGTTGTAAAACAAGGTGAATATATTTATCTGAACTATACACTTAAAAATGATTAAAATGGTAAATTTTCTTTTGTATATTTTGCCACAATAAGTTTTTAAAAAGTATTTGTAAAAGGTAAAGAAACACTGAAAAGTATGACACTATGATTAATCAGTACATCACTTCACCACGCTGAGCGTGGTTGTGGGTGAGTGTCACAAAAACTGCAGGAGGCATAAAGAACCAAATAATAGTAATATCTGATAGCAGAAACTAAATATTACATGTCTGGCAAACGTTGTAACTGTTATGGGAGTTATCATAGTAAGTTATTGTGTTTAAAAACTGGTAGAAACATATCCACAAATTTATTGTTTATTTCCTAGATGAGACATAAAGAATCTTCTTAATAAGAACATAGCTCAGCAGAAATAGCAGTGTTAAGATCTCAAACAATAGATTGCTATGATAAAGAACATAAGTGTTCTTTATTTTGGAAGAGCCAGAGCCAGCTTCAAAGATGCTAGTGACAAAGGTAACTGGCCTTTATGGCAGACATAGCCTAGAGGAGAAAAGGCAATCTGCCTTATTTTATTAGTTATTTGGCTTCGATCTCTTACTTCTATCCCTTTTTTTTTTTCATTCTTCTGTAAAAGAATCTATCCTCAAAAAAACCAAACAAACTCAACATCTTGAATTTTTTAAAAGCTCAACTCCTATCAGTGTCGGGGGTGGGGTGCGGGGAAGACAAAGGGATACAACATTCTGGGGAGACGGAAATGTTCTACATCTTGATTGGAGTGCTGGTTACTCAGTGTGTATATTTCTTGAAACTTAACAATCTGTACACTTAATATGAATGAACTTCATTGTAAGTGAAGGGTACATCAATAAAGTTGATTTTAAAAACCTCAACTCTAAAGATTAAAAATATTCCTATACTTAGGATGGTATAGGAAAGTCTTTTAAAACTCGTTTCAAAAGTAACCCCAAATTAGAAATTGCTCATGTCCTCAGCTCCCCCTGTCAGGAAATGCTTCTAGAAATCCAATCACAAAGGCCCCGGGGAATCAGGTGGGTCCTTCCCTGGTCTATTTAAATGTCCATATATCCCACACTTCCTTCTCTTCCCTGCTTCACTTGTCTCCACAGCACTCACCATGGCCTAATATCTTAATTAGCACAGTGATTATTTGTGATCTGTCTCTCCCAACTAGGATGAGTTCCACGAGGGCAGGGTTTGGTCTGTTTTGTTCACTGATATTCCTGGCATGTAGTTGGTGTTTAATAAATATTTGTTGAAATGACAAGAAAAGAAAAAGGAACTTTCTTGGTTCTCAGGGCCCACCATACAAATATTAAGACACCAAAGGATATCACATATTAGGTAACTAAAAACTTTCCTTGCCATAGGAACACACTCAGGCTTTGATAGAATAAAACTTTAAAACAGAATAATTAAAAATTGCTTTCTGTCTAGCCACAAAACTTAAACCATTCACCTTTCCATTTAGTACTTACATTTCATTGCCTATAGAAGTGCTTGATTCTATAGGTAATATTAGATCTCTCCGAATTAATAAATGGAATAATTTAAATTATAAATACGATAAACAGCAATCTTTAGTGGTACTTAATACTAATTTGATTAAAACTTATAACTGTATTATATAACAGGATTTATTAATATTTCCAATCAATTTACACATTAAAAAGTTATTTGTAGGTGTCTGTACAACGTGACGGCTGACAATATTAACGCGACAGGTAGCATCTATCACACTAGGCGGTTCTGGATTCCTTCCATTTGAGCACTAATTTGGACAGCACCGGGAGGTTTGAGTGTGTAATCACATAATCTGATAAATTCTGTATTAGAGATGACGACAGAGAGCAACCGAAGCACAGAGGAGGAAACAACTCTCCGGAGGCAAAACGGTCAGCTACCCCGAGAATATATCTGAACCTTGGAAAACATTCCGGACAGAGGATCGGCATAACCATAACCGAAGGCAGAGGTGTAAAATGTGAATTATGTTAAATGAGATAGTCAAAGGGGAACTGAGGGTGGGGTGGGGATGGAGGCAGCGTCAGGAGGCGGGGCAGGGGGGCTGGGGAGAGGCCTGACTGGCACCGCTAAGATTGGGCTTGACTCTCGGGGAATGGCTAAGAACTGGGGAAGATCATTGGAGGAATAACTTCAAGAATAGCCCGGGGCGTTCGGGTGCGGGGCAAGAGTAGGACTTGGAGACCGATGAAGAGGCCGTAGAAAGAGAGGCCTTGAGGGGCAGAGAGAGCAAGTAGAGGCCAGAATTAGGGTTGTTTCCGGGGTAGGGTTGGCGGGACTTGGTGCCTGCTGCGTGCACGCCGTCCCCTTAGGGCTCCTGGGGTGGGGGAGGGAGACGGGGGGTAAAGGGCGCTCGGTTGCCCCGGCGACCGCGTCTGAGGGAGGAGTCGGGGGCAACCCCGGGGGTATCCAGCACCCCTCCCCCTCCCCACGCCTCACAGAGGTGCCCAACCGTTGCCCGCGCGGCTCGCGAGGAGCCGGCGGTGTCGGGAGCGCGCGGGAAGCGGGCGCGGGGGTGGGCGGGGCAGCGTCCAGCGCCGCCGCCACCGAGGAGGAGCCGCCCCCGCCGCCGCCGACGCCGCCGACGCTGCCGCCGCCTGGTCGACGCAGGTGCGGCCGCCGCGCCCGCCGGCGCTCCCACGGGGATGGGGCTGGTCTCTTAGGATGAGGCGTAGGTCGCAGGTACATGGGCGGGCGCGACCCGGGGACCGGGTGAGGGGTAGTGGGTCGTTCTTCGCAGGACCTGGGGCAGCGCGTCTTCATTTCTGGAACCTTCCAGACTTTTGTGTTTGTTTTGCACATGGTAGATGCCTAATACATGTGTCTTTACCAGAACGGGCTGCTGTTTTCGGGGACGGTGGCCGAACTCTGGGACCAAAGGGCCCTGTGCACAGTATCCATTTCTGTATAAATAACTGGGGATCCTGTCCCAACAGTACTAACTCTTGTTCCTACTCCTGGCGGCCAGGGAGGAGGGATGGGGAAGACAGAGAGATAAAGAGGACGGGTAGCCTTGGACAGGCTCGTCCAAGATGAGGTGATAGTAAATGCTGTGCGAGGGCCCGTTCAGCTGGAGCCCGCCCTGGAAGTGACTCCAGGAGCCTGGCTCTGTACGGTTATCGGCATCAGTCAGAAACAGTGAGTTCTCAGATGAGTCCAGCCTCTTCTGCAAAACTCTGTTCCAAGTCCCCACCGTGGTTCTTTTGTTCGTGCATATTGTTGTACTTTAAATCAAAGGAAAATGTAAGAAGAGTGAAGTCGGCGATTTCATAGGGGGCTTCTTGCTTTATCAGCAGTTGATTCGGGAAGGAAAGTGCCAGTGCCTTCCACTATCTCAGAGATTAGCTGGGTGAGACTGTTTCTCTGTGTGTAAAGTCGTGGGGTGTGGGTAGGGGAGTGGTGGGAGAGGTCTGGTCCTCCCACCTCTGTACCACGTTTATTGTTTTTTAATCTTGTACAGTTATCTTTATTTGTGTCATGGGTAAAATGGCTTTTATGCCATAGAGATATTATTACACAACTAAATAGAGGGTAGAAATTGACAGTTTATTTGGTATGTGCAAAGCCCTTACTGTTGTGTTTTACGAAGAGGATTCCGTGTTGACTATCTACTATGTTAGGGCCACTTACTGTAATAATCCACAATTCATTAAATAGGGCTTCTGTGAGCCACCTGTTCCCAAGCTAAATGGCCCCAAATTATATGGTATAGTAGGCTGAATAAGGGCCACTCCGAAATACCAGGTCCTAATCCCTGAAACCTGTAAATGTGATAAGGAAAAAGGGTCTTTTCTTACAGGATTAAGTCAAAGATCTTAAATGAGCAGATTATCTGGGTGGGACCTAAATGCAAACGTAAGTGTCCTTATAAGAGGAAGGCAGAGAGGAGGAGGCAGTGTGACCACAGAGACAGATTGTAGTAATGCCAACAGCCACCAGAAGCTGGAAGAGGCCAAGAATGGATTCTTTCCTACAGCCTCGAAAGGGAGCACAGCCCCTGTGACACTGACTTTAAATTTCTGGCGCTGGAGATTTGAAAGAATAAATGGCTCTGGTTTTAAGCCACTAAGCTTGTGGTAATTTGTTATGGTGACTGTAGGAAACTATATGGTTATGCTTATAAGTCACATAGACTCAATCCTGTATTGATGAGTATTTTAAAGTTCTCTAGCTGGGACAGTGGCAAGTATAGTAGCAGAGACCATTAAATATTTTCCTGAGCCCTGTAAATCCTAAGGAAGAGATTTGAACAAAGGGTTTGGTGAGAAGAGAAAATAAATTAGGTGCGTAAGAAAGAGGTAGTCTAGCACTTAAAACAATTTTAAAACTTTCATTGTATTCCTATAAATATATCACTGTGTTTGCTCTAGTTAAGAGAATAAAGGTACGAAGTGACTTAAGCTTGGTCCTTAGCTAAGATGTTATTGAGTATCTACCATGTGTATATCAAATAAGAGTTGCAGACACCTGGGGATTGAGTTCCAGGCTCAATCCAGGGGAAAAGAGACCATGCAAAGGTGCTTCCATGTGAGGGGATGTTAATATCTGGCCCAAAATAGCCTCTCATCATCTTGAAATGAAGACACTTTGGAATTTTCAGTGTTCAGGAAAAAACCAGGGGTTCAGATTTAATTGGTTAACTTCTGGGTACCAGGCAGCTAATTTGCACCCCCATTCTTACCCCACAAAGTATCACAAAAATGTACATAGACTAGCCAATCAGCTTTCTTTTTGAACTGTTTTTTGAAGCATAATTTGCACACTGTAAAATTCACCAATGTTAAGTGTAGAATCCAGTGATTTTTAGTAAATTTTGAATTGTGCAGTCATCACCACAATTTAGTTTGAGAACATTTCCATCATCCCGTGAAGATCCCTGGCACCCATTTGTAGCCAATCCCCATTCCCAATCCATTTATGATCTCTGGCCTACTTTAGAGTTAGGTTTTAGTCCCTCTACTGCTACTGCAGTGGCCTCACAGCTGGTCCCTGCTTCTACTCAGTGTATTTCCCATCCTCCAATGGCTTTCCATTGCAATTAGAATAAACCCCAAAGTCTTTAGTATGGCCTTTTCAAGGTCCTGTGAGCTCTACCTCCTGCCAACCTCACCAGCAGCTTTTCAGGATAATTTAGGGAAGGAATTGGCAATAAGCACGGGGTTCCTTTGGGCATAGTACCCAGTGGGCTGTCCATAAGCAGACCTCTCATCCTCCCAAGACTATATGCAGCCTCACCAGCCTCCTGCCTGTCAGTCAGTGAACACTGAGCCCTTCTCATCTCAGGACCCATGCACGTGGTACTTCCTCTTAGGATCTTCACCAGTCCTCTGCGGGGCTGACTGCTGTTTGTCATCCAGCTCACGTGTCACCTTAGAAAGTCCTTCCCTGACCTCCCCTAGCTAAGTATCCTCAACTCCTTTTCATCATTGCACTTGACCACTCTCCAGAATTGTATTTTTGATTTGTTTCTTTATTGTCTCTCTTTCTCTGTTAGAATATAAGATCTGTGAGGGTAGAAACTGGGTTGGTTTTGATCTTAGATAGCTCCAGCTCTAGTACTTATAGAAGTACTATTCATAGCAGCAATACATTGTAAACAGCAGTAATTAATGATTACCAGATGCCTACTGTGTGCCAGGCCCTGTGCACAGCGCTTTGTATGCATGAATGATTTAATTGAAACTTAACTACTTTTGATGAGGGAAGAGTTAGGGGAACATTTCCTCCAAATATAGTCCCTACATTAAATTATATTTTTCAGAGGCATTGGGCAGTTTTCTTTCTCTTGTTATTGAAATGTTAATTTTTAAAGACTGGATCAATGTACATTCCTACCAGCTAGCTAGTATTGAACCTCTTTCTCCACATCCCTAAAAACTAAACTAGGGAAGTTTTTGCTAGGAAGAAAGGAGGAAGGAAAAGAAGGGTACAAATAAAAGCAGAGCCCTAAAAGAGCAGGACATGCTCAGGACACAGCAAGTAGACTTGGACTGGGGCACAGTATGTGTCAGGGAGTGAAAATGGAGATGAAGCTGGGAGGCTGGGTACACATGGTAGAGAGCTTTGAGTGCCAGTCTTAGTTCAAACCTTCGGCTTTGTGCAAAGTTAAGGCAAATGGCTCTGATTTTAAAGAAAGATTATACGAAACTGAAACTAGAAGAATCATTTTGAGGTATTTTGTAGCAGTCTAGCAAGAGTTCATTAAAGCATGAAAGAATACAATAGGGCTAACATTAACAAAATTGCATATTCAAAGATTCTTCCTTATGATTGCATTGAAGTCTCTTTCACTGAGTTAAAAGATATTACAGAGATAGACTCAGCATAGTGTGGAGTGTGAATGGATGAAGAACAAATAAAGACTCTGAAATGTCTAACTTGGGAAGTTGAGTTTATTGACGTCTCTGAACACACCCTAGAAAACAAGTTAGGTGGGAATGTGAAGGGACCAGATTCAGGGTAAGATGAATTTAAGGTGACTGTAAACATACACGCAGAGGTGTTAAAGAACAGATGCTCATTAAAATTTATCTAGAGCCCCATTTTTTTTAGCAAAAGAGCATGAAATTTGCTGGAAGATGGAATTGTCCCTATCTGGCTTGCTGGTGACTGAAATCACTTGTGAGAAGTCATTGTGGTTTTGGTCATCTTTTTGCTGAATGTTCTCCATACAAAATCACAGAATGTCCAGGTTGGAGATGATTTTAGAGATCTTCTAGTCCAGCACTGTGCCCAAGAGAGGCCAGCCAGTGGCGGTTGTCATCCCAACAAATGCTCATCTACTCTCAGCTTGAACAGCTCACAAGGAAGTCCAACAAGTATATATTCAACATGCTCTAGTTTTTGGAATGTCCATCTCCACCCTCAGCTAGAACCTACCTCCCTTTACTTCTGCTCATTAGTCCTAATTCTGCATATAGAGTATTGTCATTCTATTTTTTTCAGTTGAGATATAATTGATATATAACATTATATCAGTTTCAGGTGTATTACATAATGTTTTCATGTTTGTATTGTCATTCATTTTTCTAGTGAGGCATCTGCTCATGTAGAGTCCCCTGAGATATTCCAAAAATCCTAGTTGTTTATCTTAGTTCCATTACTTAAAATTTATAGACCTATATCTGAAGTTCCTCTACCCAGTAACTTTTCTGACCAAGCACAAGATCTGTTTTCTGGTCAAAGCATCTCTAAGAAGGGTAAAACAGTTTAAATGGTCAGAGACATTCAGGGATCTATTTAAGTCAGTGTGAGCTGTACCTGGAGAAAGGTCAGATCTGGGAATGTAGATATGGGGGGCTTGTAGGTTTACTTGCTACGTTATCTTGATAATGTCTGTGAGACCTGTACCAACAAGATTGGCATTGGACCAGCAGGGAGCATATAATTGAACATGTTCTGATGTACAAACATAGCCTAGATTAAGTGCCATAGGCTATTAATTAAAATAAATTTTCATATGCAAGATAAGCTAAAGAAAAAAGATTTAAAGTTGTTGCTGTTGCTGTGGTGTTTTAGGTGTTGTCAAGATCTTAAGTGATGAAAATGAACTTGTGACTTGATTGAACTTTTTAAAAATAATAAATTTCAGGTAATGAAGTATTATATTTTAAAAAGCAGATTTTAAAATATTTTATGTTTTTCAGGTGTTAATAGGATAAGTGAAAATAAGAATATCCAGATATTAAGGTATTTCTTATTTTACTTTTGGATTATATTTAAGAATTGTGAATATATACAGCTGATACACTAATCTGTATCTAATTTTAGAGCTTGAAGTCTTGAACTTGATGAATGCCTAGGCTGGAATATCTGAAATGATAAAATTACAAGGGGTTTATCTCTGTGTTTTTTCAAACTCTGCTCAGTGGAGCCTTCTGCAATCTATAAAGGTGTTTCGAGGGCAGAGAGGAGGGTGTGCAGTCTGGGATTTGAAGATTCAAAGAAAGGCTTCCACTGCTTAAAAAAAGTTTGGAATGCAACAATAAATATATGTATGCTCATGTATAACTGAAAAATTGTGCTCTACCCTGGAAATTGACACAACATTGTAAACTGATTATAACTCAATAAAATAAAATTTTTTAAAAAAAGAAAAAAAAGTTTGGAAAGCACAACTGTAATCTCATTTAGTAATGGTAGAAATTGAGGCTCAGAGATGTGAAAAGATTGCCCCTGCTTTCACAGGTAACCAATAACAAAATTAGGTTCCCTGATTCTGAGTGATGTGCTGCTTCTGTACTGCCTCCCTTCGAGATGGTATTATGTGCTGATGAAGATTATCTTAAATAGAGTAATTCTATATTGCATTGTAATGGTCCCTGTATTTACTCAATGCAGTTTCAATCTACTTTGCTGTTAGTGGACCTTTATGAAACTTACATCTTCTTCCTAGATAAATAAAAAGATAGAGCTATTTATTATGAGAAAGTGAGCTGGTATACACTACTTAAATTATAAAGACAGCATTGTTATTTTCATGTTTTACTATCCCATTGTGTGGCACTGTGTACCGATAGATTGAGGCAAATACTGTATGGTGAGACTGAGTGACTTATCTCAGTTAACTCTTACTCTTTTAAGGTATATATTCTATCTCCATCTTATAGTCTTACAGAGGTTAAATATTGTCCTCAAGGTCACAGAGATGGTAGATCACAGAGCTAGGATTTGAACCCTAACAGTCAATGACAACATCTAGAGAGAAGGAATGTGATTGAGAAAGCAGACACCGGAGTGATGTGAAGTTAATAGTAACAGTTAGCAATAACTCAGGCAGTAAAGGGTTGCTCAGCAATAACTCCTCATTGCATTTCTGAGATTGTACCAGCCCAGATATGTGGTGTTTGGATCAATCTTGGGGTACCTGAGAATTTCCTAGGAAAACATACCTGCAGACTGGTTCTACGAGAGTACGAACCAGTTTTACAAAATCACTAGTCTCAGACTTCTGTGAAAGGTAGAGTGGTTCAGCATCCTAGGGGCTTCAGTCATTTGTTGATGAATCCAGGAACCTAAGTATAACACACATTATAAAGGAATCTTTCCTGATCAAAATAGAGCATAGATTCTAAATCGACTTACTACAGAGATTGTCACATTCTACCCCAGTCACAGGAGAGATCCACCTTAAGTAGCCACAAGGAAAGAAGGCAAGGTGAGGACTGTTCACATCAGGGAAAGTACAGGCGCACAGTCACTACGGCCTTTTGGGAGCCAAGGAGAAGGGATAAGAACCCAGGAAATACTTCTAAGCCCTGTAGGTGAACTGTGTAACAAAAAGTAAAGCCCATAAATTATTTTCCTCCAAAAGTCCTCTTTTTGTGGTCTGTGGTTTCTAAAGCCTTTCCTGCAACATTTCAATTAAATAACCAGAGTAGAATCTTTTCCTTAGCTACTACCTGTCAGAAATTTAAGGCTCCTTTCAGTGTGAACCTGTCCATAATGTTAAATCAGGCAGAATTGTTCTTAATAATCTTGGGCATACTAGAAGAGGCCAAGATCTCATCTGTGTACTTCACTCAGAGATTTAAATCAAACACATGTAAGTTCATGTTATGATCCCCAAATCAAAAAGTGCAGCATTTTCACAATTTTTAACTTACTGAGGCAAAAAGACCTTCCTTTTTCCAGGAATCCTTAGTAATTTAGTAAGTTTTATGCCTGAGAATAGGAATAATGTTTCAGTTCTTATGGTGTAATGAAAGTAGAGAAACACAGAAAGATTTGACCATATATTCAGTCTAAAATAGTGAAAAATCTAGATTGCAAATACTTCTAAAGACAGGCTTCATTACCCTAAGGTACATAAAGGAACTGGCAGCATTGGCAAATAGAGGTGCTAAGCCTCTTTACGAATAAATGGTGGTTTTAAATTCTTGTTTAAGTAAATAAGCCTATGCTGTCTTCTTTAAACTGTTAACTTTCCAAGAAAAAGATTTCCCTCTGAAGACTGCAGCTCTTCAATGGCCTACCACCAGTCATTGGATACTGAATTAATGAGTTTATCGTCATTATCTTACGCCAAAGGAAAACATGGTTTTCATATGGAATATTCCAAAGTCAGACCTTTTCCTTTCTTCTCTTTTCTCTTCTCCAACTTCTAGTTCCCACTCAGCTTACCTTGCTTGTAGGTTCTGTTTTCTTCCTGATACGACTCTGGTATCAAGCAGAGGGCGTTAGTGTATGGTCCCCCAGCGCTGGGCTATGATTCTGCCTGTCCTGCTCATTCCTTCATGCTTTTGATCTTTCTGTAATTTATGGTAATAACATTATTTAGTAATTTACATTTTCTTAGTGTCTTTCATCACCCTGAAGAATCTCGAAATGCATCATTTTAGTGTTTAAGTTACTTAGCAAACATTCATGATAAAACTTGTTTAAATGAGAGTTTTTTTTTCCAAACAGCAGTTTCTTCTATTTAGAATGTTTAAGTTGCCTAGCAATCTTGAGTTAACATTCCATTTGTTATAATTCTTTATGGAATGTCTCCCTACCTAGTACTTATTTCCTAAAAATGATAGCACGAAACATATTAAGGTAGAATTTATCTAATTGTAGTTTTGACAGATGGCACCTCAGTAATCTAAAGAGAAAAACTGTGAGTGAAATAAAAAGGAATTCTATTCCAAAAAAATCTTTTTAGCTCACAGGTTTTTTTAAAAAAAATTTAACACTGTGCTTACATTGTGAATTAATGTAAAAATGATAAGCAGTATGTTATATGTGATCTTTTTTCCATCATTTTGATGATCCTTGCCTATATCTAGTTTTTTAAAGAATCAGGATTCTGATTCATTAATTTGATGTATTGTTTTTCTGTTTTCTTCATTAAGAAGAAAACCATGTGCTTTCTTTTGTTATACTCTTTTCCCCTACCTTTTTGTGTTAAAAATCATTCACTTATTTTCATTCTTCTTTTAAAATAGAAATAGGTGTTTAAATATCTTGAGGTTAGAAATTTTCCTCTTTGCATTGCTTTAATGTATCTCAGATTCTGATATATGGTGTTTTCCTTGTCATTATTTTTCAGAGATTTAAAAATTTATATTTTTATTTCTCTTATTACACAAGGGTTATTTAATTGAAGGCCCTTTAATTTCCAAGTGGAGAGAGCTTTTTGCTTTTGAGTTTTAATTTCTAGTTTTATTACATTGTGACTAGAAGGGGGGGGGTTGTAACATTTCTACTTTATGGAACCTACTGATCTTTTATTTGTGCCCTAGAATATGATTGGTTTTTATGAATATTCCATGTGCAATTGAAAGGAAGGTATATTCTCTGTTACCCAAGTGTAGTGTTCAATATATATCTAAAAAGTCTACTTTAGTGATTATTTCATTTAAATCTTTTATATCCTTATTTAATTTTTTGGCCACTTGACTTACTGAATGGCCTGTTAAAGTCTCATTATTACTGTGTTTCCAGTTCTTACTGCATCTAAGTGGTTGTTGTGTTAAATGGTACATAGGGTCAGAAGTAGTGTATCTTTATTGTGGATTGTGGCTTTTAACTTTCAGTGCCCTTTGTCTTATTTAATACCCTTTGGCTTGAAGACTACTTGGTTTGGTGTCAGGATTTTTAAAAAAAAATGTTATTGAAGTGTAGTTGATTTGCAATGTTGGTTTCAGGTGTATAGCATGATGTCAGGATTTTAACCGGTGCTTTCTTACTGTTTTTATTTGCCTGGCAGATGTTTGCCCATCACTTTATTTGTAATCTTTTTGAATCATTGCCTTTTAGTGTCCTCTGTGTACAGCAGAGTTGAATTTTTTTAAGAGCCAATTTGAAAATCCTATTCTTTAAATAGGCGAGTTAAGTCCCTTTGGGTTTATTGATATGACTGCGTAAATTCTGTCACATTATTATTACATTATTATCTTATGGTGTAATTACTGCATGTATTATATTTACTATGTCTATTTAGTATTTCTTCTTTATTTTTTCTAGTAGTTACATTTGCCTTAATGCTGTCTATGCTGCACTTATAAACCCTTTTTCTTAAAGTAAGAAACCCCTTTTGCTTTTTGTCAAATTTAAATGGCGTTCTTTACAACCAGTGGTCTTCTACCTTCCCTTTTGTTCTCTCTTCCCATCTTTAGTTACTTCTGCTCTCCTTTGTCACATATATAATATTGATATGTTATTCTTCAGTGCCATTGCCCCACCCATGTTTTAGTCTCAGCTCTGCAGCTGAATATTTAAGTGATCATCATCAGTCTTTTTTCAAAGTTTTCCCAGTCATCATTTAAAAAAAATACTCATCCTTACCTGTTTTCCAAATTTTGCTTTGAAAAATTTAAAACCTACGGAAAAACCAGAGATTTTCACCAGTTGTTACCACCTTGCCACGTTTGCTGCTCATCTACTGGTTGGAGGAAGCTTCACCACCTAGTAGGTTCCCTGGAGGGGCACATGTGTACCGTGTTCTGGCACATTCAGAACTGCTTTTCTGTGGCTTTGAATCTTTTGAAGGAGGTGTTGGCTGGATATAATGTCCTTAATTGTACTCTCTTTCCTTATATTTCTTGAAAACACTGTTTTACTGTTGTCCTGCTTTGTATATTGTTTTTGAATAATCTGATACCATTCTAATCTTCTTGCCTTTGTAAATTATTTCATCCTTTTTTGCCTGAAGACCCTGAGAATTTTTTCATAATCTTTAAAGTCTTAATATTGTTTTATTAGGATGTATTTCAGAGTTGATCATTCTTGGTTGATTTTTCCCTAGTATGAAAAATGTGTAGATTTGAGTCTTTTGCTTTATTTTAGGAAACTTCCTTGGTTTATAGTTTTAAACAATAGTTCTGTTTCATTGCTTTGATTTTTTTTCTTCAGGGACACCAGCTGTGTTCAACCTCCTTTGCCTGTTTCCATCTCATTCATTTGCTCTCTCACCCTTTTTTCTTCTGTATCTCAGTTTTCATCTTCTTGGTTGTTTTCCTGACTTTCTTCAGTGTCTTTGTTAAGTTTACATCATGTCTATCCTCCCTTGTACTTTGTAATTTGGTTTTCATTTCTGATATAATTTTGTCTTTTTTTTCTCTTTCTTTCATTTAATCAACTCTCATTTTGTTTGCTTGTTTTGTTTCTTGTCCATTTCTGTTTTTAGGTTTTATAATTCTGATTCAAGGGTGACTTTACTTTATCCCCAAGTGCTTGTTTGGGAATATTTGGTAAAGTTTGGAGTGTGTGTTACAGTTTTCTTTGACTTCGTGTTTGTTGGTGGGGAGGGGTTGGGAGGGACTTCTCATGAGCAGAAAAGATTTTATCACATTTCCTGACATTTTGCGGTAGTTTTGTATGGATGTGGTCTATGGTCTACGCTTATCTATTCCTATTTCTTTCATGGACAGGACTCCTCGTCTGACAGAGCCATCTTCTGCGCTTCCTCTTGTATGGATGATGGTGATGCTGGGTGGGAGAGGTAGGAGCACTGTCGGCCTATCTTGCTTCTTTTTGTTTCTGCTGGTTCCTGACTTTTCCCTTCTCATTTCCTTCTTGCCTTTACTGCCATGTCTTCAGGGGAGACCACCTCTTCTCTCTGTATCTGATTCTCCCCCAACACTCTTCTCTGAGGCTGACACTCTCAAGCCCTTTCTGCACAGCCGCGGCTTTGGACTGTCAAGTTCCAACCTGTGCTTGGTGTCCTGGCTTTTCTTGTTCACTTTCTGGAGGTGACTTTGTGCTTCCTCTCAGCCCTCTGCTCCTTGTAGTCTTTTCAACCTCTCCTCTCCTGTCGTCTGTACCCACAGGCCTGTGGTGCTGGTAGGTAGAGTGTGGGAGCACTTCTGGAAAAAATTCCCCTCTGCTGACAGGTGATTTGAAGATTGTGGTATTCTCTGTCTTCTGGGAATGCCGAAGGCTTGGAGCCCATGTGGTTTTATGTATTTGTTCTTCTTGTTGATTTTATGTTTTTTTCAGAGGATGAGGGGGGAGATTTGAAACCAGGTCACCACACATATTCTCCAAACCAGAAGTCCTCTCTTGGCATAATCTAAAATTCTGAGCACTACGTGATAGCAAAGTAGTTTTTAAACTTTTATTAATGATTTCCAATTTGCTGATTTGTGATTTCCCCCCTAATTTGTGGATTTTTACTGAGAAGTGTTTTCTTCTATTATTTGACAATACAACTTTATGAGAGAGACAGACATAAGAAGAGAAAATGTCTTCCCCAAATCAGAGTGTTGATACTCATAATAATTAAAGTGTTAGTTTTTGATTTTCAGGTTGTCTTCAGTCAGCTACTTGGCCATTAAAATAAGCAAATTTTACAGTAAGATTCTGTTCACTTGTTAATTTTAGATAATAAAATTTTTCTGTGTAAATATTTTCCTGTTGAAAAATTATTACTAAATTTCAAATATGAACAAAGTCATTTCCTCCTCTGTGAACTTTTTTCATAATACCTTATTAAAGATTGCATCCCTGTCTTTATAGATAAGAACTAAAAGAACTAAGTAGGGAAGCATTCATACTTCAAGATCTCTAAGAAGACGTAGCAGATACTTAATATGGAACAAAAACCTTGTGAATCAAATAATGAAGATCTTTTATCAGGTAGTGGCATTACATCCAATGCAGGTATGTGTTTTTTATAAAACTAAATGGGGACAGACTGGGAGTTTGAAATTTGTAGATCCTGACAGGCATATATAGAATAGATAAACAAGATTACACTGTATAGCACACAGAAATACATACAAGATCTTGTGGTAACTCACAGCGAAAAAAATGCGACAATAAATATGTGTATGTTCATGTATAACTGAAAAATTGTGCTCTACACTGGAATTCGGCACAGCATTGTAAATTGACTATAACTCAATTAAAAAAAGAAAAAAATACAAAAAAAAAACCTAAATGGGGAAAAATTAGAACTAAGCAGTCTTCATAATATTCATACAAACTGCTATTTTTTTCAGTACGTTTTGGTTTTAACTGCAGGGCACAGACCTCAGTCATGAATGTTTACCAGATGATTTATAATTCTGCTTTTTGAGGAAGAAGTTTTTTAGTCCTTTAAAAATAGCATATCTGTTATATTACTTTTCTGGTATGAGGATTCTTTCATATTGAGGCACTGAAGCATGTTCTGTGTTTATCTACATGCCTCCTCTTCCTCGGTCTGCTCTAAGCCTGCACTCTGCATCATTTGGCTTCTTTTCCCTTACTGCACCCCTGCCCTCCTCCAGTCAGGTACCAGGTCCTGCTCCCTCTGTTGTCAGAAATCTCTTGAATGCATTTTCTTTTTCATTCCCGTGATTACTGTCCTAGTTCAGGCCCCCATCAACTCTAAAGAAAATTATTTCAATCAGAAGATAGCAGGCAGGAAAACTAACAGGTAGAGTAAGTAAGTGGCATTTCACACAGGGAACTGACAACACAGGTGTTGAAAGAGCTGAGAAGCCTCATGGAGAATGACACAACCCAGAGATGAGCCGCTGCAGGGAGCTGCCCCAGCCTGTGGGCTAGCAGGGCCCTGAGAACAGGAACTGCTCTACAGCCTAGAAGCCGGAGCTGGAACCACGGGACGGCCGCCTGCGGGAGCTGAAGCCACACTCACTGCCCGAAGCCCATCTGAGGCCAGAGAGAGGAGCAGTCCCTTAGCTTCTCCCCACCTCCTGCCTCCTCATCTTTCCCAGCACCTCCCTCTGCTAACCCACCAAGAAACGTTTGGGCAGGGGCCTGGGAAAAGCAGTTCTCTACAACACACAGCAGGACAGAGATGGGACAGAGAATGGGTTTTCTGGCAGTCAGGCAGATGACCTGACAGCCCTGCCTGCTTTCCTTGTCTTGTCGCTGTCATCTGAAAGAATGCATCTAGAATTTACGGGTCTGTTGTAAGTTTGTTTTTTCAGTTACAGTTCCGCTGTTTCACTGGTTGGCCTTAAAAACCTTTCTTTTAGCACCCTTATTTTGTAAAAGCTTCTGCTTCCTAGGTTGCTCATGCCATCACCACCTCCACCCAACTGTGCCCCTTAACCTGCTGGTTCCCCTCACTCACCTCCCCACCTGCACTGGGTCCCTCATCTCCATCAGGGGTGCTGGTCCTTAGCACATGGGCTGTGGCTCCATCCTCAGACACATCACGTCCCGTAATGTCGTTGTCCTCGTGGATGACTGTCTCAGACGTAGACTCGCAGCTTCCAGGCCTTTTTAGTTCTAATCGTTTTGACCTGTACTTGAGCTACTCGCTTCCCTGTCTTGGATCTTATGACCGAGAAGGGCTGGACCTGTGTAGTCCAGCCTCCTATCTCCCAGCACTCTCACTCCCTTCTTCCTACAGCACTGATTTCTCTGCCTCATGAAGGTAGTGGTTCTCAACCATGGTCCCCTGTCAGAATCACTTTCTGAGATTTTTGAACTGTTAGATGACTTAGACCCTCACCTGAAGATCCTGAGTCAGTGCTGTGGAGGGGGACTGGAGCACCACTGCGTGTGTGTTTAAGCTCTGCAGATGACCCTGATTCACAGCCGAGGTGGAGCACAGCTGCTGTGGTTCCCGTTGTTTTCCCTTAAACTATCAGCCTCTTCCTGTCTTCACTTTGTTTTGCGTCATTCATTGTTCCAGCCAGTTATTTGCCAGGATCCTCACCTCCTTTTTTTCCTCTTATTCTTCTTTGCACTCTTACAGGAAAACCCCAGTCCTTATCAGGCTGACTGCCATCTCCATTTTTGTACTGGGCTGCTGGAAGAAAATACACAAATGTCGATTTTCCACCAATTTGCCGTTTCAGAGTCATAGCCTCCCATCCCGACTGGGCCCTTGAAGCTGCTGAGGATATCTTTCTCATGATCTTAGCCAGTTCTCTCTCTAAATTCCCACAGTACTTATTTCAAAATTATACCATTCTCTAGTCCCTTACCCTCCCACCTTCTTTCTCACTCTCAGATAACGTCATTTCCTAATGTCCAGAGAAAATGTCACTGTTTTTCACAGCCACGACTCTTCATAGTTCGGTGGGGGAGGGACCTTCTTAATTTGCTCTCCATGCCTTAATTCCCACTCCCACTCTCACCATCTCAGCCTCCTCAGAGATTTGGCTCCAGAATCTCTGCAGAATCTTGGGCCCCTCTGACTCTGATTTCTTCCATCCCTTTCCATTTGCACTTATCCATCAAAGTGAACATGCTAAATCGCTCCCAGTCTAAAAATACTAACAAGTAAATATACCACATCAAAACAACAAAAAATAAAACCTTCTCCTCAACCTGTGCTTCCTTATTTCTTCTTCCTTCATAGCTGTGCCTTCTGCAAGACAAGTCTGCGTTCACTGCCTTCACATCCTCACCATCCATTCACTCTGTGAACTACTGCCGTAGGACTTTTGAACCTAGTGTTCCAATGAAATCACTCTGGCTGCAGTGACTAGATTTTCTCTTTTTTGCTAAGTCCAGTGAGCTTGTTCCCCTTGACCAACATTTTCTTTTAATTAAGAGTCCAGACCAGTTGTATTATGGAATGTCCCACATTCTAGATTTTTCTGACTGTTTCTCATGTTTAGATTCAGATTAAACTCATTTGGCAAGAGTTTTATATAGGTGACATTGTATACTTCTACATCATACTTCAGGGAGCGCATAATGCCAGATCTCACTAATTTAAAGTTATAATTCCCCTTTATAATTAATAAGTCACCTATAGGAGGCCCTTTGAGACCTTGTGAATATCCTAGTACTAAATAACCTTTCATCCAATGGTTTTAGAATTGAAGATCCTCACCTGAATCAATTATTACATTGATGATTTTCTAATTTTAGGAATAGTTATCAGCTTACATTTTTCAGGAAATAAAACCTTTCTTTTCATTATTATCACTATAGATCCATAGATTGTTTTCGATTCAAAGTGCTGGAATGCATTGCTGTCACTGTTGTTTTTGATGCTCAATTGTATCAAATTTGGCCAGCCCCTTTAGGCCAGTTTCTGTGTTGTCTTAAAACATGACCCACTTCATTGCTTCCTGGCACATCAAAATGTTCCAGGCTCACATTGTACTTTGCCTGTTCCACCAGACCTAGAATCAGCCGTTTGCTAAGGAGCCCTGGTTTCTTTTAGTAGAAAGCAGTGTTCAGACACCAAGATGTCATGTGCATATTGCTACTGACATGTCATTGTGTCTAGGAGCGGTCAGTTTCTAAAGCTTGGAATTAGATTTTTTTTATTGTATGTTCAAATTCAAATTCAGTACCATAGGGTTCTTCCTCATCTTCCCCCATTCCATATCTGTAATCTCCCTTACTGTGAAAACTCAAGTTTCAAAAACCTTCAGAATATTTACTCATTTTTTTCTTTCTACAGTACACACAAAATCATTTCAGAATTATAACAATACTTCATTAACAGCTTATCTACTAAGTTCACATATAGTTAGGTGCTGTGTTCTAAAGTTACTAGAAGGAACTGTTTTCTCTGTGAGGTTATGTTATCAACTTACTGTGCACCTAGGTTTATTTGTTCCTGTTAGTATTCAAGTTCATTTTATTTTTTGAACGTGTATAACATGTATTTGGCTGAAAGGTGAAAGCTTTATAAAAAGGTATGTTCAGTAGTCTTCCTACCATCTCTTATCTCTTCCATTCTGTTTCCACCCATCCCTATACCCCATAGATAGCTGCTTTAGTGAGATTCTGTCTTATTCTTACGTTGTTTCCTTTTTGCAAAATTAAGCAAATGCCACACATACACATACACATACATATACACTCTTGTTTCTCCTTTCTTACAAATAGAAGGGAAATTAACCTCCACCTATTAAAGGAGGGCATATCAAAGAATTTGTGGACATATTTTAAAACCACTACAGTTTTCTTTCTGGTCACAAATTATTTACATTTCTCTCACATGCCAAGTACATTCACTCCCCTAAAAAGTCCCCGAACAGTCTGATCCCACTGTAGCTTTCACTCAAACGCCAGAATCACTGAATCTAAATTAGATTCAAGTATGGATGAAACTCCTCAATTGTAGTCCTTTAAATATAGCTCCTTGAGTAGAGGTCCTCTTTATCTGAAGGCTTGAGACACCCAACATCCAGTGGGAGCCAGGCATAAGATAACCACTACCCACACTCCTATTGGAAAAGCAGTAAACATAAGCACATGTGTCTGTCACAGTTCTAAAAGCCAGCTGGGCACGAGGTGACCATTGCCTGATTAGGACTCAGGCCTGGGAGTAGTTCTCCGCGGTTCTTGGCTCTATCTACTGGACGCTTGGGTCTGACTTGGAGTGCTCCTTCCTTTTGCATGAAAGGTAGCATATGTTTTCAGCTGAGTGGCTTTTCTCAGCCTGCTTGTGGAAAAGCCTCATTCCATCTCACACTGCCTCTGTCCCTCAGTCCAAGCCAGGGGTGGTTCTTGAGTATAATACTCTAAAATCTTCATGCGTCTTCTGAAAATCTTACTAGGTTTTACTCCCTCTGTCTTCTGTTTAAATATCAGTATTTCTTCAGAGCGCTCTTCTTGCTCTTGTCTCTTCACTCTGTTCACCGACCCTAGGTGATCCCACTGGCTCCAGGGGTTCACTAGCACTCACATCTCACATGAGGATGATTCACAAATCCTGAGCTCTAAAGCAAAACACTCTCCCACACGCCAAGTCCATGTACAGTATTTGCAAGTCAACATCATTACTTGAATGTTGCTGAAACCCCAAACTGAAGAGAAGTCTTTGACGTCTCCTTCTCTCTTACTTACTTACCATACCTCTTAAATCCACGCCCTTGTTTCTGTCACCACTGCCTCTGCTTTAGGGCAGAGCCTTGCTGTGTCTTGCCTGCACTGTGGAAAGCCGCCTTCTACTTGGGTTCTCTACCTCATTCTGTCCCCATCCAGCCACTCTCCACACGGAAGCCAGAGAGTCTAGTTAGGTTACCCTCTACTTCCAAGTCCTTTAATGATTCCCTAGAGCTTTCAAGATGAAATCCAGACTCCTTGCTTGGCGTGACCAAAGGCCCTTCATGATTTGTCCTATGTTTTAATTCTCATATCTGGCCACGACTTTCCTTTCACCTAGAATGTGCCATGGCACCTCAAGACTCTCGGCCAATAAGGATGGTGCTCCCAGGGCCCGGAGTACCCTTCCTCTTCTCCTGCCTCCCAGACTAGTTTAGTCTTATCAGAGATGCTTCAAGGCTCATTTCCGTCAAGTGTCCCTTGGTCACTATCAGGTGAAAACACCCTTCCTCCTTCCTGACCTGCTCCTCCTCTTTGCCTTGTGCTCTGCTCTCTGAGAGATTTCCCCTGGTCTGTTACCCCATGAGACCTCGAGCTCCTTCAGGGTTCAGTAAAGGAATCACCAGGGACGATGTTTCCCACAAAATTATCTTATTATTGTTAATTAATTAATTCTTTAATATTTAGGTTCTTCGAGTCCATTTTTTGTGTCCTCTATTCGTGGAACAGTAATTGAAAACACGTCTTCAACTGGGACTTTGACACAGATTCCTTTTTTCCCTAAATATGAAGTGGAACTTGATTCTCACAGAAAAGCCATTCCTTACCCTGGAAAGGAGCACATTGAACGTGTTTTGGAAGAATATTCACATCAAGTCAAAGATTTGCAGAGAAGACTAAATGAGGTGAGTTGCATTCTTTTCCTCCAGTACCTGATGCTGTTTTGGGAAGACAGTGAGACACAGTGATTTGGAACAGAGCCTAAACTTCCTGGAAGAAAAACTTAATAATGGACTTATTGGTTAAACTGGTTAATTTGGCCTATGTGTTCTATTTCAGTATTAAAAATAGGGCTGATGAAAAGTCTACATGGCTATTTATTTTTTGTTAATAACTAGTCATAATCTCTTGACCTAATTGTATATTTTTTCCAGTTTTATTAAGAAAAAATCAACATATAGCACTGTGGAATTTTAAGGTGTACAGCATAATAATTTGACTTATATATACCATGAGATGACTACTGCAGTAAATTTAGTTAACATCTATCATCTCATATAGATTTTAAAAAAAGAAGCAGAAAATATTATTTTCCTTGTCATGAGCACGCAGGATTTAATCTCTTAACAGTTTTTGCATGTGCTGTACAATGGTGTTAACTGTAGTCATTATGTTGTGCATGACATCCCCAGTACTTAGGTATCTTATAACTGGAGGTTTGTACCTTTTGACCACTTCATCCAGTTCCCCTTCTTCCCACCACCCTTCTCTGGAAACTACAAATCTGATCTTTTTTTCTATGAGTTCTTTTTTGTTTTTTTCAATTGCACATATAAGCAAGATCATTTGGTATTTGTGTTCCTCTGTCTGACTTACTTCACTTAGCATAATGCCCTCAGTGTCCATCCATGTGGTCACAAATATCAGGATCTCCTCCTTTTTATGGCTGAATAATATTCATATATATATAAGCACACACACATCACAACTTCTTTATCCATTCATCTGTCAGTGGACACAGGTTGTCGCCATGTCTCGGCAATTATAAATAATGCTGCTATGAACATGGGGGTCCAGATAGCTCTTCAACATAGTGTTTTTCTTTCCTTTGAATATATTCCCAGAAGTGGTATTGCTGCATCATATGGGAGTTCTGTTTTTGGCTTTTTGAGGATCCTCCACACTGTTTTCCATAGTGGCTGTACCAATTTACAATCCCATCAACAGTGCACAGGGTTCCCTTTTCTCTACATCCTTGCCAGCATTTGTTGTTGCTTGTCTTTTTGGTGATGGCCATTCTAAAAGGTGTGAGGTGACATCTCACTGTAGTGTTGATACGCATTTCCCTAATGATTAGTGATATTGAGCATCTTTTCGTGTACCTGTTGGTCATTTGTATATCTTCTTTGGAAAAATCTCTATTCAGGTCCTTTACCCATTTATAATTGGATTGTTTTTCTGTGATTGATTTGTATGAGTTCTTTATATATTTTGGATATTAACCCCTTATCAGATGTGTGATGTGCAGATACTATTTTTCCCCACTTCATAGATTGTCTTTTCATGTTGTTAATGTTTCTTTTGCTGTGCTCATGGTATAATCTTAATGAAACTTGAATAGCTCAAAATATTATAACTAATGACATATATTATAGCCTAGAAGTCAAACTTATCTCATACAGAAGCCTTTGTGATCTGATTTCTCCCTGTGCATTTTAGCCTCTTCTGCTACCTGTTCCCTGTGTGTACCCTCCATTCCAGCAATGTCAAGCTACTTGCTCTTCCCTGGATGTACTGCACTGTCCTAGACCTTCATGCCTTTGCCCAGGTTCTTTCCTCTTCTCTACCTGTCTGCCTGGCAACTTACGATCCATCAAGACTCAGCTCAAGCATTTCCTTCTCTGAAGCCTTCCTTCTAGACACAAGTAGGTCTGTCCTCCTGTACACAGTTATTACTCTTTGTGTGCACATCTGCTGTAGTATTTAATACACTTTATTGTAGTCATTAATACACTGTCCTGCCTCATAAGACTGTGAGCCCTTAAAAAAACTACAACTTTAAGTGCTAAAAGTGATGTGCCACTGTATTAAGTACAGAGGATACAAAGACGAATATGATAGGACTCACAAGGAGTTCATAGTCTTGAAAGGGAGCTGGCATATAAATATTGACAATACTTTGTGATAAGTACACTAATAAAGATGGACAGATGATACATAGATAGATAGCTAGATGAAACACAGAGGTAGCAATGAGAGAAGAAACAGTGTCTTAATTAATTTTTCATGTTTATCCTCTAGCAGTGTGTGTAACACTTGATTGGTCCCAATAAATTTGTTAAACCAGTAAATGTTAGGGCTTTTTGGGTACTTGTAATGTTTAGCACAAACCTCCTATTAACAGCTATTATACCAGCATGGATATATAAAGGTGGAAAAGGTGTGGTCCTTTTTATGTACACACCTACAGTCTTATGGCTGAGATACTTAAAACAGAAAATGATAGTAGCAGGACATTGGTGCTACAGTAGGGTTAAGCAATGATGCTAAATCCAGTCGATGCTCTACATTCCTCATCTTACTTGACTTTTCAACGACATTAGATACACATGACAATTGTTTTTCTCTTGAAACTCTCTTTTCTCTTAGGTGTCTTGGAAACACCTCTCTTGATTTTCCTCTTGCTCGTTCTTTTCCAGTTTCTTATTCCAGCAAAACCCTCTGTAACAGACATAGTGTTTCCCATGGCTTCTGTTCCCACTTTTATGCCAGTGAATGTTTGCTTTGTATTTTAAGTCAAACCTTTTAACTGATCTCCACACAAGTTAGTATATCTATATGTTCCTACATGACAGTTCTACATGAAATGTTTCTCAACATTTCCAAATGCATACATGATCTTTCCCCCAAACCTTTCTTCTAGCTATACACACAAGGTAAAAACCTGATTCATCCTTGATATCTCTTCCTTTAACCTGATATCCACTTTACTACCAGATTTGACCAACATACCTCATATATATTTCTTAAATCTGCTTTCATTTCCACTGTTACTGTCCAAGGTTCAGACTACTCTAGTCATTCACTTGCACTATTGGAGAAGAAGGTAAGGGACCTCCCTTACAGTGACTATCTAAACAGTGTCAGCTGCAGAATCAGGTAGTGTCCTATTACATTTCCTTCCTTGTGTAGTTTTTGTTTTTCCTGTGGTTCCTAATTGCCTTTCTTTTTCCGTATACTATTTACCTTTTTCATACCCTCATTTAAAAAATTATCATATAGGTTTTCTATCAAACCCTCCTTTGACCCAGGACACTAGGAGTTTTCTGTTCTTTAGTCTAGATGAGTTTCTTCTTAGGTCTGTTGTATAACTATTTTCTTGAAACTCCTATCACTAATTTCCTGGTTGGATTCATAATTTCCAGGATTCACTGTTTTTTCTCTTTCTCTTTCTTGGTTTATTTCTTCATTTAGTCAAAACACATCTTTAGAAACTTCCTAAGAAAGAGTATATGGTACATACATTTCATGAATTTTTTCATTCTGAGAATGACTTAAGCTGGGTAAAGTTGAAAGCCATTTTCTCTCAGCCCTTTGAAAGCATTGCTGCTGATGGGCAGATGTCTATCTGATTCTTATTCCTTTGTAGGTGATTTTTTTTACTTGAGGTTCATCTTTGGAAACTTTAGGGTCTTCTCTTTTTTTTAACTTTTTTTTATTGAGTTACAGTCAGTTTACAATGTTGTGTCAATTTTCAGTGTAGAGCACAATATTTCAGTTATAATGAACATACATATATTCATTGCCACATTTTTTTCGCTGTGAGCTACCACAAGATCTTATGTATATTTCCCTGTGCTATACAGTATAATCTTGTTTATCTATTCTACATATGCCCGTCACTGTCTACAGATTTCGAACTCCCAGTCTGTCCCTTCCCACCCTCCTCCCCCTTGGCAACCACAACTTTATATTCTATATCTATGAGTCTGTTTCTGTTTTGTATTTATGTGTTTTGTTTTTTTTTAGATTCCACATATATATGAGAATTCTCATATGGCATTTTTCTTTCTCTTTCTGGCTTACTTCACTTAGAATGACATTCTCCAGGGACATCCATGTTGCTGCAAATGGCGTTATGTTGTTGGTTTTTATGGCTGAATAGTATTCCATTGTGTAAATATACCACATCTTCTTTATCCAGTCATCTGTTGATGGACATTTAGGCTGTTTCCATGTCTTGGCTATTGTAAATAGTGCTGCTATGAACATTGGGGTGCAGGTGTCGTCCTGAAGTAGGGTTCCTTCTGGATATATGCCCAGGAGCAGGAGTCCTGGGTCATACAGTAAGTCTATTCCTAGTCTTTTGAGGAATCTCCATACCGTTTTCCACAGTGGCTGCACCAAACTGCATTCCCACCAACAGTGTAGGAGGGTTCCCTTTTCTCCACAGCCTCTCCAGCATTTGTCATTTGTGGGTCTTCTCTTTCTCTCTCAAATTCCACTACAATGTGCTTAGGTGTGGATTTTTGTTTTTTCGTTCACTGTGCCAGGGACTCAGCAGACCCTTTTGGTCTGCAGATTTGTGCCTTTCAGCTTTGAGGAATTCAGTTGTTTTTTTTTTTCCTTTGATAGTTTCTCTCCCTCTGTTTCTTAGCTCTCTTTTTCTGAAGCCCCTGTTAGTCAGATATTATCTCCTAGGTTGAACCTCTAAATCTCTTACCTTTTCTTTCAAAATTTGTGTCTTTTTTTCTACTATTGTGGGGCATTTTTTGACTTTCAGTATTTCTATTGTAACTTTTTAGTTTGCAACCATATTTTTAATTTCCAGGAACTCTTTTTTCTCCTCTGATCAGTTCTTTGGCATGGTGTCCTGCTCTTACTTTATAGCTAAAATGTCTCTCAGATTTCTCCGCAATGCAGGTTTTTGGAAGTATTCTTCCATTGCTGCAATGTCTACCTTCGTTTCTTTAAATGTTTTCTTCTTGGTATTTGCTCATTTGTTTATCTTGATTTCTTTTTTATTTTGTGATCTTCCTTCAAGTGTTCAGTGGGTTTTGGCTTTTTGTTCTTACTCTAGCATGAACAGTAAAACAAAAACAGAAACAAACAAAAAAACTGATGGCGTCTCTCTATGTATGGGCAGAACTTGATGCCTTTACTTTAGGGTAATTAGGTAGAGCATCAGCTGTTATGCTGGGAGATCTCTCAGTGCCTGATTTTAGAGATCTTGGTGAGTTTTTTTGCAGTAGAACACCTGGGTTGTTGAATGGCGGTTGTCAGCTGCCAAGTATTTTAAGTCAGTTGGAGGTAGGGGGTGACTTTTCTATGTATAGAATTTCAACCAGTTCTCCTGTTCTCAGGAGTGGAGCTTGTTCCTATCTCTGTCATGAGCCAGAAGTCAGATTTGTTCTAGACACAGTATTTCGGTTGTAAAGTAGAGAGTGAATTGAAAGGGGGCAAGGCTGAGACAGTGAGACTAAAGTATTACAGAAATCTAGGTGAGAAATAATTAATTAGGCATGAAACAGTGGTAAAAGGGGAAGGGGGTACACACAACAATAAATCACTGATATATAGATTTTGGGAAATTATTAGCTATGAGAAAATATGTCCCTCTAATGAAGACTAATTTGCAGGACATTTTTTTTCAGAGCAATGAATTGCATGAGAAACAGAAGTTTTACCTAAGACAGTCAGTCATCGATTTGCAAACAAAACTTCAAGAGATGCAGATGGAGAGAGATGCCGTGGCTGACATCAGGTTGGGTTTCGTTACCTGAAATTATCTTAAAGTTTTACTCTTTGTAGTTTGAAACCACTTGTGTGAATTTGAGTTTTATCAATATTATTTCTTCTCTTTTATTTATTTCATAGACGAAGGGAGAGTCAGTCCCAGGAGGATTTAAGAAATCAGCTTCAAAATACCGTTCATGAACTTGAAGCTGCCAAATGCCTTAAGGAGGATATGCTGAAAGACAGCAACACACAGATAGAGCAGCTAAGAAAGATGATGCTTAGTCATGAGGGAGTGCTTCAAGAAATCCGAGCAATCCTAGCTGACTTTGAAGAAGCCTCAGGCAAGAAAATATATGAACACGACAGCATGTCTACCATCCACTTCCGCAGCATGGGCCCAGCTATTAGTAAAATCCTAAGAGAATTAGACACAGAGATTTCTTTTCTTAAAGGGAGGATATTTCCAGTAAGTGGTGAGAACACTACGTCAATTTTATATTAAAATTCATTAAGACAATAGTATGAAGCATATAATTTTTTAAATTCTTAAAAGTAAGCCAGTATCTCATTCTTGATCTCTAAAATAACAGAAGTTACTTCCACAGTGCTCTCTCTTAATAAAGGGAACTAACTTCACTTACTTGTATAGTTTCATGAGAGTTTAGCTAAAGTGAAAGATTTAATAAAATACAGCAATAGAATGTATCCAGTTCTAGTATTTGCATCTTTCTAAAGCATTCCTTTAGTTAGGAAATCTGTAAATTTTCCAAGCTTTAGATTTACCAGTTCCTAAATCAATGTCTCTTTTTTTTATAACCAGGTAGAGGATCAGCTTGAAGCACTGAAATCTGACTCACAAAATAAAATGGAACTACTTCTTCAACAACATCAAGATAGGTAGGTTTCTGACTGAGATATAGAAAACCATAGTGAACCTGTATCATAAGTCTACAGTCTCTCATTAACAATTCCAAAATCTAAAAAGCTTTAAAACAGAATTTTTTTCATAGGTTTCTGGCAGGCTCATGATAAGAAAAAATTATTCTGACACTTAAAAAGGAGAGAAGACTTTATTCGAGGCTATTGCTATTGTAATAGGAGTTTGCATTAGAAACTAGTCAGACTTAACTCCCAGTACAAGGACAATGGGATTCATAGCCAAGAAGCAGGGTGAGGAGGTTAGCAGATGGAAAATTACTAGAAGAGAAGGCATCAAGGGTTGGGGGATTCTCACTAAACTGACTTAGCAAAGTTTTTACTAAGCCTAGGCTTCTTACTAACACGGGTAGGGGTGTGGACTGCCAAGAGGAGTCTGACTAAAGTTTGGTCAAGGTGATAATCTTTGTCACTCATTTGTTGACAAAACCTGGTCTGAGCTAATATAAAGCTCTGTATAGTCTTTATGATTCAGTGTGAATACTTAAAAACCTATTATTGCATTAGTAATATGTCTGTCTTCTAGAAAACTTCCCTAGATCTCTCTGGGGGTGTCAATTTGTATTTAGTACAGTTATTTATTACAATTGTAAAAATTTTTTTTAAAATTCTGAATTCTCTAACTGAACTGGCCCCCCAAAGGATTTGAATAAAGGATTCTGGATCTAACTTATATTCTTGTCATAAAAAGAATAGCATATTTAAAGCTAAAACAAAATACGAAAGTTGAGAGTGTTGAAGTTATTAATTTTTGGAATAAATTCATTGTCGGGAAAATCTGTATCGAATAACAATTAGCACATTATTTTTATAGGATTGAGCAGTTAATAAGTGAACATGAAGTTGAAATAGCAGGACTTACTGAGAAAGCTAGCAGTGCTCGGAGCCAAGCCAATAGTATCCAGAGTCAACTGGAAATCATTCAGTATGTGTGTCCTGGTGGTTTGAAATTGAGTCTTTTATTTCACTTTATTTTTATTAATTTTTTGTTCTAAGATCTTAAAAATTGCTTCATAATTGATTCTACAAGAAAGTAAAACTTAGTTCTAGCATTCAAATGAATAGAAAAAATTAATTAATGTATAGATAATGCTGTCTGACCCTACCAGAAGTATTATTGCAAGTATTTGGACCTTTGGGGATTAGATATTTTAAATATTGTCTGTATTTCAACTGAAAGGATAAAACACCCAGTATATATATGTGTGTGTGTGTGTGTGTGTGTGTGTATGTATATATATATATGTGTGTGTGTATGTATAAATATATAAAAATAAATACATATGTATCATTAATTTCATAATTTGAGCTCCTATGTTGAAACTTTGTATATGGATATTTTCGGTTATACACAAAAGTAGAGAGAAGATTGTGTAATGAACTCCTGTGTACACATCACCTACCTTTAATAGTTAATATTTTTGAACTTAAGCTTTTAAGAAGCAGTTTTGGAAAGTAAGAGACTACTGGTCTAATAATGCCATATAAAACAATTAGTGGAAGTATCTAAAAGCTAGAATACCCTTAAGTATCACACTTATTCTTAGTTTGCTCTTTGCTTTTATTCCCCCTTTAAACACTTCTTAGAGAACAAGCAAGAAACCAGAATTCAATGTATATGCGTCAACTCAGTGACCTGGAATCTACTGTTTCTCAACTACGTTCTGAATTAAGGGAAACCAAAAGGATGTACGAGGACAAGGTGAGCTTAGGCTTTGCTGCTCTGCTTCCAGCGGCTGTTATACACAGAATCAATTACATAATCTTTAGTAGTTTATTTGCAAATGAGGAATTGAAGCAATCAAGATTAAAAGCAGTTTATAGAGTGGATGCTAAATATCTACATGTTAAATTGGATGCTAAATATCTACATGTTAAATTTTAGATAAAGAATTTTTAAGTTAGCTCAAATTAATTCATTCTTAGAAAAGTTTTTTGCAGACTTCAAGTAAGTTTCTAAAAAATAAATAATGAGGCCATTTTAATTTGTTTTCAAGGCTTAGTTAGCTTCAGCAAGTGCTTGGTACCAGCTGGTCTCCCTCTACCACTGAATATTTCAGGGGCTTACCTCCTCTCTTACTTCAGCTCCTACATGTTAATCATTGTACGACGAGCAAACTGAATTCACTTTAAGATTAGTCTAAATAAAAAACAATTAGGAAGCTAAATCTTCATATCTCATCACACAGTTCCTATTAAAACCCAGTATTAATTAATATTTGTTACAGTATTCTGTTCTCTCACTCTCCATAGCTAAAGAGAAGCTGTTCATTATTATTGTCAACCATTTTTCCAGACCTTAGGTTTTTGTTAATTTCAAGGACACAAAACAGTGTTCTGTTTTGTGAATACCACCTTTCATCTTCAAAATGTTCTAGTTTGGAAGGTAAATTCCATATATAATTGTCCTACCTGTAAGACAACCACTAACCACTAAGTTCTAACCACTTGTAGCCAATTTCTTATACCTTAGTTAATTGGGAAGAAATAGAGTATAAGGAAGCTGTCAGATTTTCTTTATAAAAATAACTCAAATCTACAAGGTAACAGTACGAGAAAAAAGCTCCCTATGGGAAGAGGCAGTTGGAGCACTAATTCTTCCAGATATTTTCCTGCTGTTGGGCAACCCTTTCTGTAATTGCCACTGTCATCCCTGTGCTGGCCACAGGAGGGGGCTCTTTCTTCTGCATGGACTGTAAGACCTGGACTTTGAATTCCTTGTGGCACAGCTAGAAGAAGAATGGAAAATCTAGACATGACTTTACTATAAAAGTCTAAATAATAAAGAGTAACATGAAACTATATAATCTCAGTTATGAGATTTGGGTCCTCTACAGGGGCTTTCAGACATTTTTGATCACTACCCACAGCAAGAAATACAGTTTACCATATGATCTAGTACACACGTACAACTTGAAGCATGTTTCACTGAACAATATTACTATTACTTAGATGCTGGTTCCTTTCTGTTCTCGTCAGATGCTGATTTGATGCTCACTAAGTTGATTTCATGTTTCACTGGTGGGTTGCAGCGTGAATAACACTGCTCTCCCAAACCTCTTCCTTAGCTCTTGGCCTGGCTAAATCCTCGTGTCAAGGTCATTTCAACCCCTGCCACCTGGAAGCAGCCATAAGGAACTTTAGACTTCTTAAGGGCTAAAACCCAAGAAACAAAAGCCCAGAGAGAAACATTTATTCCTTCCTGCTTCTCTGAGGCCTGCTTTTTGTGTTGTGGTTTCTTTCCTCAGGATGAGCTTTTCCCTTGAAGATTAACAGCAGGAATATCCACCCCATTTTTGGCAGATCAAGCCTACACAGAAGGTCTTGGTCTCACCCTGTAGGATGGCCATGATTTCAGTACAGCATGGGGTGAAAAGGTGCTTTATCACTCAGGTCTAGCGCAGGTAGGCACTTTGGGAGACCTGAGCACTGACAATTTGACAACGAGAGAGGAAATAGGAGAGCTGTTGTATTATAGTTCAGTACAATAACTGTTAATTCAGCACTACTCAAACCATTTTGAAAAGACTAAATATTCATTGTTTATTGACAAATTAAGTCCTTTGAAAAGCCAAGAAACACTAAATAAAACTCAGCTCACCTGTTTGTCTTACATAATTTGAAATTGTTACAACTTTCCATTGTAATGTTGCTTGGAAAAATTGCCCCTTCATAAACTATCACCCATTGTTTGCTAATCTGCATACAGTCTGATATATAGCATCATGCTGATCAATTCTGAATTTGGCCATGGTGGGAAATTTTGACAAATACTAACACCTAAACAGTAGAAAAATAGCTTTTGTGCTTGTAAACATCTATCTCTTTAGCAGTGTAGAAGCATAAGCATCCAGATAAATGACTGCACACGTTTTAGATAAGTGTTTCTTGAGGTCACAGAGATACAAACATAATACTATACTCATTGTTTTGTTTTGCTGTGATGTAAACAATGGATCACCAAGAATTTTGAGTCTCAAAGTCAATATTTAATGGAAATAAAGGGGACATATTAGTTTAATTAATTTTAATCCAGATCACTGAGACTTACAATAAAGCATATTGAATCTAACTGAGTTGGCACCTAGTTGATGGTTAACTAGGCTCTCTTAATAGTAACTCCTTTTAGTCAGGGGACACTGAGAGATGATTATCCTGCCATATTAATACAGATTTGAGTATACACCATCCTGAAAGACATTAATATACGATGTAACTGAGCAAGTTTAAAAAATTTTGCATTTTGGGTTCATGAAAAATTCTATTGTTACGAAAAGTTTTTGTTGTATTAAATTGAATATAGAATCTAAGGAAACACAGATTCTGTTTAATTTCTTTCATTTTCATGTACTTTGACTTTACATTGCTAAAGCCTATTAAAACTTTAAAGTCTATTTTATTTTCCACTGCTTCAGTGCACATTTTAGTATATACTGTCCAAATAACAATAAGGAAAAAAATATTTAAAAGCTATGATAAAAAATGAGATTTGTGAGAAAAGAAACTTATAGGGGTATTTTGATATTATACATAAACGTATTTTATGAGAGGCAGGCCATATTTCTCCAGAGGTCAGATTCCATAAGAAAAAAGTGTTTACTATTTTTAAAATTGGTGGCATGACAGGTCTGAACAAAACTTTTCCAACTAGAATGCATGAATTAAGAGAAAACTTACTTAGGACAGTGTTTCTTTTCATATAAAAATATGTTCATATTGATGAAAATAGAAATTGTGTTTCAAAGATTTTAGACATAGCTTTTGGATGTACAAAAGTGTTTTACTGTAATGTATTTTTTTTTCTATTCTTCTCTTTCCATTTTAGGAGAACCTCCAGAATTCCCCTATACGAATTTGGACCAGTAGAAGCTGTCACTATTGGCTCTGTAGATTTGGCTTTACTCTTAACTTTCGCTTTTTGACAACAAAAATATCTCATGATCTTGATTCTAAGTTTATTTTTCATACTTTGAAAGCATTTGGGGCTGAATTTCGTACTCATAAAGTGAAGATTTAGTAGCACTGGCTGGAGCTATATACGGTACGGGAAGATTCTGTGCAAACCTCTTTGCATAGTTCTGCCAACGCACCTCCATGCCTACCTGCAGCATCCCTTGTTATCCCATAACTGTGTCTTTTTGCACACAGAAAACAAAAGATACAATTTGGCATGATTGGTAATATCTAAAATGACCGTAATTTTAGAATGAGATCCCAGTACTTATTTGTCCAGTGATCCAAAACAAACAGTAGATTCATAGATGGTGAAAGGGAAAACCAGTGCTGCTACTTAAAAAGAAAAGAGAAAGAAAAAATTTTTACTATATCTCAGATGTCGGTATTTATTCTGGACATTTTAAAAGGCTTTTCTTCATAGTGCTTTTTACAGCTGTTTGTATCAGCTCAGCTGCTACTTCAATGGTTTTCCCTTTCACTCTCCATTTATCTTTTGATTGATTAATCAATATAAATATTTTTACTCTAAAAAGTGAAAGGTAAAAGCAGAGCGATAGCAGTTGAGTCAGTACTGACAACTACAAACATGTTCCTGCAGGGGTCTGGAGGAACTTCTGATATTAAGCTTAGACGGAAAGACAAGAGTTGGCTCTTTTTCTTTTTTTTTTCTTTTTTTCTTCTTTTCAAAATTTTGGTATTATAGATTTTAACATCAAATGGTTATCCAGAATTTTTTAAAAAGTGAAAACAGACATAAAATCGCGAGTCTTAATTTAAGGTTTTAAAGCACATTTACAAATACTTTGGTCAAAGACAGAAATGGTTTTGTGCCAGAGTAGGAGTAGAAAATGTTTGTTTTAGTCATATGAGCAACTTTTCAAATTGAAAGTGTTCTTGTTAAATTTATAGCTCAAAATGTGGCTCCTTTGACCATATTTTGTTTCCAAAGACAATGGAAAACAGAATTTCAGCCTTATTAATACTGATCTTGTGTGAAAAAGTATTAGAAGCAGAAATGAAAGGAATTTGAAAGATCATCTAGAACACTCTTCAAATTATAGATGAAAAATTATAATTTAGACTCAAATTACAGACTTAGAGAGCTTATGTGACAGAAGCTGGTTCAGAATCCAAGGTGTTGCCTCTCTGATCACATTTGTCTACTCAAAGTAAAAGTTTGTGGCTTTTTTCCTAAGTATTCCTAATGTATTTGCGAAGTGGGCTAACTTAGGCTCTCCTAATAACATAGCTGAGAAGGTTGTATCAACTGATATTATTCACTCATTTTTCTTATGAAGCTTCTTGTGCTGCAGAGGTTGAACTGTTATAGGGCTTTTCTCTGTATATGTCCCCCAAGGAGCATAAGAATGAAACTACTTCTTTGTAGGATTATTAGAATCTCTGAGCACATTTCTGTCGGTCACAGATTATTTTACCTAATTCCTGTGAAACTTTTTTTTTATATATAACATGCAATCAAAAGCAAAGTCAGTTTTAAAATACATCCAATGTAAATATTAAAATTTATATTCTGATCCCTGTAGGCTGTGATACTCCTCTGTTAGTAGATGTGAAACTGTTTGATAGTCCTATATTAGTATTTTCTTAAGTCATGTGTGTATGTGTAGATTAGGAGATATATATATATGATGTATAACTTCTATGTATTCATACTTATACCATTTATCAAAGAGATAGTTGCAGATATGGCTGTGTATAATATGATTAATAAGTATGTGCTGAATTAATAAATGAAGATCTTAAATGAACTTAGTCCACTTTAAAATAGTCTTCAAGAAAAGTTAGTCTCATCCATATGTTCTCTAAGAAGATTTAATCACAGTTTATCACCCAAACCAATCAGTAAGTTTTATTGTTGACAGTAGATTTGGAAGCCTGTTGACAGATCCCTTAGACGTAAGAAGGAATATGTAGCATTTGTGCAGACATGAGAGGTTTCTTATTATTGGAAAGTGGATGATGGAATATTACCGTGGGTATGATATTAAAGATCAGTTATCACTACATAGCAATAGTCTCACTTATCCTTTTAAAGTAGAGTGACTATAAAATACTGACAGTGGCTATAAACTTGTTATCACCCTTCATTCTCTTATATTCAATGCCTTTTATTATTGAAACTGATATTCTGAAACAGCATAGCTCTGCTAAGTATAATATAGTTCATTTGTGTGGGCTCTGCAGAGTGTTATTTATGCCACATCAAGCTTCCTTAAATACCACATTATAGAACACATATTCACAGAAAATGAACCTTGAATGAAACGAGAGCCGTGCATTACAGATGACGGCTAAATCTAAGAGTACCAAGTATTTCATTTTGGTCAATTTCTCTGGTTAAATTCTACATAGATCTTAAGTTTAGAAAACTTTGCAAAACACTTCACAATAAACTTTTATTTTTGCCCCCAAAATAATACCATTTGTTTTCCAAAGACTGTATTTATTTTATATTACCCATTGACATAGTCAGACAGATTTGTACTTTCCTTTTAGATAGAAGAGCTGGAGAAGCAGTTAGTTCTTGCCAACTCAGAGTTAACAGAAGCACGGACGGAACGTGATCAGTTCAGTCAGGAATCTGGAAATCTGGACGATCAACTTCAAAAGCTCTTGGTAAGATGATGCTCTAAAATATGAATGGGATTGATTCTGGGAAGTTTTTACCATAATACTTCCCAAAACTAGTTTCATTGGTAATGTTACAAATTTTACAACATATTTGTTCAAATATACATAGCACGGTATCCTAGACACCACTCAAGTTTTACATGTAAAAATATAATACTCTATACCTCTTTTTCCTCAAGCGGAACAGTAATGACTTAAAAGTTAGGTGAAGCTGATCTTGGGACAGCCATAGTCTTTCAGTTAGGTACTTCATGCTTCTAAATTGAAGTTTGTTGAGTGTTCATTTTAAAGCCAAACAACATTCAAGACACATACAAATTATGTATAAAGGAAATTTGAGTGCAAGTTTAGGTAAAAAAAAAAATGTTCTGAAAAAAAGAAAATAGGATTCTGATAGTAGTGAACCAGCCTCTGCCCTCTGTTAGAGGCACCCCAGGCTGAGAAATGTGGGAAAGGACATGTTTGGTACCCCTTTATGTGATATTTATTAGAGGTACTGCAGAGTAAGTTCCTCTTCCCCAGCAAACCCCACTCTAGGTAGGGCCATCCTTCACAGGCTGACGAGGGGCTTCCCAAGTGTGCACTAAAGGTAGAGCTGGCAACGGTGTGCGAGAAGCTCTAAACCTCGGATGATCTTTCAGATCTTTCTCTCCTACTGTGTGCTTCCCAATGTCCTCGTATCTATTTTGAAAATCTTGGAGATTCACTGTCTGGAAGATCCTCAGACCCATCCGCTCCTTTTCATTCTTGCTGTGGCTACTGCTTCATCCAGGCCCCTCATTATACCTGCATCAGGACGGCATCTCCTTACTTGGTTCCTAACTCCAGTTTCTCCCCTCTTCAGTCCAGCCTATATTCATCTTTCTGAAATACAGCTCCCAGTGCGTCTCCCACCCCCAAATTACTCATCCTATAAAGTCAGACTCTCTGCTTTTCAAAACTGCTCATGGTCCAGCTCCAGCTTACCTTTCCAGTCCTTTCTCTCTCTACATACACCCAGTGCTCCGAGCAAACCTCATGCGTTCCTTTCTAGTCCCTCCTTCCTCATCTTTGCATCTCCAAGCTGTTCTCAAGGTCCAGCTCAAATGCCTTCTTGAAGCATTTTGAGCTCCTTAGAGATTTTTCTCTGCTGTCCCTCTGTCTCTTTAATGAAAAAACACCTCCAGTTATTTGTGTCTGTGTCTTCTCTCTCTCGGGTGATAAGTCCTCTAAAGATCTGTGTCTTTGTTTCTCCTTCTCTGACCATGGAGTTTTTGCCAACAGTAAACACTCACTATGTATTTTTTGAGTGATTGAAGAGGGAGGTCATTCTATTCACAGCCCAGTTGCTAATCCAATCCCAGTACTGAACGCTATCCTGCCATTTCTTAAGCAGTAAACCAAATTACTATTGATATTCCTTCAAGCTTTTGAGCATTTCTTTGTTAAAGGAATACAATTGACGTGAAATATAATGCCTTTGTTAGAAAATTGAAAACAAGATGACTTCAGAAATCTACAGTATTTTCCACTTCATTATATGTTATTTGGGGTCTAGTCTGTTGAGATTTACTTATAATGCTAGAAATTATAAGTGAATAAAATGTTATTTTTCTAAGAAATCATTGTTCTTAACCAAGCCATTAAAAAGGAATCAGATTCCAAAATCAAAGGCTTCTCAAATCACATAAAAACTCCAAAGATGATGTAAGGGAAACTGGGTTTTATTTTAACTATTTAATACTAGGGGGAAAAGCTTACCTCATTTCTTGTAGGCTGATCTCCATAAACGAGAGAAGGAGCTGAGTCTGGAGAAGGAGCAGAACAAGCGTCTGTGGGACCGAGACACGGGCAACAGCATCACCATCGACCACCTGCGGCGGGAGCTGGATGACAGGAACATGGAGGTGCAGCGCCTGGAAGCCCTCCTCAAGGCCATGAAGAGCGAGTGTCAGGGCCAGATGGAGCGGCAGGTCAGCAGGGCTGGGCGGCCCCTCCAGGGTCTCTCCCGGGAAAAATGCACTCTGTGTCTTACTGGTAGAGCTTTTGTTTAAAACGCGTGCGCCTAAAATAGCTCTAAAGTAGAGCTGTGGATTCTGTGAGCAAGTGATAAAGACCTGTTGTTTATTTCTATATTGTTAACCACTTGTTACATTAAAAACGTTAAGCTTTATCTCATTTTTGTACATTGTTGAGTAATGAAGCTCCCATCCAATTGCCTTTTCACTTTGGTCTAGAAATTGGAAACCTAATAATTGCTTATTTCAGAAAAGCATCAAACCATGGGGAGATCTGGGGAACAGCAGGGTTGACGGTTTCCAACAGATGTTTTTTTTTTGTTTGTTTTTGTTTTTCCCTCAAAAGAAACTTTCCTCTCCTTTTCCCCCAGACTGACTAGGACTGATACCCATGCAGGATGGGTGGCCTCCATTTCAGTGCACCAGTGGTGAGATGTGGGATGCTTTATGAACAGCAGGGGACCTTCAGTACTGGAAGGGCATGGTTCCAGTGTCAGTAGTTACCACAGAGACCATGTGTAAAAACCAAAGAGTAAGATTCCCCAGCTGAGAGAGCAAACCAAAGGGCCTTGGCTTAGCCCCTGGCAAAGCCCTTTCTTTATTCTCTGGCCCAACCTGGCCAAGAATAAAGACGGAAGGAGTGATTGGAAGTTGGAATCTTACTCTTTTCCGCACAAGGACCAGAGAATGTATGTTGGATAAAAGCCATTATTCACTTTTCCCTCAGAAGCAGAATTAATGGGCAGGTTGCAGGGAAATAGAGCTGTTGTCTTCAATCCCACACTTCCCCCTATTGCCTGTTGTCCAAACTTAAATTGGTACAGAAAACATCCTCCGAGGAAACTTGCCAGACTCCTCCCCACCCTAGAAAACTTTTCTGGAGGAGCGTTATTACTTAATCAAGGCCTCTCCACGTTGGTCTAATTAACTCGTCAGTCTGTGATCTGTATGAAGTCTGATAGCAAAACCACCTGAAGCATTATCAGATTCATGATTTCATGTTTTTGAACTAATTTGTCGTATCTCTCAAGGCCTCTACCTCTGCCAAATCCATGAAATTTCTCTTCTTTAACAATCAGATGGCAGCAATTCAGGGAAAGAATGAAAGTCTAGAAAAAGTGTCCTCCTTGACTGCTCAGCTTGAATCCACCAAAGAGATGCTCCGCAAGGTAGTGGAAGAGTTGACAGCCAAGAAGATGACCCTGGAGAGCTCGGAGAGGACCGTGTCGGACCTGACGGCTTCCCTACAGGAGAAGGAGAGGGCCATCGAAGCCACCAATGCAGAGATCACGAAGCTGCGCTCCCGCGTGGACTTGAAGCTGCAGGAGCTGCAGCACCTGAAGAATGAAGGGGACCACCTCAGGAACGTGCAGACGGAGTGCGAGGCCCTCAGGCTGCAGATGGCAGAGAAGGACAGAGTGATCGAGATCCTGCGCCAGCAGATCGAAAACATCACGCAGCTGGTGGGCCAGCACGGCCGGACGGCAGGCGCCATGCAGGTGGAGAAAGCCCAGCTGGAGAAGGAGATCAACGACCGGAGGCTGGAGCTGCAGGAGGTCAAGGTCTGTGCGGGGTTCCGGGGTTTCCGGACTTGGCTGCTGGAATACCTTTTTCCCCTGGGTGAGGTTGACCTCATTTCCTGGAAGGAGGTTCTGTTGGACAGTTGTGGACACTCCAAAAGTGTTTGTGTCAGGGTGCAAATGTGTGTTTTTGTTAGAAAGGATCCATTCTTTTGTTAGACTTCAAAAGGAGTGGCCTCCAAATGGTGCAGAATTCCAGATTCAGAGAAAAATCAGAAAATGCAGCTTCTTTATGAAGCCTTTCCCAATCCCACAGTTTGAAGAAGTATCTTCTCCCTCTTCAGACAGACCTAAATTTGACCCCATCTCTCACCACTCAGTAACTGTAAAACACTGGACTGTTTGCTGAATGTTGGCTTCTATGTCTGTATACCAAACCAAAACCAAAAAACAAAACAAAAAACCCCAGAAGTTTATGGGGTTACTTGAGGCTTAAATGAGAAAATGTATATCAAGGACTTAGCTTGGTTCCTGGTCTGTAGAAGATGTTTAGATAATATTAGTTCCTTTCCCTGATTCCACACTTTGTTTATACCTGTTATAACCTGGATCACATTCTGTATTGCACTCTGTGTGTGTGTGTGTGTGTGTGTGTGTGTGTGTGTGTGTGTGTAAATAGTAGTGGCTCCTCTTCCCTGTAAGACTGCAGACTTCTTCAAGCAGGATACATATCTTATTCATCTTTGTATCTCTGCCCCATGACTTTGTGCCTTGCACCCAGCAGATGCTCAATGAATACTTATCAAAATTTAAAGCTACTGAAGGAATTTTTAAAAATTTGATTTCCTAAGCTTTATGTTACCTGTATCTGCCTGGTAACTAGTAGGAGACAAATCACATACAGCTTATTTTTTTCTTTCAACTTCTAACGTTTATTCAAAATTTGTGGTTTTCAGAGGCGGGGGAGGGAGGGGGAGGGGAAGTTGCTCCACTGCTTTGAGGTTTCTGCTCATCGGAGAGGCCTTTCCTGACCAGCTGTGTCTGGGTCCCCAAGACCACTTCCAGGTTCATCATTTACTAGGAGGACTCACAGGACTCAGCAGACAGTCATGCTCATGGATAGGATTTATTACGTTGGAAGCATCTAAAACAAAATTAGCAAAAGGAAAAAGCACGTGCAGGGTTTTTATATTGGGGGCTGGTCATATAGGCAAGGGAGCAGTCTCCCAAAAGGAAAGCAGGCCTTGAGCGTAAATCATTTTGTTTGCAGAACAGTTTAGGCACAGCGGGCCACTCTTACCCATTAGACTGGTGGGAACCCTCTCCAAATCCAGGCTTCCTGACCGGCCTGCAGGCTTTCAGAAGGGTAGCAGTCAGGCTGTCTTCCACATTCCAGCTTGGCTCAAGTAGCAACTCCTCCCCGTGTCATTCTCTACCCCCTCACCTTTTTATTCTTTTTTTTTGTTTGTTTGTCTGTTATTATTATCTGGCTGTTAAGTATTTGTTGTTGTCAGTCTGTCTTTCACTAGAATGTGAAAGCCCCAAGAGGACAGGGACATTGTTTTGTTTAAGGCTAGAGACGGCCAGGGCAGGGGAAGGACAGGGAGGCGCCTGAGCGCAGAGCTCAAGCAGGCACTCTAGGGCCTCGCCAGCCTCGCCCACTACGCTGTCACCACATGTAGAGCAGGCCTGGCGCAAAACAGGTGCTCAGTGCATTTTTTTGAATGAATGAATATATAGAACAGGAATAATGAAGGGTTGTGGCCAGTGATACTGGGAAATGACATCTAAGGTTAAAAGAAAGGTAAACTATTCCTTTTGTGTTTCCACTTAACTATTGCTGCTTTATAATAAAATATAAATTCGATATCCTGGAAAATAGTGAAAAAATATTAAATATTGGTAGGATATTAATATGATGCCAGTTCTAACTATATACATTTTTTTGTTTCTTACTCTGTTTTTTGTTTTTATACTTATATTTAGATTTTGAAAGATAAAAAAGATGCAAAGATACGGGAGCTGGAGGCCAGAGTGAGTGACTTGGAGCTGGAAAAAGTGAAACTGGTGAATGCAGGCTCTGAGCGGCTCCGTGCAGTGAAGGACATCAAACAAGAGAGAGATCATTTACTAAGTGAGGTGAAAACTAGTAGGAATGAGTTAAACAGTCTTACAGGTATGTTACTCTCGTTCAAATTCTGCTAAAGAATAGGAGTGCTCTCAGTGAGGTTCAGGGTGGATACTAGGACTGTTGCAAAAAAAATGATTCCTCTTCCCACATTACAAACATGGAAAATCGTGCTGCCCCAGTGGAGATATTTCATCACCAAATCCTGATTCTTCTCCTTGAAGTGCTTCTGTTTCTTGCACTTAGTAACCATTCACTTCAATCAGCCCTCAGAGTCTGTGAAATTCTCTACTGAGTTTCCAAGAGAAGGGTGAGGGAAATGAAAACTTTGAGTCTTTTGAGTCAAATAGCTTTGATTAGAAGTTTGATAATGAAGCAGCACGTGTGAATACTTATGCAAATTTATGCAAATGTATTAAAACAGAGAAACCCAAGGCCTTACATTTTAAAATGAAACACTCCTAGTTCACCATCAGTGTGGTATAGGTATCGTTTACGTCACACACACACCCCCAAGTGGTTCGTGGGCATTTACGTTGCCAGATGTTGGCAGGCCCGGAGACAACAGTGAGGCCCCGGGCTAGGTGGGAGCAGACCTGTGTAAACGGGTTATAGTACAGTGGGTGAGGCACAGTGGACGTGTGCTGGGTGCAGATGTAGCAGAGGGTGGAGAATCAGCCTCCGGTAGGAGGTGACATCTGTACTAAGTTTGATGGAGGAAAAGGAATTTGGCAGGTGAAAAAGAGGTAGAAGGGCAGTCCAGGCAGAGAGAACATTATGAGCAGAAGTGTGAAGGCATGAAATAATATAATGCGACCTCAGAAGTATTTGTGGGAGTAAAAGTGAAAGGAATGAGGACTAAGAAATGAGGCGGAATAGATAGGTAGAGCCAGACAGTGTGGGGCCAGCAAAGGTGTTAAATGAGAGATTGTTGTCATAAAATTTACGTTTTAGAAGGACAGTGTCAGCAGGTAAAAAGAAAGGCAAGCCTTAAGGGACAGAGGCCAGCCAGTTAAGGATTTTGCAGTGGTCCCAGGCAAAGATGATGAGAACTTGAACTGAGGCAGTGGCAGTGAGAATGAGAGGCGAGAAAAGAATTAAGGATATTTTTGGAGATTGAATCAATGGTACTTAATTATCATAGGGGCTGTATGTGTTTCAGGTTTTAAATTTGCAGTACAGGGAAAACAATGATACTAGCACCTGAGAGAAGGAAACCAGGAGGTGGGGGGGGGCTTGCAGGCAGGAGGGCGAGACATGTAGTCAGTGGAGACCTTTGATTTGGGGGCACCAGGACATCCATGTGGAAATATCTGGATAGACAGAGTCAGATCTCAGCAGAGAGGTCTTGGTTCTTTTTGTTTCCTTTATATGTAAATCTGTCGATGACATATAAAAATATAAATATAAATAAATAGATAATTGAATAAGTGTGTGTGTATTCTTGTATATGAATGACGAATATCAGGTATTTTGATAGTTACTGGAGATGAAAAATCAGATAAGACACAAGGCAGCCTCAGGTTACTCATCATGTCATGGAGATTCCTCTACCTACAGATAGAGGTTCATCCACCTACTGTTGTGGTGGATATGACTATCTAAAAAGGCTCAAGATGAAATAGATGTGAGCCAATTACACCGGCTGGAAAAAAAGCAGTTATTGGTAAGAAAGGAAAAGAAGACCCACCCAAGCAAATTAAAAAAAGTTAGATCCCTAGAAATGTGTATGTACATCTAATTTCTGTAACAAATGATGATGTAACTAAATGGAGTTTCTTTCAGCTCTAAAATTCTGATCATTAATTACAAATAAAATACACTTTATAACAATGGCTTAGAAAAAAGTAACTGTCTATGATTGATTATTATGTTGTACAGAGGACTATGAAGTCTTAAAAAGGAATTTTCGAAACAAAAGTGAAGAAATGGAAACTACTACAAATAAGCTGAAGATGCAGTTAAAATCTGCACAGTCTGAGCTAGAACAAACAAGAAATACGTTAAAGTCAATGGAAGGATCTGATGGTCACGGTACGCTTTAGCAGATGTTTCTCCTTTTGTTTTTAATTCCCTAGGTCTGAATTTATTACAACACAAGCCCAGATACACTGTCTTTCACCTCTTCAGTGACATCAATGTGACATGATGTGAGAGACATACAAGAGTTGTCAGTGATGGGTGTTACGTAGCAAAAGTTCTCAGTTTTGTGGGGGGGATTGTCATGTGCTTAATTTAATCCTAAAGTATCTGAATCTTTCCTTTTCTGTAGCTATTTCAGTAATTTCTAACAGACCTCAACGTCCATAAATGCCAATTAATTGCTTTTAAGGAAGTGTTGATATAAATATAGGTTACAGATAATTTTCATTCAACCCCTTATTTTTCACGTGTTCATTATTTACATAAACTATGTATCTGTGGCTAATTGTCAGTTCCTTATTCCTTCTCTGAGATAAAAATGGAAAGGAGCCCTGGGACTTGAACTAATAGGATGAAGGGTCCCTTCTCACCACTTACACCTGTTCCCTTTTACCTTACTGCCCATATTAATTCAGAGAGAAAAGGTTAGTTGCTGTTTTGTATTATTCATATAATATTAAACTAAAGGCTACATTTTTCTATCTTAATGTTATATTTGTACTTGCTTCAGCAGCCTATGTACCAAAATTGGAATGATACTGAAAAGATTATCATGGCCCCTGCACCAAGGTGGCACACAGACTCTTAGAGCATCCATATTTTGTGTGGTTCTTAGAGGTTCAGCTCTTTCTTTTCTGGTTAACACCAAGAAAATGATGGGGCTTGGCAAGGGCACTCAGGAGGCCCTTTGGAGTCTGCTCCCTCCTCCCTCCTCCACCAGAAAGAGTCCTTTCCTCAGTGCCCTCCAGGCATCTCCAAAACTGCCCCAGTCACATTACAATTATTAAACTAAGCAGGTAATCCTGTATTTGCTGTTGAATATGTATTTTCATTGTTAAAATCATCTTAAAATTAAAAAGATTATCAAGAAAATTACCTTTGAAGGCCAGCTATGATCCACTTAATCAGACCAGAATTCTTCAGAGTGGTGAGCAAATGATGCCAGGCTTTTGATGTAATAAGTCAATGCACTGCGCCTGTACTAACCCTGTTTCTGACAGTTTAGCTATAGGAACTGCATCTTGTTACCAAGAAGTCAGACCTTTCATCCTTCAGTGGTTTGTTTTTAAAGAGTGGCAAGTTTGCTTTTTCTTCTTAACCTCTAAGCTGGACCTGGACCTGACTCAAAGTAGTGGCATTTTCAAACCTCTTTCTCAGCTGACTGTAAGAAACAACATAGGATCATCTGACTCTCCAAGCAAGGTTGAGCTTTATTTATCCTTCCAGTGGCCTGCCATGTCTTAAGTATTCAGTGTCTACTACCTGTCTAGAATATTCACCAGTTTTAATAAAATAATCACATATATGCTTATATTGTCAATTTGACCATTGAAACACTGAGTTCCAAGCACATGACAATATCCATGAGACTGGAAATTGAATGGTTTGTGATATCACTGGAATCTTTCAGAAGATCACTAATAGTAGTTTTGTGTGGTATTTTATACATGAATTTCTAGAAAAATTACTTCAGTAAAAATATTATATACATTATTTATTATATGACTATATATTTTTGTGTGTATATTTCCTATATGTGTAAGTGTGAATTTGGTCAGTGTTATTTACGTTGGATTTATGGCAAATTACGATGGTCAATGAAATTAATTACAGCAAGAAATCACGAAACATCATCTCATATATACATTTCTTGGCTCAAAATCTCTGAGTAATTGCTGAAAATTGTTATATCCCAAAATTGTGAAATCTGAAGGCCGTTTTAATGAACACTTCCTTGAAACTGGCCAGGTGCCTTGGTGGAATCTCACTTGTCACTTTCTCATAATGTTTGACCATCATATTATAGTCACCTTTCAAAATTTGGAAACTTTAAAAACTAAGGCACAGTTTGCTTCCTTTTTTTCCAGCTATGAAAGTGGCAATGGGGATGCAAAAGCAAATCACAGCTAAAAGAGGTCAGATAGATGCCCTTCAGAGCAAGATACAATTTTTGGAAGAGGCAATGACAAATGCAAACAAGGTAACTTTTTTAGAATGAGGCTAAATATTAACAAATATGTACGTACATTTGTGCATACCCGTCATCATATGGACTTATTTATTTCCTTTGTTTTTGCTCTTTCCTATTTTTTTCTCCCCTCCTTTTCTTTTATCCTAAATTTGCTCTTTTCTTGTTTTTCCATTATTTGCCTATTTGGAACCTAAAGCAGGGCTGACCCTCATCCTCCATGAGTGTACTTACGTTAAGAGGTCGCTGCTGCTATAATTAGAGACGCCTGCCCCCACTAAAGGAAGGCACTCATCAAAGCTCAATGACATTCCCTCAGACAGGAAGGAGGCAGCTTGAAAAGTTAATCCTTCTTTCCTTGTGCACCCTCTTCTACCTAACTAAGCAGAAAAGGAAAAATTATTGGCATCCAAAATGTGTTATTACAGTTGTGATACCCTATTTCCTTATTTATATTAAGCATTTTCTTTCTGAAATAATATATATTTAAAGAAATGTAGACTCAGTAAGTTCAGGTCTATATTTTAACTTGGCTGCTATGCATTTGTTTTTTCCTCCCTATTTCATGATGTTTTTTTAAAGGAATGAACTTGTATTAATGAAATTTTGTTGAACACCAAAGATTCTTCATAAGTTTATCAGCAAGTTCATTCTCATCACTGGACCATAGTGACTTTGAGGGTGGGAACTGTGAGTCCTATTTCTTTTTATGACAAAGGGTCTATAGTAGGCATTTGTGACATGAATATTCATCCTGGAAACAAAATAGAAAGCCCACAAAGCTTTTAAATAAATGCATTTTTTTTAAATCTCCTGTGTCATTTAAACAAGTTTCAATAGATTTGGTATATGGTTACCCAATCTCAGTTCACCATAACACTGTCTCTTTTTACTACAACATAGTTATTACGTATTTTGTAGGTTTTTTTCAAAGATCTATTAAGCCTAGAAAGAAGTAATAATACTAGTACAGATTAAAATGAGATAGTACATGGTAACAGTTCTAGCAGCTCCCAACTTCAACTCAGAAGCAATTAAATGGCATATGAATTAAACTATAGTTCAGATATTTATGTAATAGTTTTATATTTCCATCACACCTCAGCATCTACATCAGCATATTATTTCTGATATTTGCTTCTCTATAATTGTAGGAAAAGCATTTTCTAAAAGAAGAGAAGACAAAATTAAGCCAGGAATTGAGTACTGTTGTAACAGAGAAAAACAAGATGGCTGGAGAGCTAGAAGTCCTGAAATCTCAGGAACGCCGTTTGAAAGAAAAGGTTGCTAATATGGAAGTTGCTCTTGATAAGGTGGTTATTAGCTAAATATATTAAGTAGTTATCAACTAAATAGTTATTAACTAAGTAGAATCATTCTGGATGAAAGCCCTATGTTAATAGGAGCCAAATCTGTCAAATTATATTGTATCCCAGTCATGTCCTACAAGGAAAAACTTTATCTTATAGAGAAGGCTGAGCTTTAAAAACACAGTCGCGATGCATACTTTTTACAAAATTGTCTTTTTTCAGGCTAACACAGTCACAAGAACAGTGAGATATAAGAAGTCATATGCTCCTGGTATCCTTCATGGTCTGAATAATTAAAAATGCCACCAATCTAACTTACCATCAGGAAGGACTTGAATGCTAGGTAGAATACAGTCTATTAATATTATCAATGAAAAGATAAAGTGATGCTAATGTCTGGCACTTTGTGGGGTCCAGAAAGTACAGGCAGAAAACACAGCTTAAATCATGAGAAGGATATTTTTGTCATTGCCATTAGCTGTAGAGGAGTAAATCTCTTTTTGTGTCACCTGAAAACGCTGGAAGCCTAAAAATATACCAGAACTAGTCCTTTATTCTTGAAAAATCAGAGCCTTCATAGTGACAGAAAACAATCTGTGATTCCACCTATGCAAACTTAGATCTTAGAACATGATATACTGACTTGAATTTGAGTTATGGTTATCTTTATGCAGATGTGTTTACATTGCTGAAACTGTTTGCTCATTTCATCCTTAATTTTTCATTCTTTCGAGTGCTCTCCACATACTAAATGCCATGTAGATGCTGGGGATGCAGAGGATAAAGACATGGCCTCCACTTACTCTTTGTTTCCTGAATAAAACAGATAAATCAATAGATAAATGTAGTAAGAGTGTGCCAAGAATGGGGGATCTTTCCTTGAAGAGATCGTGACTGCATTTATAGGTTAATAAAATAAAACTGCATAAAGAATGGAGGACAAACCATATGTGGTTGCTTGATTGTAGGCATCTTTGCAGTTTGCAGAATGCCAAGACATAATACAACGTCAGGAACAAGAATCTGTGCACCTAAAACTGCAACACACTTTGGATGTAAAAGTAAGGTCTTTTTTTTTTTTTTTCATCATAAATAGTAGCTTAAGCAAAAATTATGCCTTTGTTTGATATACCTTTATATTTTCTTCATGTATTAGATACATTCAGGTGTACTTTTAACATTATCTGAGGTTAGCAATTAGAAAATCTGTACAAACATTGTTATACACTATACCTATCCTTTTCATATATAGTAACAAATTGAAGTACCATGCTTTATGTTAAGTTATAATGAGTGAGGGAAACACAGAAGTACCTACCTTGGGGAACTGGAGGTTTGCATACAGAAGGGGGTCAAGCAAGGCCTGAAGTGAGAGTATGTTTGGCTTGTTTGGAGCATAACAACCATGATGTAATTTGCATGACAAAACACATCTTCTTTAAAAATTGTACATTTACCACTGAAATATATGTTTGTTTTTTTGAGTGTATTTTAAAGTTGCATACATACTTTGAAGTCTCAATACTGGATACTTTCACAGGCAACAGCACTCCTTAGGTGGGTGGATCTCATTCAGTAGTATGCCAGAACTAGGGTGGAATCTTGGCAAAGTTAGAATCCAGTGCATCCCATCCGAGACCTGTTTTCACATCTGAAGTACTTTTATCGATCAGAAGTGTGAAGGCATCTTCCTAAGGTCATGATTCTTCCCCAAAGAGTAACATACATCCAGAATCATCTTGCTTAATACTTTGGCTTAAAACTTTGTAGAAGTTCAATATGTAAGACTGAAATGATGTTTATAAAAGTACATTTTGATTTCACAGTTCTAAGTGTAGGTTGACAGTTATTTTGCTCACATATATATTGTCTTCCAGGAACTTCAGGGCCCTGGATACACTTCAAATTCTTCTGTGAAACCACGCCTTCTACAGTCGTCATCTGCTGCCCGTTCCCATTCTAATGTACCATCTTCCCAGTCTACAGCCAGCTTCCTGTCTCATGTAAGTACCTAGTCGTGTAGTCCATGATGCAAATGGGATACTATGTAAATAATTTTAAGTTGAGAAGAATATCATTTAAAAATACATCTATAGTTGTGACATTCTCAGTTTCTCAATTTTAGATTTAAATAGACGAGATGAACAAAAAAGTTTTCTTCCCTGTTTGGTGTTTTCTCTGGAAAAACGAACATGAAATACTCAGGATTAATGTTAACAATAGTTGTTAAAGTAAATTATTTAATAGCCTATATTCATTATTTTCCATCATAAGCATTTTCAGATTACAAAGCAAATGTTGAGATGGCTAAAATAAACATCACTTCAAATGCCAAAGGCAAATTATTGGGACATTTAGTACTCTACCAGGATGAAAATGATTTGCTATATATTGTCTCTTCATGAACTATATGTGAACTTGTTTATAGTATAAAGATTATTACTCTTAAAACATTTTTACTCTCTTTAGTTGAAATATTAGAGGCTTTGGTGTGTGATAACTCCATTATCTGAATCTCCTATGGACTTGTGATCATTGTTTCTCTTTGTTTGTAGCCATATTTTTGTCTAGTCTTTTTGGTTTCTGTTTTTCAAGACCTTATTTTTTAGAGGAGTTTCAAATTCACACCAAAATTGAGAGGAAGGTACAGAGATTTCCCGTATACTCCCTGTCCCTATGTGAGCACAGTCTCCCCATTATTAACATCACTCACCAGAATGATACATGTGTTATCGAGGATGAACCTACATTGACACATCATAATTGCCTGAAGTCCATAGTTTGCCTTGGGGTTTGCTCTTGGTGTACATTCAGTGAGTTTGGACAAATGTTTATACATATGTCATTATTGACATTATCCATCATTATCGTATGCTACAGGGTGTTTTCACAGCCCTAAAAATCCTCTGTGCTCTGCCTGTTGATCCTTCCCCCCATTCTACCCCTGGCAACCGCTGACCTTTTTATTGTCTCCTACTTTTACCTTTTTCAAAATGTTGTTGAGTTGGAATGATACAGTATGTAGCCTTTTCAGATTGACTTCTTTCACTTAAGTAAATATGCATTTAAGTTTCCTCCATGTCTTTTCATGGCTTGATAGTTCATTTCTTTTTAGCACTGAATAGTAGTTTATTGTCTGGATGTACCATGGCTTATATGTTCATCTACTGAGGGCATCTCAGCTGCTTCCAAGTTTTGGTAATTGTGAATAAAGCTGCTGTAAACATCTATGTGCAGGTTTTTGTGTGGACATGTTTTCAACTCCCTTGGGGTAAATATCAAGAGCATGCAACCCATGCTTGCTGGGTCATATAGTAAGAATGTGTTTAATTTTGTCAGAAACTACCAAACTGTCTTCCCAAGTGGCTGTACCACTTTGCACGCCCACCAGCAATGAATGAGAGTTCCTATTGTTACAGAGCTCGCCAGCATTTGATGTTGTCAGTGTTTTGGATTTTGGCGATTCTAATAAAGGTAGTGGTATCTCATTGTTGTTTTAATTTTGCATTTCCCTGATGGCATATGCCGTAGAGCATCTTTCCATATGCTGTTTAGTATCTGTATATGTTTGGTAAGGTGTCTGTTAAGGTGTTTGGACCATTCTTTAATCATTTGCTTCCTTTTTAAATAATTGACTTCTGAACATTGGCTGTGAAAAATTACAGAGATAATTTTGGATTCTAGATGATATTTTTTTTCTTCATAGAAAGAAGGATTTGTATTTGCTTCTCAATGGTAGCTAAATTAAGAACACTAACAGTCCCGTGTCACCTTAATTCATCTGAGGATTGAGATTATTTGGATTAAGGCTTTTATCCCAAAGCCTGAGGTTTACCTATTATTCTCCACTTCTTTGATACAGCTCCAGTTTTTATCCCTCTAACTTTTTGATTCTGCTAAAAGTTCATTTCACCCATTCAGCCTTTCAACTGCTTCTTTTAGAATTGACAAATGCTTCAGCAGAAAATGGCCCCAAATGCCTCCAATCTCTGGATTTGCTTTTGTTCCAGGTGTTGGCTCCATAATTCTTTACTGCATTAGTAACTCTCTAATGTTGTCAGGAAGACTTAAAAATTTTGTGTACTTTTCTAGTGAATTCTGAGCAGAAGGGTTGGTCTACCAGTACCAGAAGAAGAACTCTACTCATATTCCTTGCTCATACAATTTTAGATAGCACCTTGAACTTCTACAGAACATTAAAATGTAGCTTTCTTTTTATCACACACACATACACGTACACATTTCTTTTCCCTATTTAATTCCCTCTACATAATCGTATCATAAATTTTGGTTAAGTCACACTGAGTGTTCAAATTATTATGACTAAATGAATATTATTCACTAGCTGAACTATACAGTGAATTGTGACTATATTTACTTTTTGCCTTCAATTTAATAATTGTTTTACTCTGTTTAGTTTTCTAGATATCTAGAAATAATTATCCTTCAAAATCCTCTGGAAAAAAACTATATAACTTGTTGTATGAGCCAAGTGTAGGGGCAGAAAAGTTTTCTTTCTTTCCTTCTAAGTTCTTTGGCTGGTCTAATAATTAAATTGGCCTAAGAAGGATGAACAGAAGAAAAGCAAACTTAATTTGTATGTATGGGAGTTCCACAAAGACAGGGAGACTCGAGGCGAGTCAAGCACTTGGGGATTGTATGCCATCTTCAGCTAAGGAACGGGATGGGGCCTGGGCTTCAGAGGGGGAGGAAGGTCATTCACATGATGATAAGAAGATCTGGTGTTTGGTCATCAGATGTTTTCCCTGCCACGCAGGTAAGTCTTTCAGATAAAAATGTTATCTCTGGTAATAGCTCTCTTTCTGGTATAGCCTCCCTAACTAAATTCTTTAAGGCAGTTAAGGGGACAGTGAAAGTTTTTCCTGAGTCTGCTGGGTCTTTGTGAATGAGGATTATACCATTTCAGAGGTCCAAAGGCGTTAAAAATTATCCAATTGATTGCCCTAGTATTAATAGGTGAGAAAATGGTAGAACCAGAAAAATTGTATCATGTGATTTGATCCAAGCTTAAACACCTAAGACACACACATATAATTGACAGCTTGACATAGAAGAAGTATTTCAGATTAGTGTTTCAGATAAAGGCTATTTTAGCACATAAAAATAAAATAGTTTCCGGATGATATATTATATTTATATATCGGATTCCATACACATGCACTGTAATTTGTACTAGCTGTGTTTGATCTTTGTCACTGAAGTACCCATGATGTGAGCAGGATTTTCAGCAAGACTTTATAGCTTTCATCTTGCTTTTTACTCACCCATTGTTAATATACAATATAAATAATATATTTATATTCTAAATAGTTTATTTATATTACATTTTTATTATAATCTTCTGACAGGAATATAAGTATTATAGGAGATGGATATGGTTAGCCATTCTCAAAATAGAGTAGTCTAATTCAAACTGAATGAGATCAAGCTTTTATTTTTAGCTTTTACATTTATCTTCTTTCTGTCTTTGGAGAATGGCAGCAGGACTAGTTGAGAAGCGCACACTCTCCTGAGACATTACTTATCTTACATCGTAACTCATAAGTTTGCCTGTAATGGACTCAAAGCCATTAGAGAGAACATTATTTGGAGAAGATAATGGTGCATTAGAGATATAATTTGTGATTTATGTTGAAAAGGAATCTAACTTAAAATGACTTCAGAGTCAAATGTAATAGGAAGCTAACCAAATCACAAAATAAACCTAAAATTTAACAACAGTATAAGCTTATATTCTTTCCCTGAAACCAAAAAGCTTGTAGAAGTTTTACTTGAAAATGTATGTCCCCTAGAAATAGCCTGTAAGTGTATCCTAAGAGTCAAAGATTAGAGTCAGGGAGAGCAGGGTCCTTGGTGGGCTCCAGTGACCTCAGGTGGAGCTTGTGTGTAGCTGTTTCTTTATCAGTCAAGGGTCATATGTAAAGAATGTTTCTAAATTGTTCATTTCCCAATTTCTGAAAGTGTATCTTGATCATGTTATAAATCAAAATATGTTCCATATGAATCAAACAGTAAAGCATTAAAAATGAATCAGTAAAAGTATTACAAGATTTATAAACATTTAAAGGAATGATTGATAATTTTGACTAAATGAAACTTCTTAAATCACAAAACTACCATAAACAAAAAATTAAAATTACAAACTGGAAAAATACTCCCAATAAATAAATGGTTAACGTATATAATATAGAGAGTTTTTACATTCCAGATGAAAATAGCATATACTCTGAAAGAAAAGTATACTAAAGATATGGATACAAAATTCACATAAATGCATATAGCCAATAAACATGAAAAATATTCATATTCTTTATAAACAAATAATAGTAACTATGTATTAAAGCAAAAACAAACTACCAATTTTGCCTATAAAATGGTCAGATGATAATGGGAAGGGCACAGCATAATGACCACTCTTGTATCATACCCTACTAATAAACATTGATATGACTTTTTGTTTTCATTTTTGCTTCTTAAGTTCACAATTTCCTTTTTTTCTTTTTAAATTAATAGACCTTAGTTTTAGAGAAGTTTTAGCCTTACATGAATTTGAGAAGAAAATATAGAGTGCTCCCATAGGTTCCTTTGCCATGCCCTCCAGACCCCAGCTTCCCCTATTACCAACGTCTTGCATTAATGTGGTACATTTGTTACGATTGATGAGCCGATACTGAAACATTATTATTAACTAAAGTCTGTGGTTTACATTGGGGTTCATTCCTTGTGTTGTACATTCTATGGGTTTTGACATATGTATAATGACATGTATCTATCATCACAGTGTTATACAAAATAGTTTCACTGCTCTAAAAATACCCTGTGCTTCACCTGTTCATCCCTCCCTCCCTTCCCCTGAACCTTTGGTAACCAGTGATCATTATCCTGTCTTTGTAGTTTTGTCTTTTCCAGAATGTCATATAATTGGAATCCTACAGTATGTGGTCTTTTCAGATTGGCTTCTTTCACTTAGCAATATGCTTGCAAGATTCCTTCATATCTTTTCATTCCTTAATAACTAATTTCTTTTTCAGTGAATAATAATAATAGTATGAATGTACCACAGTTTATCTATTCACCTATTGGAAGCCAGCTGATTGCTTCCAAGTTTTAGCAAATTAATGCAGCTGCTGTAAACATCTGTGTGCAGGTTTTGCATGGACATACGTTTTCAGCTCTTTTGGGTAAATACTACAGAGCATGATTGCTGCATTATATAGTAAGGGCATGTTTAGTTTTATAAGGAACTACCAAACTGTCCTCCAAAGCGGCTGTGCCATCTTGCAGTCTCACCAGCAGTGAATGAGAGTTCTTGTTGCTCCTCATCCTTGTTACCATTTGGTATTGTCAGTGTTTGGATTTTAGCCATTCTAATAGAAGTGTAATGTGATATCTTACCATTTTAGTTTGAAATTCTTTAATGAAATATGGTCTTGAACATATATTCATATGCTGATTTACCATCTACATATTTTCTGTGGGGAGGTGTCTGTTCCAAATTTTTACCCACTTTTAAAATTGTTTTCTTGTTGTTGAATTTTGAGAGGTTGGTTTTTTTGTTTTGGGGGTTTTTTTTTTGGTATATTTTGGATACCAGTCCTTTATCAGATACATGTTTTGAAAAGATTTTCTGCCAGTCTGTAGTTTATATTTCCATTTTTTAAATGTTATCTTTCACAGAGAAAAGTTTTTAAAGTTAATAAAGTCCAACTTATTGATTTTGTTCTTTCATGGATTATGCTTTTGATGTATCTAAAAAGGTCATCTAAATTTTCTCCTATATTACCTTCTAGGAGTTTTATAGTCTTGAATTTTACATTTAGGTCTGTGATCCACTTTGAGTTAATTCTTATGAAAGATGTAAGGTCTGCATCTAGATTTATTTTTTTTTCTGCATGTGGATGTCCAGTTGTTCTAGCACCACTTGTTGAAAATATTGCCCTTTCTCTATTGAATTACTTTTGCTCTTTTGTTGAAGATCAGTTGACTGTATTTGTATGGGACTATTTCTGGGCTCTTTATTTTATTCTGTTCCATTGTTCTATTTGTCTCTTCTTTTACCAGTGCTACACTGTCTTATTACAGTAAATCTTGAACTTGGGTACTGTCAGTTCTCCAACTTTGCTCTACTTCAATATTGTCTTAACTATTCTGGAGTTTTGCCTTCCCATATAAACTTTAGAATCAATTTGTCAATATCCACAAAATAAAGATTATTGGGGTTTTGATTGAGATTGCATTTAATTCGTAAATCAGATTGGAAAAAACTGACACCTCAGCAATATTGAGTCTTCTTATCCATGAACATGGAATATCTCTCCATTTATTTAGGTCTTCTTTGCTTTCTTACATCAGAATTTTGTAGTGTTATTCATGTAGATCTTGTACATATTTTGTTAGATTTATACCTAAATATTTTATGTCTTTGGTACTAATGTGAATGGTATTGTGTTTTTTATTTTAAAATCCAATTGTTCATTGCTGGTATGTAGGAAAGCAATTGACTTTTGTACATTAACCTTGTCTCCTGACACCTTGTTAGAATCTCTTATTTGTTCCAGAAGTTTTTTTGTTACTGTTGTTGTTTGGGATTTTGCACATAAAGAATCATGTCATTTGTGAAGAAAGACAGTTTTCTTTTTTTCTTTGCAAATCTGTACACCTTTTGTTTCCTTCTACACGTGCTTTTTTTTTTAATTAAAGTCAATTACAATGTGTCAGTCTCTGGTGTACAGCACAATGTCCCAGTCTCTACATGTGTTTTTATATTTAAAGTGGGGTTTTTTTAGACAACATATGTTTAGGTCTTGTTTTTGATGGATGCTGACAATCTCTGTTTTTTAAGTTGGTTAATTTAGACCATTAACATTTAAAAAGATTATTCGTATAGCTGAATTAATATCTATCATATTTGTTACTATTTTTGTTATTGCCTTTGTTTTTGCTCCTGTTTTTGTCCTTCAGCCTTTTCCTGCTTTTTTTTGAATTGAACATCTTGTATGATTTAATTTTCTCTCCTTTTGTAGCATATGTTATTTTTTCTTTCTTTTTTTCTTTCCTTTTTTTTTTTTTTTTTTTAGAGATTGCAATATACATTTACAACTAATTCACATTCACTTTCAGATAACACTATACCATGTCATGGATAGTGAAGGTATCTTCTAACAAAATAATTCTAATTCCTCTCTCCTGTCCCTTGAATTGTTGTTACTCATTTCACTTGTACGTAAGCATATATGCATAGTATTACATACCATAATATGTATAAATTTTCTTATATATTATAGATAATACATGTACTGTATTAAATATATTATTTCTATTGTTATTTGAACAAACTGCTAGTAGAGCAATTATGAAAAAGGTTTTATTTTACTTTTACTTATTCCTCCTTTAATGTTCTTCCTTTCTTTATATAGATCTAAGTTTCTGACCTTATCATTTTCCTTCTTTTTGAAGAACTTTTAACATTTCTTGCAAAGCAGGTCTGTCTGTTGGCAACAAATTTCTTCAATTTTTGTTTGAAAAAGTATTTCTTCTTCACTTTTGAAGGATAATTTTGCAGGGTACATAATTCTAGATCGGTGGGGTTTTTTTCCCCTTGATACTTTAAATATTTAACTCAGCTGTCTTCTGCGTGGCTTGAAGAGAAATCTTATGTTATTTTTATCCTTGCTATTCTATAGGTAAGGTGTTTTTTTCCTATGGCTTCTTTAAAATTTTTCTCTTTGTTTTTGATTTTCTGTAGTTGGAATATAATATACCTATGTGTAGTTTTTTGTTTTTGTTTTGTTTTGTTTTGGTTTTTCTGGTGTTTATACAGCTTGATATGTTCTCTGAGCTTCCTGGATTTGTGGCTTGGTGTCTGTCATTAATCTTGGAAAATTCTCAGCCATTATTACTTTAAATATTTCTTCTGTTTCTTTCTTTTCCTTCTGATATCTCCATTATGCTTATGTTACACCTTTATAATTAATCCACAGTTCTACATTCCACACTATCTTTCTCATCCTTTTCTCTTTGCGTCTCAGTTTTAGAAGTTTCCAGTGACTTATCTTCAAGCTCACTATGTCTTTTATTGGGTATGTCTAGCCTACTGATGAGTCCAACAAAGGCCTTCTTCATTTCTTTACAGTGTTTTTTTTTTCTTTTTAACATTTCCTTTTGAGTCTATCTTAGAATTTCAATGTTTCTGCTTAAATTACCCATCTGTTCTTGCATGTTATTCACTTTTTCCATTAGACCCCTTAGCATATTAATAATAGTTATTTTAAATCCCTAGTTTGGTCATTCTAAAATCTCTGCCATATTTGAGTCTGGTTCTGATTCTTGCTCTGTCTCTTCAAACTATGTTTTTTGTCTTTTAATATGTCTTGTGATTTTTTTTGTTGAAAGCTAGACATGGTGTACTGGGTAGAAAGAACTGAGAAAAAATAGACCTTTAGTGTGAGATTTTATGTTTTTGTCTAGGAGTTGGGCTGTGTTTACTCTTTACTGTAGTTGTAGGTGTCTGAGGCTAAAATTTCCTCAGGTGTCCTTGTTTGTGTCTCCCCTGTTGTCTTTGGGTTTCCTTAGAGACTTTTTCTTAAGGTCTTTGACATGTACTTCTTTTGTTGTAATCTCATTATTATACAGAAGCCCTACTGATATCATGGTAAGATGTGTGTGTTGGCAGGGCTGGGAGGGTGGGCAGGGAAGCACTGTATAGTCTTATAATTAGGTCTGGTTTTTAGTGAGCCTGTGCCCCTTGGGTGGAACCTTCCTAAGTTCTCAGTTTTGTTACCTCACCGCCACTACCACCTTTAGGTGAGACAGGAAGACTAGAGGGAGTTGAGTTGGTCAGGCTTTAGTAAAACCCAAGTTATTTAGGCTCTGGTTTGATACTATCCCTGGATGGCTGGATTTATTAAGAAGAACAGAAGGCTCTGAGCATATTTCAGAATAGTTACTTTTCCCTTACTCTTGTCAGGAAACACAAGGGGATTTTTCTCCAATCTTCACTCTGAGAATCTGATGAGGCTCCTGGAGGTAAAACAAAGATGTGGTGGCCCTAACCTGGAGTTTTTAATTCTTAAGCTTGTTCTCACTGAGCCTCTAGCAAATTCATTAAAGTTTTCAGTGGAGGATTTCTGCTCTTGGACTTCTGCTCCAGTAAGTTGTAATTCTGTGTATTTGCCTCCAGTTTTGAGAGCAGCAGTTTGCCCTGTGTCCTCAGTTCTCTGATGGATCTAAGGAGAGTTGATGATTATCAGTTAGTTATGACTTTTCTAGAAAATAGCTACCAGATGTCCTAAAATGCTCTGATTCAGTAATATCATCTCTAGAATTTGATCTTGATAAAATAATTAGAGATAGGTATAAAGGTAAGTGCATGAAGATATTCATTTGATGCATTATTTATAATAGTGGAAAATGGAAATAATACAACTGTCAAGAAAGGAGCCAGTTCTCTCTTCTGCTCTGGTCAGACTCTCCCTAAATTCTCTGTTTCATTTTTGGGCATGAGCATTTAAGAGAACCACTGATTAACCAGAGTCTATCGAAAAGAAGCACAAAGTGGTGAGAAATCATGAACTCATGCCATTTAAAGAATAGAAGAATTGAGATCTAGCTTAGGGTGTGTGTTAGAAAGTGTAGATGGGGGAGGGGATGTTGGAATGATAAGTAAGTTTCTAAAAAGTTATCATGTTAGACTTGTTCCCTCATGACCTTAGAGGATAATACTATGACCAGGGATGGAAGTTGTGTGGAGGAGACTCAGTTTAAGGCTTTCTTGCAAAGGATTAAGCTATATAAAAATTAAACTGCCTACCTTGGTTTTTGGCGATCAAGCAAAAGCAAGATAATATATTACTGGGGGGGAGGGCCATGGAGAAAATTCATCATCACTTCTGACTGGAGATTGGACTAGAGCTTCACTGATCTTCAAGATCCCTCCAACTTGATACTTCTGTGATTTCATACACAGGCAAAGTATGGGCTATTTGAAATGCAGTATATGAATACAGTGATGATCAAACCAGTCTTTGATTCTATGAAACTTACATTTTAATTGGAGGAGCAACACAAATTTTAAAAGTTTTAAAGAGTATTAGGGTGAAATCACAATAAGAGAATATGACTAATTGCTAAGTAAATGTTAGAGCTGAATGCTTTTCAACCTTTTTTGTCTTGCAAAGCACCAGTTACTCTCAAAGAACCTGAGTGTCATGATCCTGAGGGTGAGAAGGAGCATATTTGTATGTTTGTAGGTTATTATATTGATAATTTTTAATAAATATCAAGGGATTAAAATTTTTAATAATTGACAAAGCTTATTAAGTAAACTTTCTAACGGGCAGAAGATACGAAGGTCTAGGTGTTATATTGAGATTTCAAGGTTAGAACTAAAGTGACTGAATATTGCAGTAGGATAAGGTTATTGAAGTTTTATTCCACAACAGGTATTATGTCCACCAGGGCCAGGGCAAGAACAAAGCCAGTGTTTGGTGAAATTGGATCTGCTTAGAGACAAATGTCTTATTCATGATTAAGAAACTGGTTCAGCATGTGTGGAATTAGCAGGTATATGGGAAATCTCTGTACCTTATACTCATTTTTGCTGTGAACCTAAGACTGCTCTAAAAATTAAAGTCTATTTAAAAAAACGGTTCACATCTTCATATATGTTAAATTAATGAAGTCAAACTTAATAAGTTAATGGAGTTTAATTTATGAAACTCTGAACTCATCATGGTAATTTCCATCAGTAAACTGGAAAGACCTTACTTGCCACACATTCAATTAGGTAAAACTCTTGACATCTTTAGCTGGATATTTCATGTGGCTTATCAGTGGGAGTAGGAAGAGGAGGGGAATGTGAAAGTTATACCAGTAATATCAACACTTGGTTGGCATGGGCTCTCTAAAAGGAAAGCCCAAAAACAGAAATCTTGCAGTGTTCATCCCTCAGCAACCAATCTGTGTAGCAGGTACAACTCTACATTGGGACAGATACTTCTGCCTAAGACTGCTTGATGATGCTTGATGCCTCTCTAGCCATGAACATCCTTGAAGTCCACCTGCTCAACAGGACAACTTCTGACTATCATTTGATTCCCCTCGATACATGTTATTACATTATAAATATTCATTAAGGAATATTATATATCTGAAAATTGAAAAATATACAATTTTAATACTGTTCTCAAATACCAGCTAACACAGTTTGAAAATATTGGTTGTCTCTTTCCTAATCAGTAAAATGTGGGGGTAGATTAACTCATCTCTAGAGAGTTCCTTACTTCTAAAGTTTTGTACTTTTATAAAATTAGTTCAGCCCTAAGCGAAATATTGAAATTATTTGGCCTGAATGTAGTTGTTAATATTTAACAGCATGGTAAGATGTCCATACCTCATTGTTAAAGTGAAAAAATAAACTAACATTTAAAAATAGTTGTGTATAGTTTGATCCTGTGTTTGCATACTCTATAAATATGCTTACATATAAGTATGCAAACATTTATAAATTAGATATAGCACTGTATTTATTGGTTATTATTGATCATCTCTGAGTAGTAAGAATTATAGGTGGTTTTGTATTTCCTCTTGTTTTTCCTCTATAAATTAATTTTATAATATGAAATGGCATTTGAATATGAAAAAACAAAGTGTCCTTTTTTTGTAAATTGTTTTAATTCAGCACTCTATGAAACACAACACAATGAAGGAAGATCCAACAAGGGACTTGAAACAGCTTCTCCAAGAATTGAGAAGTGTGATCAACGAGGAGCCAGCCGTGCCTCTGGGCAAGACCGAGGAAGATGGGAGAACGCCGTCCCTGGGGGTCTCCTATGTGGCTGTGTAAGACTGAGTGTAATTCAGAGGGGGAAGGCTTCTCTCACCCGTGGTTTGCCGCTGTGTCGTCTGCGTGAGACAACCTCTGGGAGGCTGAGGTTTCAGTAACTTGGAGGGCTCTCTGATGCCACTGGGGAAAACAGTATGAAAGTAGAGAAGTTAAGCAAAAGTAAAACAACTTGACATCAAGAGAAAATAATAGTTGTTCTATTCAGAAGTTAGGGCGAAGTGTTACCCAAAGTTAGTCATGGAGTAATTTATGGTTCCCAACAGATTTCACATCCGTAATCTTATTCGATTATCACAACTGTTTGGGACAAGACAGAGCAGGATTTATTTACCTATCCCACTTTAAAACTGAGAAAAACACAAGTTCCAAAAGGACTTACCTGAAGCCACATATGGTAGAGCTAAAACTAGAACCCTGAGAACTACGTAACTCTCCAGGTATAAGCTAATAAGAGAGTCCTTGTTCTATAGGCATTCATGCCAGTGACTTATATTAAGTTAATAAAAGGTCAAATCCAAAAAGGATTCAACAAGTCCACCAGCCACTCCCTGTACATACCTGCAAAATCAGTGAGATTCTCATGTTCTTTTCAAATAGTGTTTTAAATGTTTATTATGTGCTGTTATTAGATTAACTTAGAGCATTTTAATATGGTGTATACTATATTCTTAGCATTATAATGCTAGTTGTATGCAATTGTTAGTATTACAACAACCCATTGTTGTAATATTTATTTTCTAGTTATACGACAAATATCTCAAAATAATACTTTCTCTCATAATACTTATAGATAAACAATGTCCAGTTTCTTAAGATGTTCAATTAGTGTTTATTAATCTGAGGTAGAAAAATATTAGCTTGATTTATCTATTTTTATTAATAATAGTAGTAAAATATTAGTAACAGTTTCCTAGCATAACATTTCAGTCTCTGAATCACATGTCAGGAACATTCCATTGTCACTGCATCCAAGAATACTTATATGTACAGAGCACTTTCATTTTTGTCATAACTCTATATATACCTTCTAAGCCAGGACAGTATTATTAAGCTCATTTGACAGATGATTAAATTTAGACATAGATTGAGTCACCTCCTCCTATGAGGCAAAGAGGCAAAGCCAGAAGTAGACATTAGAGTCTTCGGCTCCAGCTCTAATCATTCCAGATTACCATGACTTCCTTGATCAAATTTCCATCACTTCAACCACTAATGATGGGCTTGACTATATTGGACTGTATTGAAGATGAATATATTTGGTCCCTAGCTTTGGAGAATTTATGTTAATTCATTGTCATCTTACAAGTGACCTTCTGACCAAAGTCAAAATTCAGCCTAAAGCTTTTAAGAGTTCAGGAACAAAAGCATTTCTAAGTTGATGAACTCCAGGAGTAACCCATAGCCCTTTGCAAAATTTGCTTGGGGGCCTAAAATCTACTGTTGTGAGTTAAAGAAGAGTTAAATACATGTGAGCAATTGATTATTCTAAAAATACGTGGAATCTGGAAATTGTCCTTTGACATTACCTTCATTACCCATATGAAGATATTTATATAGTATGCCATTCCAAAAATGGAAGACTTTTTTTTTACATTTACATATATTTACAGTAGCTTATATAACTTTTGAGAGGAAGGTGGTCCTGTAGGAAGTTATAACAACCTCAATATAGCATGTAAGAACCTCACTGAAAATAATCCTATTTTTATTAATAATTGAATAGCTGAAGTTTTAAATAAAATCATAAAATGAGCATAAAGAAATGAAATCTATAGCCCATAAACAAAGCAACTTCTGAGAACTGACTTTAGCAAAAAAGGAAAAAAGTTGATATTAATTTGTTTCTCATGTCAGACACAGAAGCCACTGCTTACAGATCTTCAGTAGCTCCTGACTGTCTGCTGCATTCAATACAAGGTTCCCAGGCTGCACTGAAGAATCTCCCTAACTTGTCACCACCCTGCTTTCCTCCTGCATTGTGCTCTAATCAAAACAAACTACCCCTGATTCCCCAGAAGTTCCTTTCCTTCTGTCTTCAAGCTTTTCTCCATACTGTTTCCTCCACCTGGAAGAGCCAGTGCCCCAATCTCACTCTTTTGAATCTGCATTTGTCTAAAATCAATAGTCAGAAGAATAGTTTTGTTTTATCACTGAGTTAAAATAACATCACGTAGTCTTTAACTTCTCCCACCCTCTGCCAACAGAAGCAACAACTCATTAAGGGAATCCACTGAAGGCAGCAAATCAAGTGAAACTCTTAGCAGGTAAGAAATGATCTGACCAGCCCCAAACTTTTAAAACATCCCCTTTGCTACTGTTCGTTCTTTAATTCAGAACATTGTTAGTTGCCCTTGATGTACAGTACACTGTGCTAGGCCCTTAGAACGTAACAGTGAGCAAGACAAACATGGGCCCTGTCCTCAAGTTGCTTACAGTCGTAGAGTCTATTCACTGATTGACTGCCTGGAAAAAGATTTACTTTTATCTTTTCTATTTTTACCACCTATAAATAATAAAGATATCACAGCCCTCTTAATATCATAAGAATATGAAAATGAATTCTACTGTTTAAATTCCAGTTAGGCAAAGACTTCTTCATTCCTGTATCTTCAGTACCGAGCATATCCCCTGTCACATAATAGCTGTTCAGTAAATATTTGTTTAGTGTATGAATTAAGACAGATTATAAATATTGTCTTACTCTCCCTGCTGTTTGATCAATATTCAGTGAACTTGAATCTTTCTAAATACTACTTTCTCTTTGCCTAAAAGAAACAAGTTTTGATTTTCTTCTCACTTGGGTGTATAACACTACATTTTTCCTGTTAATAATATCTGCAGCTATCTACTGCTGTTTTTATTTTTACTATTATCTGGGTGTTTTAGTCTAATCTCATTTAGTCTGTCTAATTGAATCTATGATGTAGGCACTATTATCCCTGTTATAGGATAGAGATGAAGACTCAGATTGCCAAGCTATTTGCTAAGGTTATACAGCTTGTAAACAGTGGAGCCAGATTTGAACTCAGGTCTAGCTGGTTCCTGAGTTCAGGCTTGTAACCACTCCTGTGCTCTGCCTCTGTGTACCTGGACTGAGCTACCTGAAAAAGAGCCCAATCAAGATGTTGGCAAAGGCTATACTGCCTCCAGAAGCCCTTGGGATTAATCCATTTCCTTACCTTTTTCTTCTAGAGCTTCTAGGCTTCTAGAGCTTCATTCTTTCTGCTCTTTGGCTTGTGGCTACTTCCTCCATCTTCACAGCCCATGACATAGCAACCTCAAATCTTTCTGCTGAAATTGTCACGTCACATTCTCTGCTCTGTGTAAAATCTCGCCCTGCCTTCCTCTTATAAAGAGATACACAAATCTCTTTATATGATGGCATTTAAGAAATGCAGGTATATCTCCAGACAACCCAGGGTAATCTCCTTATTGCAAGATCCCTGATTTAATCAGATCTGCAACATTTCTAGTGCCATTTAAGTAACATTCATAGGTTCCTGGCATTTAGACGCAGATATGTTTGACAGACATTATTCATCCTATCACACTGCTTTATAGGCCTTTGAGACATCCTCATGGTCCACTGTGGTGGCCTCTATAGTGTTTAGTGTGGATATTTTAAATCCCCAATCTCTTGCAAGTTCCAATTGCTTTCATGCATCAGTTTCAAATTGATCTGCCTAAGGCACATATCAGACTATGTTCCCCGCCCCTAAACCTTCAAAGGCTCCCTGTTGCCTACTGTAGCAAGAACAAACTCCTCGCCCAATATAGCATGACCTTCCTTTCCAGGGCTTTTCTCCTAATAGTCTCAGACTTTTTGGTCTCAGGACCCATTTTCACCCAAAAATATCACTGAGGATTCCAAAGAGCTTTTTTCAATATAGGTCATTTTTATTTGTAGTATTGGAAAATTAATTTTAAGCATTAAAAAAAAAAGTAAAACATTTTGATATTTATTCACTTAAAAATAACAGTATATTACATGTTACAATAATAACATGAAAAATAACTATGAAAAATATGAAAAATAACTACTTTTCAGATGAAAAATCACTGAGAAGACATTGTTTTCTTCTTTAATTTTTTTTTAATATAATGCGTGGCTTAATAAAAGATAGCTGGATTCTCATATCCGCCTCTGCATTAGTCTGTTGTGATATCAGATATTATGGAGCCTTTGAGAAACTCCAGTGTACACTTGTGAGAGACTGAGAGTTAAGAAGAAAATAATATCTTAGTATTATAATAAAAATAGTGTTGACCTCACAAACCCTCTTTGAAAGGGTACCACTTTGAGAACTGCTGTCATAATATTTTCATACTAGTACCCCAACCCACAGAGAGCTCTGTGGTTTATTTCAACTTACTGATTTCAATGGGCCTGACAGTTTTGTAAAGCAATACTTATTATTGCTAAGAGAGGTTCTTTTTCTTTGTTTTTTTCATTTTTAAATGAGTCATTAGGATTGCATCTCTTACTATAAAACATCGATAAAGGAAATTGAAGATGATTCAGAGAAATGGAAAGCTATCCCATGCTCTTAGAATGGAAGAATTAATATTGTTAAAATGGCCATATACCCAAAGCAATCAACAGATTTAATGTGATCCCTATCAAATTACCCAGGACATTTTTCACAGAACTGGGAAAAATAATCCTGAAGTTTATATGGAATCACAAAAGACCCAGAATTGCCAAAGCAATCCTGAAGAAAAAGAGCAAAGCTGGAGGCATAACCTCCCAGACTTCAGACAATACTACAGTGCTACAGTAATCAAAACACAATACTACAGTGCTACAGTAATCAAAACATCATGGTATTGGGGGGAAAACAAACATATGGATCGATGGAACAAAATAGAGAGACCAGAAATGAACCCACACATCTATAGTCAGTTAATCTTTGACAAAGGAGGCAAGAATATACAATGGAGAAAAGACAGTCTCTTCAGCAAGTGGTATTGGAAAAGCTGGACAGCTGCATGTAAATCAATGAGTTAGAACACTCCCTCATACCATACACAAAAATAAATTCCAAATGGCTTAAAAATTTGAATATAAGATAGGACACCATAAAAGTCCTAGAAGAGAACATAGGCAAAACATTCTCTGACATAAATCTTAGCAGTGTTCTCCTAGGGCAGTCTACCCAGGCAATAGAAATAAAAGCAAAAATAAACAGATGGGACCTAATTAAACTTACAAGCTTTTGCACAACAAAGGAAACCATAAACAAAAAGACAACCTATGGACTGGGAGACAATATTTGCAAACAGTGCGACTAACAAGGGCTTAATTTCCGGAATATGTAAATGGCTCATAGAACTCATTAACATATAAACAAACAACCCAACCAAAAAATGGGCAGAAGACCTAAACAGACATTTCTCCAAAGAAGACATACAGATGGTCAGTAGGCACATGAAAGGATGCTCAGCATTGCTAATTATTAGAGAAATGCAAATCAAAACTGCAATGAAGTATCACCTCACACTAATCAGAATGGCCATCATTATTAAGTCTACAAATAACAAATGCAGATGAGGGTGTGGAGAAAAGGGAACCCTCCTACATTGTTGGTTGGGAATGTAATTTGGTGCAGCCACTATGGAGAACAGTATGGAGGTTCCTTAAAAACCTAAAAATATAGTTATCCAATGATCCGGTAATCCCACTCCTGGGTATGTATCTAGAGAAAACTAATTTAAAAAGATACATGCACCTCAGTGTCCAAAGCAGCACTATTTACAATAGCCAAGATTTGGAAGCAACCTAAATGTCTATTGACAGATAAATGGATAAAGAAATTATAGTAGATATATATATATATATATATATATATATATATATATATATATATATATATATATATATATATATATATATATATATTATTACGTATATAATACTACTCAGCCATAGAAAAGAATGAAATAGTGCAGCAACATGGATGGACCTAGAGATGATCATACTAAGTGAAGTAAGGCAGACAAAGACAAATATAATATGATATCACTTACAGATAGAGAAAACAAATTTATGGTTACCATACGGGAAAGGGGGTTGCAGAGGGATAAATTAGGAGTTTGGGATTAGCAGATACAAACTATTATATACAAAATAGGTAAACAACAAGGTCTTACTTTATAGCACAGGGAACTATATTCAATATCCTGTAACAAACCATAATGGAAAAAAATATGAAGAAGAATATATATATATGTATGTGTATATATGTATAACTGAATCACTTTGCTGTACTCCAGAAACTAACACAATATTGTGAATCAACTATACTTCAATTAAAAAAAAAAAAGGTTACCTCTCTTAGAATCCATGAGAGAAATTTTGGGTTTTATAGCTATTATTATGCAAACATGTATTTTCTAACCAAGATTACATATTATTATATTTTCATTTTGCAAAATGTTTGTGGGCACTGAATACTTAAGGATGATGAAATTTTGGATCTCCTTCATAGGGTATTTTAGGACTTCTGCAGTTTAGGGTTATAACTGCCATCTTGGGTTTATGTTCTCAGCCATCACTTTTGCCTTCATTATCTTGTTTCTGTCCATAAATTTAGCACTGTGTTTTGAAATGGAATGTTTGCATGACCATTCTTATGCTTCCAGAGAGCCAGTCACATTACACACAGGAGACTTGGAAGACCCACCTGGTTGCTTCACATTCCCATCTGCAGGTGAGTTTTCAATGAAAGCACAGAAATGAGACCTTCTGAAAACCCTGTAGTGGCTCCTCGTTTCCATGAGAGTAAAAGCCAGTCATGACAGTGGCCTGTAAGTCCTGTAACTCTCTGGTCTCACTTCCTGCTACTCCCCATGCATTCACTTTGCTTTGTCCTCCTTTGAAGTGTTCCTCCAACATGCTGGGCAGCTTCTATAATAGGGCCCTTATACCCACTGTTCCCTCCACTTTGCTAATCCCACCACCTCCTTTAAAGTCTTTGCTCAGATGTCACTTACCCTGTAAGACTTACCTCTCACCAACTTATATAAAAATTGTAACCCTCCCACAATTCCAGTCCCCCTTATCTTTTTCTTTTTTTCAATTACACTTAGCATTTTTTCTACTGTGTAACTTACTAATTTATGTTGTTCATTGTGTGTCACCTCCTGCTAGACAAAAGCTGCACAAGGGCAGGTGTCTTTAATTGTTTGGCTCACTGATATATCCCAGGACCTAGAACCTTCCTGGCATGTAGCAGGTGCTCATTAAATACTTATTGAATGAATGGAAAGAAAAGAAAAAGAAATGAGACAGATGGTTCTCCATATACTTTCCAAGGACTATAAGTAGGCAAAATGCTCTATAAAATGAGAAGGTCAAGGAGGGGATTGAAAGATAACAGAATTTGTGGAAAAGCCAAATGGGATAACTCAGACTAGAAATGCAGAAGAAAAAATAAAAACATTACAGGAAAAGCCTTAGAAAAATTTTAAAAAATAGGATAGACATGACTGAAATCATACTCAAGAACATGATGGGCCCTAGAGATAATATAGAAAAGGAATTTTTAAAACTAAGAAAGATGAAAGATAACAATAGAGAGGATCTGTTAGATTTGGAGAGCAAAGGCAAACCAGCAGGCAAGCAATCAAGCCTTCCTATGGAAGAGAATGAAATAATAGGAAAGAATGAAACTGTGAGAATGATGGTTATTCAACAAAAGTTTAGCTATAAATTTGGACAGTAATAACATAATTAGGGAAAATCCAGTTGTGAGGTGAAAGAGATAGAAGAGAAATTTCCAAATTTTCTTGTCTTTTGTAGAAGAGTATTAGTATATAAAATCAAAACATGACATTCATAAAATAAATGCAAATTCTTAATTTTTAGATAACCTTTAACTTACGAGAAATCTTTTAAGAACTAATATTTTGTGAAGAAAAAAAAGCATTTATTTGAAGTCAAACAATTCCTTCAGGTTTTACTTCACTTACATGTTATTTTAATGATTACCCAAGAGAATACAACATATATCCTTGCTTTGTTAGAGTCATATAAATGAGTCCCTTTACCTTTCCTCATACATTGTGAGTGCCTTGGAACGTGTTAACTCCATTCACTTTCCTTCCAACTTACATACAGTTGTTGTCACATTTTAATCATAAATGTAAATATCACAGTGGATCATTTGCATTGTGTTGTACAGTTGATATCCATTTAGATACACCCACCTCTTCACACTTTACCTTCTCTCTGGTAACATTTTACTTATGCCTTTAGTGTGTTCTCCTAGTTTTTGTTTTTCTGAACTTGTCTTTATTTTATCCCCATTTTTGAGGAATATTTTTGCTAAGCATAGAATTCTAGATTAACATTTTTCCTTCACTTTGAAAATGTATCATTGTTTTTTTTGCTTCCATTGTCTCTACTAACAAGTCAGCTCTAAAATTAATTGTTACTCATTTACATGTAATCTGTCCTTTTTGCCTTTCTGGCAGCTATAAGATTGTTTTTGTCTTTGAGTTTCATTTATTTACTGCAGTTTTTGTTGATGTGTCTAGGTGTGGTTTTCTTTATGTAAGAAGAACTGGTTTGGGGTTTAGAGTAATGCTTTTGAGTCTGTGGTAGGCTGTGCCTCCATTATCCAGATCTTGTGGGTCTATATCTATTACCTGTATTTTTTCTCTTGGTTTTTTCTGCCATGTTATTTTTGTCTCCTCATATGCCTGGTTGTTGGATGACAGATGTGTGAAAAATTGTACAGATGGTTTGCGACTTAGAATAAGGTCACCTTCCTCCAGACAGCATTCATGCTTGCTTCTGGTACACAACCAAGGACACCAGCAATCCCAGATCAATTTAATGCAATCAGGAATGAAGATAATTTGAAGATAGACCTCAGGATCCCTAAGGGCAGATCTTGTTCCTTATTCATAAAACATAGCCCTTTTCAGTTCCAACTCGAAGCCTTGGGTATTTACTAGAACACCCACCCCCACCCCCATCATTGGGAACATTTTCTCATGAAAGTTTGATTTTTCAAGAGGTGCAGTATACTATTTTTAATTAATTTTGTCCTTTTACTTTTGTTCTTGTCAACTTTTAGGAAGTCCATCTGTGAAAAATCCTGCTTCTCGTTCATTCCATTCCTCTCCTAAGAAGTCTCCAGTTCACTCACTCCTAACTAGTTCAGTTGAAGATTCTATAGGTTCCACATCACAGTATAGATCCACCAAGCCTGTCCATTCGTCTGATTCTGTTAAAGGTAAGAATGATCTGACATCATTGATGAGATTAATCAATTTCCTACTCTGATGAATTAACAGTTGTTTTCCATAATCGGAATTAATAAGGTTTTACACGGTGTTCTTATGTGTATGCTCTAATTGATGTTGTGTGGTGGGTGTGTGCTTATGTGGGTCTTATTTAAATAGAATAGCTGTTGTATACACACATACACACACATCCCTTAGTAAATGTACATAGATGTTATAGGTAAATATTATCTTTTTCTTTCTCTGATATGAATAATGAACTTTTTTCTCCATTTTATAATAAGATTTTGGGTCTTTTTTAAATGCTGAGAATGACTTTTTTTCTTATTTACATTCTCTGAAATTATGACTCTCTTCAGTCTTTGCCTTTGAAAGTGCAAGTATCTATCATACAAATTTGTCAAAATGTTCTCATTTTTTAAATTTTAAGTTCATTTGTTATTCACTAAGATGGATGGGAAAAATGTTTGATTTTGAATAAGTGCCTGATAAATAAGTGGACTTCTATATTGAATTGAATTTGAAATGTTTTTCACCATATATGACTCACACTGCCCTAGTGCCCTATGGCATCATTCCCTTTGATAAGGAATAAACTAGGCAAGTTGTTGCATCATTGTTAAGTCAGTTTCTGGTCTTTTGAAATTTTACACCCAATATATTTTAGATCCTAAAAAAAAAAGAAAAGAAAATCAGAATCTAATCATAGATTTTAATACATTTTCTTTTTTACTATCTTTTTTCTGCATTTGTATCCTCCTTCATCTCTTATATTTCTAAGTTATTCTTTAATATTTAAAAAACAGAGTAACAAGTTACTTCATTATTAGAGCAGTGATTATTGCAGGAGTAGAACAGTGCTGCTGGTCACCTCATTATTAGTTTGTGGTTACGTTATAGCATGGCATTTTCTTTTTTATCCCCCTATTGTTAGATAGTCATCAAACATCAAATTTTATATTATTTATGTTAAAAATCTCTCTGAGAAATTGTTTTTTTTTCTCTTGAACTAAAATAAGTCCCAGATGATTGCCTTTTAGACTTAATATATTTAATTAAAAGGGCATTTTTTGATAGGAAAATGAGCCATCAAAACTATTTTCAAGATTATACAGCAAGTCAGAGACTAAGCTCAAAATTAAAATCTTGAGATTGACAACTAGTTTTTAGAGGTTGACAAAACTTCGCATACCTACCTATTAGAGACTAGCCAAGATGCCTCTGGGCCCTCCTCAGTTGCTGCTGCCACGTTTATTCTAGGTTCCATGTTCACTGTGGCCATGTCTGTACTGCCTTCTCCCATCATACAATACTGTCCTCATTCACGTGACAGCAACTGAAATGGGTGCTTGGCCTCACACACATTCAAAAATGTTGCCAGTTTCAGTATTGAATCTTGCTCTTCCAAACCCCAAGTTACTGGAACTACTCAGATTTGGTATGAAAAGTTGTCATTTACAATGCAGAATGTATCATTAAACTTGAAGTGTTCCTCCCACTCATCCCATTTAATGCTATGTAGTTAAATAATACTAAATCAGACTGGTTTGAAACAATCAGATAAGCTAGTATTGCAATATTTAGATTTGACGTTTCTTTATTTTAAAATAGTGCTTTAAAGATTCCATTATTTTAAAGCAGAGACTGTTTAACCTGTAATTGGAAGATTTCTAAAAAGAAATATTGAATAGACTTTTAATACCACATCTAAGCAATTTTCTAATAGCTTCACAGTCTCAGCCAATAGAAACAACCGGAAAAACATGCAGGAAGCTTCAGAACAGACTGGAAAGCTTGCAGACTCTGGTAGAAGATTTACAGATGAAGAACCAAGGTATGGTGAACATTTTTGGAGCAATCTTCCTTGCTGAAAAGAATACCCACCTTCCCTTCAGGTTAGGCCTCCTATCTGTGGACCAACCGAAAAGGATATTGAATAAGCAATTCATAATCCTTGGTCAAAATATGAGGGTCTTAAGCATGACTAACCCTTGGATTAATACTGAGCACTTATCAGCTATGTGCCAGGCCCTGTACTCAGTGCCTTAACTTATGAGCTTCACAACACCAGGAGGTGGGCACTAGGATCACGTCATTTGGTAATAAGGTAGCTAAGAGTCACTGGCAGCAAGTTCTAAGTCACACAATGAGTAGTAGAGCTGAGGCTTGATCTCTGCAATTTCTGAGTCCAGAATCCACACTTTTTAATATACTAAAGCTATACCAAATTGTTATTAAAGAAAATTACAAATTCTTTATGGTAATTCCAGATCTCTGTGTATATAAACATAAAGGAAAACATTTCATTTTAAGTCTATTGTAAGCTTTTTAAGGAGGATGCATTATCTTACTGACACCATTTTTATTCACACTTTGACTTATATTTCTGACTTTATCTGAGTAATCCTATCATGTAATAATCCAAATGGAAGATGTGTTGTATTTGTTTAAAATTTTTTTAAAAAACTTTTTGTTGGTTGCATTGTCTGGATGGAATATCTCTTGGAAATTATAAAACAAATATTTTGGAGAGAACTTTTGGAGCATTTATCAAAATTTAAAGTGGCACATATTCTTTGACCCAGAAACTCCACTTCAAGCAATATATTCTGCAAGAAAAATTGCACACACACATAAAAGTCTGTTTACAGACATATGTCCTATAGCATTATTTATAAACAAGAATAAGAAAGCAACTTTTAAAAATGTATTTACTAACATGTTGGTACATCCACATAATGAAATACTGTGCAGTCATAACAAAACATGAGCTGAACTGGAAAGATGTTGACATTTTGTTGAGTAAAACAAGCTACAGAACAATTTATACCACATATTTCCATTTGTGTAAAGAAGACTTATGTGTGTGTGTACATGTGAATATGCCGAAGGGTTTACAGTGATGACCTGGGGAGGGGAGGTTCAACAGGTTGGGGGAACAGAGGCATAGAATGACCTTTATCTCTCTTTGTACCCTCCTGAGGTGTTCAGATTATTTACAATTAGTGTGTATTACTTCTGTAATAATGATAATCATGCTCATTTAAAACAGCTGAAAGAGCAAAGATCTGCCCTTATCTCTGTTTCATGACTTCAGTCTTTTAAAAAATACGCTACTTTACAATTGGTAAGAACTTCTTAAGCTCAGAATGTGTTTATTCTATAGTAGCAAGCTGACCTTTTAAGAGGCACATTATGGAATTTAAAGCCTGAGTAAATGTTGTTTTCTAACTGTTTTATCAACATTTTCAGCAATGTCTTCAATGATCAGAAATCAAGAAAAGAGGATACAGAAAGTGAAAGACCAGGAAAAAATGTTACTAAAATGATACATTGCTTGCCTATTTACAGAGAGGTGATGCCCAATTAATTGTGGTGTTACGTATAATTAGTGCCCTGTGTACTTTTTTCTTTTTATGTGAAAATTTAATAAAAGATACCCTATCCTGTAAACTATTTTGAAACAAACTATTCTTGAATGCTCTCACAGTAAAACTTCAAGCAGTACTAGCCAGATGTGAAAGTGTTCATACCTTGTAGGTGTTAATTTGTGCTAATACCAGTGTGTTGGAATAACTACGTGTTTTACGTTATCTTTACTGGTGCTGAGGCAATAGTCCTTTTCTTTTTTTTCAGCTTAAAAACTGCTTTCACATGAAAGTGAAAGATGGGGTATCATGCCCAGAAGGACAAACTCCAAGGTACTGACAGGGATTCCTTTTGTGACCCTGAACTCACTGTTCTGTCAATATCAGTGAATGTAATCACACAACAAAACATTGGGGCCCCTGATGAAAACTTTTGGAAAAGTTTCTTTTTTTACATATTAATAACTATAAAGAAAGAAAGAAAAAGTTTATTATTCTTTAGCCAGTTGGTATCTTCTGCAGATTGAATGGATTCAGTCTGCCTTAATTAGATTTTAATAAATTAGTGGCATTTGTATGTGGTGTGTTTTCCAGCACCAATAACCAATTCTCTGTGGACACCAACTGGGTGTCTGTGAGTCAGTTCAGTTCTGACACTGCCTGGAGTTAGTGTCAGAGTCTCCAGACTTAAGGGCTCAGTCCCACAAGACTGCCCCCAGGTCCCAGGCCACCTGTACTTTTTGACTGGCTACAAACTGGGGGTTCCCACACCCCCCTCTAAAGTTTCAATAACTTGCTAGAAATGATCACAGAACTCAGGAAAGTGCTTTACTTACTATTACAGTTTATTATAAAGGCTATAACTCAGGACCAGCCAAATGGAAGAGATGCACAGAGCAAGGTAAGGGGTGGTGCTGTGGAGCTTCCATGCCCTTGATTTGCTCTCCAACTGGAAGCTCATTAAATCTCATCATTTAAGGGTCTTTGTGGAGCTTCATCTCCAGGCCCCGCCCCATCCCGGAGCTCAGCCTGTGGAGCTGAAAGTCACAAGCTTCCAACCACTTGGTCTTTCTGGTGACCAGTCCTAGCCGGAGGCTATCTAGGGGCCCACCTAAGTCACCTCACTGGCAGAAACTCAGGGTGACCTAAAGGGCTTTATTATGAATAACAAAAGGCACTCCTGTCTCTCAGGAAATGCCAAGGGTTTGAGGAGCTCTGTGCCAGGAACCAAGGACAGAAACGAAATATATTTATTATACTACAGGATGTCAACCAAATAAAAGGAGACCAGAAGAACAGATACAGAAATGTTTCAGTTGTGCCAAAGACAACAGGAACAATGTCACAGAAGCCAGCCTGCCCCCAGAAGTCTGTACTTCTGTTCTGTAGTACAGATGTCACTGAGAAACTGCTGCCCAGCCAGAGGCTGTTCCCCAGCCCCCCTCGCCTCCACCTGCATGTGGCCACCTGACCAGGTCTCACTAGAGGCACATGAACACAGCAGTACTTGGAACTTTCTGGCCTAAAGTTTTAGTAAGCGTGGTGTCTTTCCTTACTTTATTTCTCCTTCCACCAGCTGGTTACAGAGGACAGCGATGGCTAGGGGGACAGGAGAGCCATGGGACAGGAGCCTGGGTGGCAATGGGCAAGGAAAACCGCCCTCCTGCCAGGAACAGCCCTGCTGCTGTTGCCACCGCGTGACACGGAGGTGTCTGTGACAGCAGGTAGCGTTCGGCCTAACCACTGCAGGTAATAAGCTAAGTAGGACCCAAGTCCTCCCCCAGCCCTCCTATTCCTCACTCTAAGCACGTCCAATTTTAAATAATGAGTTTTTAAAATATGAAGTTTAGTATTATATGTATCTCTTAAATCAATTGGCTTTACTGAAAGATTTTTATTTCATCAGGTAATGATAAAATGACTAGTGAGAACTTTAAACAGATTTCTATTGTGAATTGCTTTACCTAACAGATATGCTTGGGCATTCTGTGCAGCAGTGGTAAATGTCTTCTGGAGACCTCACTGGCAGAATATAAAATTCATTATGAAGTAGGTAAGAAGTATATGTGAATTTAACATTAAAAATACGATGAGCCAAAAACAGTTCTTTACGCACTTTCTAACACTTTTCCAGTTGGGTTTATGCTCTTTTCAACAAAGACCATCTGTCACCAGGACTAAACATTGTTTTGCCAATAAATGTTACACTTATTAAAAGGTTTTTTTAAATGTAGAATTAATTTTCAAGTACAGGCATCCCTCCACAGGTAAAGTTTTAAAATAAATACTCAAACTTTTTCTCTAAAAGAAGGAGAAAAGCAGACTTCTATGCCTCTTAATGTCTGCTTTTTTTCTGTGTCTTTAGTGGAGAAAATTTTATTTTACATCTAACTGTTATGGTACTAAGATTTATACAAATAATTCAGACATTTAATAAAGATATTAAAACTCAGGTTTTATTATTTTTTCAGTTATAATGGCAAAGTTTAAATGTTTATTTCTTCCTAGAGCAAAGATGTACTTCTGTATCACTGTTCTGTTACAATTTTGTTACTCAAGACAGCTTCTGGCATGAAAGGAGAAGGAGGAGGGTGAAACAATCGCTATAGAACAGCCGTGTGTCAGCCCAGATCTAGTGTGAGAGAGGGGCAGTGGGAGAGGTGGTCCTACGAGGCCCCACGAGTACATGACGGTGCATCCCACCCTGCAGTCAGGCTGGCCTGTACCTCCCAGCCCTCGAAGAGGTGTCATTCAGGCCGCCTTGCTTAGCCTACACCTTAACCCCCGTCCTTTTCTCTTTCTCTTGGGCTGCTCCCTCTGGCACATTCTGATTAGGCCCCTTGTCTCTACACCAGCCTTCGATCATTAAGACAAGAATATACTTGCTACCTTCAAACCATCTGTGGCAGGTAAAATCAAGCAAAAACATTGGGAAGTCTTAATACATTACCTCATATCCTTACTAATTACATCTAGTGACCAGATATTTTCTAATAACGGTTCCATATGGTGTTAACTACTTTTAAATATAAAATGTGTATGCAGCAGAGAGTGTTTCTCCAGCTGTATCAATAGGAAATCAGCTCTTTTTGAATGAGGCTTGTTTCACTTCCCTAGTTTAAGGATCTCCCAAAAGCTCAAGCCTAAATCCTGTGCAGCTGGTTAGTTTCTGTGGTTCCTGACCAGTGCACATCTGAAGCTTAGCCAGCCACTCCCCGAGACGACCAAGCCCTAAAGAAATGATGGATCAGCATAAACCCATCCATCGATACCACAGGGAAAAAAAGTCCAGGCTCACTGGAAGCATTATCTACACATGAGACAAAAGCCACTAGCAAATTTGAAACAACTCTGATGGCTAGGTTTGGAGCTACATTTCCTTTATTTTAAATTATTCAGGGTGCTCCACAACCTTAGCCTCTTCCACTTTCTGCAACAGCCTCTTCAGTACTTCGCAGACTGCATCAGTGAATCCCCCACCACTTGTGAAGCACTTTATCCTCATGGCCAGTCTCTAATAATCTATTGTTGCATTCTTCCCAACGACTAACTTCCCCATTCTCTACCACCACGAACTTCCATTCTACCACTGTGTCTGCTGGCAGGGACACAGAACGAGACCAGAGCCCATCCTTGCTACCCTGGAGTGGGATGTAAGCCTTCCACCTCCCAAGACTCTCATGGTCTCCAGTTATTGCAATGAACTGCACACCAGCATTTGTGATATAATGGACCTGGAACCTGATGCTAACCTGCCGAGACTCTGCAGACACTGCTACTGCCCTTTTTGGTTTCACACCCACTTCCTGACCTCTCGCTTCCATAAGAGTGCTTCTGCCATAGTCCTTTCCCTGGTTAGAGCTTAACACTGGAGCCTCAGGACTGCCTCCCAGACCAACATCTCCCCAAGATGAGTGCCGGGACATCATCTCCCAGTCCTCATGGTCAGCCCGGGCCTGACTGTCCAGCTGTGCAAGGTTCATGTCTTCTTTTGCTCTGTCCAGGAACAGGTTGCTAGAAGGCAGCTTCTCTGCCGAATGTGGAGCTGCTTTAGCAGGTGTCTTTTGGCCTTCTTGGAATCCCTGTTCTCCTGTGGGAGATCCAAGGCTTTTATGTCTTGATACATTAGAGTGACTTTGAGCATTACCAGTCCCTGAGGTAGCTAGAGATTCTGAGTCTGGAAACTGTCCAGAAGGAACATGCGCTCTTGACTTGTCCCAGTTACCACCTTCTCCAGAAGGACTCTGCAGTCTCCATGCTGCTGCTTGCAGGTCACCAGGGCCTTTGGTCTCAGAAACCAAACGTCCATTGCTTTCTTGAAGATGCTCTAAAAAAAAAAAAATAATAATAATAATAATGAAAAATATAATAATGTTAGGCAGTTCATGTGAGAAAGAATCAAGTTAGGCTGAGAAAATATGTTTAGTTATTAAAGACTTTGCTACTAACTTATCTGCAGTTCACAGACTGTCTCTATTAAAATCAAGTACTTAACTACCTAGTATGGCCACAACACTGTGCTCTAAGAATACACATGCATATCCCATAATAAAATGCACGTCCAAGAGTGTCAGTATACCAGCACAAGAGTGTAAATGAGGTGGCAAGCTGGAGAAGCGGAAGTGTAACCCTGTCACGGTCCTGGATCTCCGCAGTCCAGGCCACACTGGCGTGCAACCAAGTCAAGTTTGGCTCCTATCATCAAAAAATGTTGTCCAGCCTGTGTGGCGAAGAGCTGATGGTTACTCTGTAAACCAGAAGAGTACACTCGTACCCCCAGGAACTACATGCAGGTCAGGGACTGGCTCTCACAGGTGCGGGCAGATTAGCTGCAGCTGTCACTGTGGGAGAATTCAAAGGACAGCAGTGCGTCCCTGGGCCAGAAATGGCGGTGAGGGTCAGGGAGAGGGCTGGATTCTCCCTGCCAATCCCATGTGCATCAGAAACTTCTTCAGCTTTTTATATCCCCTCCCATTGTATACTTTAAAAATACATATTCTTAAGAGTACACAATCCAAGCTCCCTAAAGACTCAGTTTCCTTTTTGGCCACCTCCTTGATGGTCCAAATAGCTCTCTGTAAGATGGAAATCTCCACAACCATACAATCAGTATAGATGGGGGTTTGGGGTGGGAACAGGGACGTTTTGTTTAATTTTGTCTCTTTCTAATGGTGGAGTTGGAAGTAAGACATAAAAATTACTGAGTTTCCCATCTTTCAACCTACAACATGAGGCTGGCTTTCACAAAAAAGAAGATAAATGGGATCTGTGCTCATCCAAAACCAGTCGCAGGAAAGGCACACATGAACACCACTCCACTAAAAGTTTGCAGATGTCATTTTCACCACTGGACTAGCATTCAGGCATGGGCAGCTCGCCCAGGGAGGGCACTGGAAAGTAAGGTTTTCTGTCAGTGCACTTTGCCCAGCATGCAGGGTCTAAAATATAGAGATGAAAACCTAGATATCAGTTCTACTCATCGGAGTCGGGTCCTCTATTAAGCACCCCTATTAAGTGTGCCTCTTCCCTGGGGTTTCAGACAACCCTGCACCGTCCGGGGTGAGCATGGGGGAGGCCCGACGGCTCTGATACGGGCGGCCAGCGCGCAGCCCCAGGGCCTCAGCCGAGGCCTTCATGGCCAGAGTCCAACCTGAACTTTGCCTCCCTGACAGAAGCGTCCAGATAGTGGGAGGTGCTCACTGCTCCAGTGTTCCCGAACGTGGCTCTTCCATGGGGTGAGGGATGGGAAGACATGAGGCTGTGGGACTGGGACTGAGACAGGGTCCCTGTCGGGCCAGAAATTGGAGAGGGTCGTAGGTCCCCTAGACCTAAGCACTCCTTTCCAAAGGCCCTGAAGGGGTGCTGCCGCTGCAGCTGCCCGCACTGCACCAAGCGCCGCCAAGCGGAGGAGCCCATCCCCGCTGGAGGGGCCGGTGCAAGTCCTCAGGGGCGGGCGCCGAGGGCAGCGACTCAGCGGGGCGCGGCCCTTGGACGCAGCGCCAGGGCATCTCCAGGGCCTCGATGGAGGGCGAGAACCCCGCCCGGCGCGTGCGCACCAGCCAGGGGAAATGCGGGCCGCGGAGAGGAAGCTAGTCCTTGGGAATGGGCCGCTAGGAAAGCTCCAGGTGTGCCTTTTCCTCCCTCAGTGAACTTCACAGCCCCCCTGGCAGATCTGCCCCTCGAGACACGGGGAGGAAGAATACCTGGTTTGGTGACCAGCTCCCGCCTAGAAGGTCCAGGGCTCAGACCGCCGCCGCCACCCTTATCGCCTCCCGGAGCCGCAGCCTCCCCTGGAGAGGCGTCCTTCCCCCGCTCCGCGTCCCCCTCCTTTCCCGTGTCCCGCAGCAGCCAAACGAAAAGCGCTCCGGCCAGACCCCCTCCAACCAGCAGGGCGGACCAGACGGCGCCCATGGCTGAGAGGCCGCAGCTGCGGGAGACGACGGCGACCGAGACGGGGGCTCAGGTCACGCAGGCGGAGCCACACCTACCCAGCCCGCTCCAGCCTTTTACGGTCCCGGGCGGCGGGGGCTCCTGCTCGGAGCCCAGCCCTCCGCGACTAGGACTCAACTTTCCCAGCCCCGCCCAGCTTCCCGCCCCGAGGCTGCAGCCTCAGGCTCCAGCTGGGCGGACGCGCGAGCGCCCTCCTTCTCCAATATTTTCCTTCCCGATTCTGCCAGTCGCCGGCGGCCTGGAGTATCGGGCGCCCTGTTTCAGGTGCGTCCCGCGAGCGGAAAGAACCCAAGGGCGCAACGGCTCCGCCGCGCAAACCCGCACCTGCCCCGCTGCCTTACCCCTTCCCGCTCCAGCTGCCCGTCAGGTAGTCCCTGCCTGGGACTGCGCCAGGCACCTCGGCGCCTCCTCCTCTTCATAGACACTTAGATGTGGCGCGGTCGGATAGAGACCGAAGCTTCCAGAAACTTAGCGCAGAAGGGGCCGATATGTGTCGACCACATGGGGCTGCGGCTGGAGCTGGAGCTGGAGAGGCAGCCGGGCTGGATGGGATGGGGTAGACCAGGAGCACAGCGGGCGAAGTGGAGGCTGCGTTTGGCCTTCGGTTAGCTGCGCTTAGCTTCTACAAGCTTCCGCCTCCTGCTGTAAAAGGAAAAGAATCAGACTAGGATCCTTCCATCTCTAAATGCCAGTCACCTCAGCCACATCCAGTCGACCTCTTTTGGGATGCGTGGTTGTCACAAAATGCGCGCCCTCCTGACTGGACTGGATGTTACACAGAGGCAAGCTACTACGGATGGGTTTATCAATAAAAACTGCAACCATCTTTGCTAAGCGCTGTCAGTGTGCCAGGTGTTTAATGGTTGCGTTTAATTTGATCCCCACAAAACAACCCTGGAAACTAAGAATTATACACATTTCTTTCTTAATTCACTCCTCTGCTGATCTGAAGGCTTCACACTCCAACGTCAAGCTAATGGTTCCCATATTTGTATCAGCAGAGTGAGACTTTTCCTTGACCTACACACTCCTACATCCAACTGCTACGGCCACAGCTGGCAAATATCCGCCTTGGAATAACAGCTAAAATAGCTCCTCTGGTAAGACAAATCGTTTAAATGTGCCCCATGCTCGACGGTACAGCAGCCCCTAAGGGGTGCAAGACCGGCCAGTAGACTTACTGGTGCTGGCGCCTTGGTGCAGGTCGCAGTCCCTACCATCAAGAGGCGGGGAGAGGGAAGATGGGAGAGGAGACCGCGCCAACTCAGCACCTCCTCCTGGTTGCTAATAGATGTCTCAAATCCAATTCACTCAAATCTGATGTCCCCAGACGGGCTACTTGCTCCGACTTCTTCATCTCGGAAAGTGGCAACCACATCCTTTCCCGTTCCTAAAAAAGTTGGAGTCGTTCTTGACTCTTCTTTTTACCCCCTCTCACAGTAGTCAGTAGCAAATTCTGCCACTCTTCAAAATATATTCAGAATTCTACTTCTCTCCACAGCGAGTGTCACCCTGGGCCTGCCACCATCATTTCTTACCTGGATTACTGCCGTCACCTTGCACAGCTCTCCCTGCTTCCACCTTTGAGCCCTTACATAGTTTCAAATAGCAATCTAAATAATCCTGTTGAAACACGCCCATTTTCTGGGCCTCTGCTCAAGACCCTTTAATTGCTCCACAACTCCTGGCAAAAACCTTTTAAGACTACAGGATCTGCCCCCAGGGTGTCTCTGAGCTCATCTCTCTCTCTCCCTTCTTCAGCCACCCTGGCTTCCTGCATAGAGTCATCCTTGCTGCCAAAATCCATCCATATACCTAACATCTCTGCTTCAGATCTTTACACAATGTCATCTGTCCTGTAAACCCTTCCCTGATAATCCCCATTTTAATTACAACCCCTACTCCCTATGCTTTACTTTCTCCTTAGAATTTAGGGCATCAATTCTAATACATTCTACTAATCTAATTCCACCACAGGTTTGTTCTACTTAATTTCTCTTTCCTCTCTTTGGAATGTAAACTACATGAAAGCAGAGTTTATTGTCCTTTGTTCTCTGCTGAATTTCTGGCACCTAGAACATTCCCAGAGTGGTCCCTCAAAAAGTACTGGTTGAGTAATTGAATTAAAAGCTTCATATATTCCCAGTCTGCAGCATTATTATCATCTTCTTTGTATAGATTCTACCTGCTTTTTTTTTAAGCACAATGTAGATGTTGCTTTTTTGTCAAGTAGATTTCATGTCTTACACTAATTAGGGAGTCAATGATGGGCTTTTTAAAAGACCGGTAGTTACTGACAACCACACATAGATCTCAATTCAAGCAGCCTTAAGATAACAAAACAAATCTTGAGATGAACATGAAAACAATGAAAAGTAATAGCAAAACTATCTTTAAGAAAATGAATGTCAGTATATAAAATAGCATTTCCTTTATGGACTCTGTCTTACTAATTGGTTCTTGTAAGACTACTGTAGATCTAATATTTTAACAGTCAAAATTTCGTTGAAAAATTTAGAATTATTCCATTTCCTTTTGTCAAAGTAAAACTTGATGTCATACATAGGCTGTCCTTAAATTTTACAAACTCTCAAGCCAATAGAGTGATTTTATATGAAAATCCTTGAACATTTTATTTCCTCACTGATAACTTCAGCTACTGCTTCATCCATCAAAATTTTTATCAATGTGCTAATGAATGAAATTCCAGAAGATGTATAAAGTCCTAGGATGCAAGTTCCACTACTCATTTCTGATACCTAGAAGGCTCTTAATGAAGGTTTATTATTGTTATCAATTGCTATTTCATTTATTAAAAATATAATTTAAAAAGACAATTCTTCCCAACTCTTCAGAATTCTTTTTGCATTGTATCAGATGTATCATGCAACATTTTTAAGGAACATTATTTATTTGGCTTTTCTAAACTTAAACGTCGACTCTGATTACTATGTTGCTGCTTTCAAAGGAAACTCCACTCACTGCCATATTTGTTAAAAGTCTACAGTCACACATTCTAAAAATATACTTATAGCATTAACAATACTGTGTTTATCACTATACAGTTGCAAAATAATGTTTTTGCCTCCGTGTGGAAGACCTTTGAGCCTAGGAAGGTGGGAACAACAACAACCAAAAAAAGCAGATTCAATAGGGACGAGGGAGGAAGATGGTAAGTCGGCTGAGATGGGTTCAATTTGAGATACTAGCAGGAAGTTGGGACTGGGGGTCTATACTTTAAGAAGAATATCAGGGCTGGAGATATTGGAAATCCCTCACAGGGAGGTTGCAGTTAAATCGTGGTAGAAATTAATATTCTGAGAGGAAATCAAGAATGAGCTTAACTTCAGCCCCTGGTATAATTTCAATAAAGATTGAAAGGCTGCCTCCATATTGCTGCTTATTCACAATTATGTCTTGGTGTTATATTTTAGGGGCCATAATATAATGGCTATTTTCTAATTGATTATTATTCTATTAAATAGAGTATAAATAGGTAGATACAGCTATGGATGGATATTTTAAAAATCTAAGCCCACAGGGGTCCCCAGGAAAAATAAGATGAATCTAGGTGATAAGGTATAACCTCTTCTTTTGTGCTTCGTCTGATTTCACTAGGCTTTGCACCCACATGTCAGATCAGCGTTCCCAGCACAGAAGCGCTGCACAGGACACCTCAGCTCAGACACCCTGTTCAGAAGCACTGAGCAGAACATCTCAAGACGGTGGTGGCACGGGCCATGCGCAGAGACGCTGGGCGGGCCCTGCGCTGTGGGGCGGCAGCAGTCCAGCTGCGCCTGCGCCGCACGAGAACTCCACCCCCTCCCCGCTGACTGACGGGATCCCTATAAAGCAGCCCCCCCTTGGACGGTCACGAATGAGAGCTTGTGCTCTAGAGCGGGAGCTCGTAGGCCTCTGTCTTCTGGTGGAAGAAGAACGCTTTCCTTTGCTGCTGAACTGGGCTGTTGGCTGGAGCGCACTGGGCAGGAGGACCCTCCCTGGGAGCCGACACTGCAGAGTGGGTAACATATATATTTATATAAACATTTTCCCCCTTTACCTTACACAAGAAGATTGCACACTCCTGGTGCGTTGTTTGCAGGGCTGGGGTGGGAGAGGATTAGAGCGAGAGGGAACGAAGAGTTGGGAAAAGAGAGACTCGGGAGACTTGTTTCCAAAGTCAGGTACAGAAAACCATGCGAGCGGGTGGTGGGGCGGCGGAACGGGGGTGTCGCCCAGCGGAGTTGGTGGGTAGAGGGCTGAGAAGAAAATGGCTGGATTCGGCCCGTATGCGGTCAGGGTGGCTCTGCGGCGTCTGTGGGGGTGGGCGCTCGATTTCAGAAGGCTGAGATGTGGACATGGTGAAGGCCAACGTTGAGTGAGCCCTCCCCTAAGAAATTTGGAGGCAAAAGGTAGGAGAGAAATTGTAGTGCCCCTTGAGAAGAGACAAGCCCAGGGGAAGCTCTTTCAGACCAAGAGCGGATGTGAGGAGACAGGAGGCCCCTCGTGGGGATTCCACGGGGAGGAGGAAGTGGAGGCGGTGAGGCTGAACACCAGCGGGAGGGGCGGCCTGGGATGAAAGGAGGGGAGGGGACAGGCATGAAGAAAAAAGAGGATGCCGTTAAGAAACACTTGGAGGTATAAATGGGGAGGAGTCAGGTTATCTACTGGCTAAGTGAGAGAGAGGAAATCCGGTTGAGGTTTTGAGGACAGCAGAGCAGGTAGGAAGGAAATGGCCTCGGGGAGAAAAGGTTGCCCTTGGGAGTCCTGTTGGTTCTTCCGTCAAAGGCCTGTTGCGTTCCTCCCTTCGTGTCATTCACAGTGTCCTTGCCCCCTATTCAGATGCCACTATCATCTTTGCACCTCCCTTGGCTCTGGCTGTGACCCTCTCTGCAACCACTCCTGGTTTAACCCTCCTCAAGTACAGCCCCGAGCAGGGCATCTCCTCCCTCTGCCCGATTAAATTCAACCCCATTTTAGCCTTCAGGGTCTCCAGGACACAGCCCAGCAACCTCTCCAGGCCTTTCTCTTCCACTTATCAGCACTCCAGCCAAACTGGGACTCCCGCGCTAGAGCCTTCACTTATTGGTCTAGACATTTTCCAAAAGGCACTTCCTTCCATGAGACTTTTCCCCAGCCCCCAATCCCATCCCCCCAACCCCCAAATTGATATGTCATTCTTCTCTTTGAACTCCGATTGCATTTTGTAACTCTCTTAGAGCAAACTATGAGGTTTTCTCTTATGGTATAATTATTTTTGTAGTGTATCCTTGCCCATATTAGATCATAAATCCCTTAAGGGCCAGAGTTTGTTTATTCTTTGTATTCCCCAGAATGCAAAGTCTGTTATGCAATAGGCCTTTTTATTGTCTTTGTTCATTGAATGCCTAATATACACAGGCCCTAAGCTAAGTGGTGTATAAGGATTATCTCATAAATTCCTGAGAGAACTGATTTGCCCAAGGTCATACAGCTGGTGAGTGACCAAACTGGGATTTGAACCCAGTGTGCTGACCTCCCAGGACTCATGGTTGAAACTCTAGCTACGCTGAATCCTAATGGCTATTAATCCAAATTTCAAAGCATGTATTTTAGAAGTGAGCATGCAAATTGATGTATGTGACACCAGAGAACCTCTGTGGTAGTATTCCAGCATTTACGGTGAATTACCGCCTTGCTCTTGGTTTGTAATTCCTCTCCACAAGCCCACACCTCATTTGGGAGATGTACTCACCAGCACCTGTCCGTTGCTGTCAAGCCTCTGGCTCCTGCTGCTCCACATAACATTAACCACAAGTCAAACCTTTCTGCAAAGCAGTCACATTGGAACTGCCCAGCTTCAGATTTCACAGAGACATTTTCTAATTGCAACCGTTTGCAAACCTCTGACTCATCTTAGTTCCAGAATAGACTCAAGGCTGAGATCTCTTACACTGAATGATGAAACCTTTACAGCAAAGGAAAATCTGTGTTAGGAGAAAGAGCTAACTGTACAGAGAAAAATAAAGTTAGATTACTACTTTGTACCATGTAAATTGATGGACTCCAGATGTAATGAAGTCCTAAATGTAAACGGTAAAAGTACAGAGCTAATAGAGCAAAATCCAGGAGACTATCACTGTGATATTGCATAACACAGGAGGCCAAAACACTTCTTGACCTCGTCAAAACAAGGCTATCTGGTGAATGAGGTTGCTGTAGACAAAGTTAGCAGATAGATCCATAGCGGGAGCAGATTTTTGTGTTGTTAAAACCGACAAGGCATTAATATGTAGATATAAGATGAACTCACACAAATTGATCAAAAAAAAAAAAAAGACATGAAGTCCAATATAAAATGAAGATGAGATGCTTTTCCCAGGTGCCTAGAACAATGCCTGGAACATAATAGGCACTCAGGATTGTTTTTTCTTTAATATATGAATGGCTAGTAAAAAGGAGCAGAAATGTTCAAATTCACTGGTAGTCAGATAAATGCAGATTAAAACAATGATACTACACCATTTTACATCCACCAGAAAGGCAAATATGAGAAAGATCTGATGCTGCTGATGGGAGAGTAAGGAGGTACAATCTGGAGAACAATCTGAAAGAATTTTGTGAAATTAAGTTATGCATATACCCCAGGACCCAGCAGTCCCACTCCTGAACGTGTAGAGCCCAGAGAAAATTTTGCACAAGACTGTAAGCAGACACGTGGTGTTATTTGGGGCAACAGTACATTCAAGGCCACCAAACTGCCCATCATGAAATAGTATGTAAAATGTGATGGATGCCTATGAAATACTGTGAGGTAGATAGAGCAATGAACTGGATCTACACACAGTAATGTAATTAAATCTTAAATACATGTTGGTAATTAAAAGGTAAGAAACAAGATTTCTAGTACAATAACATTTATATACATTGAAAATACATATACATTCATAATAACACTACTTAGGTTTCAAGGGTACATGATTAAGACCAGTTCTTAAACAGATTAAAGAGAATGTCTTTGTTGGGCACAAGGGTAGGAATGGGCTTTGGAATAAGGGGGAAACGAGTGAATGAGTAAATAACCAGAGGAGGGAGGGCCTTCCACAGACCAGTGAGGGTAATAGCTCTGAACTAGGACTTCTCAGACCGAGGTGTGCAGAGGAAGCATTGCCAACATTCCCAAGGGGAGATTCCTACTCAGCAGGTCTGGGGTGGGGCCTGGGATTCTGCTTTTTCTAAGAAGCTGCCAGTTAATACTGATGCTGCTGGTATGTAGACCTCACTTTAAGCGGCAAGGAGACTAAGGAGTAAGGTTAGCTCAGATCTGGAAGCTTTAAAGAGAACAGGAGGAAGGAAGGAGGTGATCAGGAAGGGAAAAAGGGAAATCGTTTTTAAGAGTGGTGTTGGGGGCATCCAGAGCCGGGCAGCAGGTCTGCAGCACACAGAGGGGAAGAGGCAGGAGGCACTGTCTTCTTCTCCTGGTCAGTCATGCCAGGCCATGCCGCACACACCGGTGGTGTTTCCCTCACTAGAGTGCAAGCTCACGAGGGCAGAGGGTGTACAGGTTCCTCCTAGTGTCCTGCATAGTCAGGTACTGAATGAATGAATGAATATCAGGAATGGTGAAGCACCAAGAGTGTATTACCAAAACATAAGTGGTAAATGTCCAGAACATAATTTGTTTAAGAATTGGCAGTTATCTTCTTGAGGGAGAGTGAGGTAGATTATAAAAGGACATACCTAAGCAAAACCAGGGTGAGGGCAAAATTTGAGGTGACCTTTATTCCTTGTTTCTTGTCTTTTTCCTCTTTTCAGTATTATTCTTTTTTGTTGTGGAAGCATAGTTCATTTTAAATGTTGTGTTAGTTTCTGGTGTACAGCATAATGGTCAGTTATACATATATATTCCTTTTCATATTCTTTTCCATTATAGGTTATTACAAGATATTGAATATAGTTCCCTGTGCTGTACAGTAGGACTTTGTTGTTTATCAATTTTATATATAGTAGTGTGTATCTGCAAATCTCGGAATCCCAATTTACCCCTCCCTCCATTTTCCCTTTGGTAACCCTAAGTTTCTTTTCTATGTCTGAGTCTATTTCTATTTTGTAAATAAAAATTCATTTGTGTCATTTTTTTAGATTCCACATATAAGTGATATCATATGACATTTGTCTTTCTCTGTCTGACTTACTTTACTTAGTATGGTAATCTCAGTATTATTCTTTAATTGCTCCCTGATCACACCTACCACCCGACCATGGCATTATAAGTATTGTTATCCGTTCAAATGTGTCAGAAAAAAAGCTGATGTGTCACCAATACCTTAGGGTTAATTTACTTGATATTTTAAAATCTAGAGGGGAAACGAACTAAAAGAATGGATTTCAAATGGAAGCATTTCGTACACTGGGCACCTGCGTGGGAATGGCTTTGAGGAAGCAGGGCTCCTCCAGCCCTCCATACCAGAGTGTGCAGGACCCCCTGTTGTGCTCATAGACAGTGGGTCCTATACATGCACCATTGCTCGTGCCCTGGAGCAAAGTGGGCTACGTCACAAAGAAGTACAACAGACCAGAATCACTTCTTAAATGGGCAAGGTCACCTGTAATAAAAAAAAAAAATACAAATTAAGATACCAGTTTTTGTCTATCAAGTTGGCAAATTTTTTTTAAGAGAAAACTAATATTGGCAAAAATGCTAAGAAAAAGTACACATATTGAACTTGTGAATGTGGGAAAAGATACAGACTTTTTGGATGGCAATTTGGCTATCCAAAACCTTAAAAAATAAATAAATAAACAACTTCGTGTGTGTGTGTGTGTGTGTGTGTGTGTTTACATACGTACATACATAAATACTTTTTGACAAGAATTTCAAAGTCTGGGAATTTTGAGTGAATAGAGGTCAGGGATGCTGCTAAACATTCTATAATGCGCAGACAGCCCCTCACAACAAAGAATAATTCTGTCCAAAATATCAATAGTGCTGAGGTTGAAAAACTGCCGTATAGCGTGTGATCCAAGAAAAGGCAAGGAGGAAGCCAAATGCCTTTTATAACCTAGTCTTGGCAATCACACATCACCTCTTCTGCCACATTCTATTCATAAGAAGGAAGCAACTAAGTGCAGACGACCTTCAAGAAGAGGAGAGCTAAACTCCTCCAAATTTCCTTTGAAGGAAAGGGTATCAAATTATTTGTGGACATAGTTGAAGACCAGCACAGTCTGTCCTCCAGACGCAAATTATTTACATTGCTCTTATGTGCAAAGTACTATCTTTTGAAAAGAGGTTATATCAGATAAGTTGTGGACCTTTTCTTAAACAAACACAAACCTCCCAAATCAGGGAGTCCTTGGGATTGTCTAAAGGAATCTCATGTCTTGCAGCTGTTGAACTGAGAGAAAAAAAGAAAAAAAGTGACCCTTTAATTTGCTGGATTAAAACATCATTTTAATTCACAGCTTTGCAAGATCTCTTATGTGAAGATAGTGTATCGATTGGGAAAGAGTGAGACCCGGAATGCTGACGTGTACTTATGGGAAGATTCAGATAGCAACAAGTTGCCTAAATCCCAACCTTCTGGAAATAAACTACTCACACCTCCTGGTGCAGGGAGTACAGTTGACTGATGGACTCAGCTGCGTCCCCTCTGGATCTTTTACCCTCTCACTGAGGCCACGCTCCCTTAGGCTCTTCCCTGCCAGTGACTGAGGATGCAGAAGTACCAAGGCAGGTCTGTTTTAGCAAAGTGTGAGACGCCTCCTCTTGGCAGCTTTGACTTGAGGTCTCCCTATTGGCCTGACCAGACCTTTATTCGAATTGTGCTTCAGTTCAAGATTCTTCCTACCCAAATCTTCCTTCGTTCTCCCCTTCCTTCCACAGGGATCACACATGCATTATAAGCTAAAGGCTCTCCCTATTTACCGCTCCCACCCCAGTAAATTTCTTGATTATTTAACCCCGTTTTGCCATCTGCTCTTTGGCAGACCGAAACGAATGCAGAACTCCTTGTTAGATAAGTTCTCCTTACTCCTCTGGGTGACGAGGATTCTCCCACCTTGCATGAAGATTCTGTAATGACCTTTGTGGAAATAACCTGGCAGGAGGCTGGGGTAGCCAACTCTCTTCATTCTTCACCCCCAACATCCCTCATTGCCTTGAATCCTAGCACCAGTCATATGCTAGAGACAGTCTGTCCCAGCTCACAAAAGCCAATTGTCAAATTTTCAGGAACTTAGTGAGCTGATGGACATTATTAAAACCAAAAGATAATAAAACTCAAAAACTCAACACTTCCCAGTTATTAACACCTTTTTGTTAGTATCTAAGATCTTGAGGTTATTTACATCTACTGTATCTGAGTGTTGGAAATAATATATAATGATGTACTCCTTGCACTTCTCTTTGGATTGCGGAGGCCAGATTTAGATATGCTGTTTCAGCTCATTTCTTCAGTAAGCTGACAGATTGCCAACTTTGAGGGCAGCCTGAAGCAGGAGAAGACCATTTAGCTGGTGCAGAAATCTCTGCCCTCTGATCCAGTGAATCCAGTGTGCTTGAAGCACCTGTGGCACAGAGAGCTGCTGAATGGAGCTTCGGCACATCCAAAGGCAAATCAGAGGGCAAGCCCCCAGCTTTGCAGCCGAGCCATGAGCTCTGTGGCCTGTAACTGTTCTCCTCTAGGGAAACCAGACTTGGGTTGTTGCTTGTCACTAGTTCATACAGCAGCCTGATCATGAGACTTTGGGTGCCCATCTTCCACAGGAGTCATCTGATCCACTAAGCCATAAGGTCAGCAAACAGTGTGCGTGCACAGTGTGCCAGGCTCTCTTCTGCACACTTTACTGGTAACATTTCCTTCAATCTCCACCACAGTTCTGGGTGATCGTGCTGTTGTTGTTGCTACTGTCCCTACTTTAAATGAGAAAACTGACACAGAGAGGGGATAGGCAATTTGCCCCGTAATCATATAGCTCATAAGTAGCAGAGCTTGGGTTAAACCCAGACCCTCTGGCTCCAAAGTCCACATGTTTAATTACCAAATTATATTGCTTCTTGTAATCAAGTGGAAGTTTTCTATTTAGGGCTGTGCTTGACCAGAAATTGAAGACAGAACAAACTGCATGGTGAGCCCACTCCTACCTCATGGCCATTCCTCTTCGGCCTACTCGGCCAGCCTGGGGATGTTCTCTAAGTCCAGGTGACGGAGCAGACAACCTCCACAATGTGATGGCACCAGCCACAAGCGGACGGCCACAACACTGTGGCCCAACTCACGAGTGGCCCTGAGGAATAGCTGAGAAGGGGAATTTTCCAGTAGACAAAAAAGTGAGCATGTCATCCTACTGACCACTTTGTCTGAAAGGAGAATTGGCCTGAGGTTAATGGTCAGCAGCTTATGGTTTAGCTTAGCAGCCAGAGACTTGGAAGGATCAAGAATGCAGGGCTGGTGACAAGGAGGTTTGGGAGAAGAGGTGTATGGGGGTCACTCAGAATGGATCCAGGGTATAAGGCTATTTGGTTCTTTGTGAATACCCACCCAAAGGCTTCCACTGTAGGGGAAGTGCTCAGTAATCACATGGAAAGTCTGACCTGTCCTCTGCATGCCAGCCCACTTCTTTCTCCAGGAGTGCCAGTGTTGCCCAGTGATCTCATGAACACAGTAGCCACAGAGGCAGAAAGGCAGGCTCTCCATGTGCTCAGCTACTTGGATTTCCCCTTGCCCAGGCTGACCTGGCTACTGCTTCTGTTGAATATTCAGTTGTCCAGCAATTAAAACCAAACTTGAGTCCCTGATGCGAATTAGGCTTGAGTGTAACACAGCCAGGAACAATGTGGCAGTGTGGCCAGGGAAAGAAATGAATTCTCTCCAGACCACCGCTGACACCGTCTTGGCTCAGCATTTGAATGTCAGAATCCTGGGACTGAATACCAAACTCCTGCTCCAGCTTGCCTAGCAGAACTGGATGCCTCCTCCCCTGGGCTTGCGGGCTGAGCAGTTCTCCCTCTGGCTCCTGTGGGCTACCGTGTGGGCGTGCGTAATGAGTTGAAACAGCAAGGGAGTCTGGGAAGAGTGGCCTTACTAGAATAGCAACTTATTCTGGTTTTGGATTTGTTTTCCTGCTTAACAAACTTCTGCCCACATCAATATTCATAGACTTGCTGAGTGCTTATTCACCACCATGGTATGCCACTCAGCACTGAAGCTAATTTCAGCAATGGGCTTACACCATAGGTTCACTGCTTCTGTCCTGTACCCCCTCACCCTAACGTTTCCAGCCTCGTAGGGTGACTCGTTTCTGCCTCCAGATTACTGAAATGGGATCATGACAGACCCAGAGGATGAAAGGTCATTCATCACCCAGAGATTCTGGATATGAAGACAGATACAGTAACTGATAAAACTTTGGGAGCCAATATCCTTTTAATAAATTCCTTTTTTTTTTTTTTTGGTGGGGGAGGTAATTAGGTTTATTTATTTATTTTTTTAGTGGAAGTACTGGGGATTGAACCCAGGACCTCATGCATGCTAGGCATGCAGTCTACCACTGAGCTATATTCTCCCCTCCAATAAATTTCTTTTGATTAAATTATACAGAGGGTATTTCAAAGAGAATGCTTCTAGAAGGATGCAGTCCAGTGAGTGAAGAGTTGTTGTCACTGACTCTACAGGAATTATTTGTATTTTCCATGTTCTTTTTTGTTCGTCTGTATTTTCTAATTTTCCTAACATGAGCATTAACATTTTTAATAAAAATTATTTCAAAAAATATGTCACCTTGAGTTTCTATTAAACTTTATGACCCATGACCCTATAGGTACACATTTATTGTCAAGATTAACATGCCAAAAAAGGAGGAAAAGACTCAATAAGCTTAATTTAAAATGGAAGAAAATTATATTCTAAAGAGTAAAGGACGTATTCACTCAAAACTGGGGAAAATGCAATAGAGTAATTCTTTATGGTTTTATTTATTTTTACAAATAGTTGATACACCTATGTAATATTGACAATGCTACAAACATGTTAGACTACCAAATATGAATATTGATCTCAGAGTTGATAAAACATATAAAATATTGATTAACTGAGCAGAAGACCATTCTGAAATGTTTGTAAGTATTAGTTTTAAATTTTATGGATGTTGCCAAGTCAGAGTTGTACATCTGTGGTGGGACATTCATCATAAATTGTGTTTAATGTTTAATGAGAGAAATAGCCAAGTACATAGTAAGTGAAATCTGTGTAATCATCTTCCCAAGATTCTTCTATGCTTGAATTATTTTATGGGAGTCTTACTACATTCACATCTACATTCCTTCCTGATTTACAGCTTCTCAAGGAACTAAAGAAAAAAGAGAGAGAGAGAGAAATTTCACTAGATTGGCAACAAAAGTTATACAGTCCTGCCGCAACCACTACCATACCCCAAATTCACAATCTCACACTTTGACATACTTCCTTATAGAACTCATAATCTTATGTCAATAGTTAGACCATGCTAGATGTTAGACTTTGGAAGGTAGTTAGACAGCATCAGAAATAGCCTAGATCTACGCTCATGTGTGGAATCTAAAAAAAAAGAACATAAATACAAAACAGAAACAGACTTGTGGTTGCCAAGGGGGTGGGGGGTGGGAAGGGATAGACTGGGAGTTCCAAATTTGAAGATACTGACAGGCATATGTAGAATAGATAAACAAGATTATACTGTATAGCACAGGGAAATATATACAAGATCTTGTAGTGGCTCACAGCGAAAAAAAAATGTGACAGTGAATATATGTATGTTCGTGTATAACTGAAAAATTGTGCTCTACACTGGAATTTGACACAACATTGTAAAATGACTATAACTCAATAAAAAAAATGTTTTTTTAAAAAAATAAATACCTAGATCTAATTCACCCTTGTTCTGTGGCCAAGTCCAGCCCAGCTCAGCACAGCTTTGTGCTGTTCATCCCTGTTAGTAAAGGCCTAGGACCTCTTGTGTAATGGAGGGAATGAAGCTGTGGGTAATGCGTAGAGCAGTTAATCCAGCAGCAGATACTGGAATGTGTATGTAAGGACATATGCTCGTGTAACACGTATGAATGTGTGTGTACACAGTACACAGAAATTAGGGGAGTAAAGATAATGAAAGTTCACCAATAAATGTAAGTAAGTAATGACTGTGTGTGTATGTGTATATATATATATATATATATAAAATTTACTATATATATATATAAAATTTACTATAATAGATTCCCTCCTCTCTTTTAGTTGAAATCTTATTGATAAAATAGAGGATTCAGGATGTAAGAATAAAGGGAGAAAATATTCCAGGGTTCTGAGTGACAGTGTTCTCAGAGCACTTAGCTGTAGCCAGAGGCATTAGCTCCCTTTAGTCAATGCAGCTAAAAGAGTATAGCCAGTCATCAGGCATGCTTCCTTTTGCCCAAAGTTGAACTAAATGTTCATCAACAGAATGGATTAAACCAAAGAGGACAAATCAAAATTTTAAAAATGTGTATTGCCACTAAAAATATTAAGAAAAAACATTGAGTCATAATATCAAGAGCAAAGAAGGAATATATATATGTGTGTGTGTATATATATATATATATATGGACAAGAAGAATATATGTGTGTATATATGTACATTTATATATGCACACATATCACATATTATTTTAAGTATAATTTTATATATAAATATGTGACAAATACAATTATTTAATCATAAAGTATATAAGCATATTTTATAATTATACTTACATAATAGATATAAATACACTTGTGTGGCATTTGTATATACATGAGGCAGTTATTAAAAGTATGTAAATGTGTGTAAGTATATTAACTATCAGGCTTATTATTTTTTTAATTGAAGTATAGTCAGTTACAATGTGTCAACTTCTGATATACTGCATAATGTCCAGTCATGCATACATATATATATATATATATATATACACATACTCATTTTCATATTCTTTTTCATTAAGGGTTATTACAAGATACTGAATATAGTTCCCTGTGCTATACAGTAGGAGTTTGTTGTTTATCTGTTTTTATATATAGTGGTTAACAATTGCAAATCTCGAAGTCCCAAATTTATCTCTCCCCACCCCCTTCCCCTTTCCCCCAGTAACCATAAGATTGTTTATTGTGTCTGTGAGTCTGTTTCTGTTTTGTAGATGAGTTCATTAGTGTCCTTTTTATTTGTTTGTTTCCACATGAGTGATATCATATGGTATTTTTCTTTCTCTTTCTGGCTTACTTCACTTAGAATGACAATCTCCAGGTCCATCCACGTTGCTGCAAGTGGCGTTATTTTATTCTTTTTTATGGCTGAGTAGTATTCCATCATATAAATATACCACAACTTCTTTATCCAGTCATCTGTTGATGGACACTTAGGTTGTTTCCATGTCTTGACTATTGTATATAGTGCTGCTATGGACATTGGGGTACATGTATCTTTCTGAATTAGAGTTCCCTCTGGATATATGCACAGGAGTGGGATTGCTGAATCATATGGTAAGTCTATTTTTAGTTTTTTGAGGAATCTCCACACTGTTTTCCATAATAGTTGCACCAAACTATGTTCCTACCAGCAGTGTAGGAGAGTTCCCTTTTCTCCACACCTTCTCCAGCATTTATCGTTTGTGGACTTTTGCATGTTGGCCATTCTGACTGGTATGAGGTGATACCTCATTATAGTTTTGATTTGCATTTCTCTGATAGTGATATTGAGCTTTTTTTTTCATGTGCGTATTGGCCATTATGTCTTCGTTAGAGAATTGCTTGTTTAGGTCTTCTACCCACTTTTGGATTAGGTTGTTTTTTGTTGTTGTTGTTGTTATTAACTTGTATGAGCTGCTTATATATTCTGGAGATCAAGCCTTTGTCGGTTTCATTTGCAAAAATTTTTTCCCATTTCATAGGTTGTCATTTTGTTTTACTTATGGTTTCCTTTGCTGTGCAAAAGCTTGTAAGTTTAATTATGTCCCATTTGTTTATTTTTGCTTTTATTTCTATTGCCTGAGTAGGCTGCCCTAGGAGAACATTGCTAAGATTTATGTCGGACAATGTTTTGCTTATGTTTTCATCTAGGAGGTTTATAGTGTCTTGTCTTATATTTAAGTCTTTAAGCCATTTTAAGTTTATTTTTGTGTATAGTGTGAAGAGAGTGTTCTAACTTCACAGATTTACATGCTGCTGTCCAGTTTTCCCAACACAACTTGCTGAAGAGACTGTCTTTTCTCCACTGTGTATTCTTGCCTCCTTTGTGGAAGATTAACTGACCATAGGTGTCGGGGTTAATTTCTGATCTCTCTATTCTGTTCCACTGATCCATATGTCTGTCTTTGTGTCAATACCATACTGTTATGATTATTGTAGCTCTGTAGTATTGTCTGACATCTGGGAGGTTTTTCCTCCAGCTTCGTTCTTATTCTTCAGGATTGCTTTGGCAATTCTGAGTCTTTTCTGATTCTATATACATTTTAGGATTATTTGTTCTAGTTCTGTGAAAAATGTCCTGGGTAATTTGGTAGGGATCACATTAAACCTGTAGGTTGTCTATCAGGCTTATTATTGACGCTCAGAGCTAAAGGAGAGATTTCATCCTAGTTCTGTAATGGAGTCTTTTGGCCCCATGTCTACTTCACACTCTAGACTTCCCCTCACATCGCCTGATGTAACTTTGAAAGCAGTCTGGATCTGAGCTTGGTCAGTATATCTGAATGCCAGTAAGTATAAGCTATTGTTAGTTCTATCATTCTTGGAAAAAAAGAAATCCAGTATCCTATTTCCACGAACTTCTACCATCTTGGCTGCACGGCCTCCTAAAAGCTTCATGGGACATGTGCACAGAGGACACTGGACAAATGCATAACTTATCAGCCATGACTCTGGCCCCATGCCTAGCTGGCTTCCTACTGCAACAACAGGGCTGATCTTGGTACAGAGCTCCAGGCTGCAGGCCCTCCTGCTAAATGATCTGCTCTGCCAGCCTCCCAGGTAACCCAACTCTTGTTACCTGTGGTCTCGGGGAGGTGGGAGGAGGGCCCTCCATGTGGGAGGCAGCTGGGGTCAGCTGTACAAACCAAGGGAGGGGAGACTAGAAAGAGGAAAAGACAAAGTGGGAAAAATACAGAAGACCCTGGAGGGCCTCCTGGAAAGTGAACTTTTGCCCTAGTCTGCATCCTCCTATACCTCACATACGGCACAATGATAGTACTGTGACCCCAACTCCACTTTGTCCTGACCCCAGCACAGCTCCTTGTCCTTAGATGTGGAAATGATGGTGACGTCATACTTCCTGGAGGACTCAGTGTTTTAGGAGCAGGCACACACCCTGCACATAGACCCCTTTCACTTTGGTCCCATTAAGGCCAAACCTTACTGGGTGATGGGTGAGGGAGGTGAGTCAGCAGGGAGAAAATGAACAGCAGAATGAAAAGAGCAGAATGATAAATCCCATCCCTGGGCCCCTGTCTGGGGAAGGCAAGTCCTTCCTCCCAGGGCTGAGTCCTGGCATGCTCCTGTAAGAGAAGGATTTTGATTTTGTCACGGTGCTGACCCCTTCCCATGCTGACCCCTTCCCATCAACAGTTGTGAGCCCCTCAGCAGGCCTTTCCAAACTGACTCTTTACTCACAGTCGGCATCCTGTAGCCCCTGCTCAGAATGAAATCCTTAAAGGCACCTGTTCCATGAAGGTCTGCAAGTAACTCCTGAAAAAGGGTCCACACTTTAAAAAACCAGTCAACTGTCAGAAGCTTGATTTCATACTTGTCCTAATTAAAAGCACTTAGCTCTTTATCAAGTACCTCATTTTAAAGCACTTCCCTCTCATTTGGGAATGTGTGTAAGTAACATTCAAAAGTGATGACTATAAAGGCTTTCAAAAGATATCCAACATTCTCTCTTTTCCTATCCTTTTTCTTACCTTTGTATTAAGGATAAGAAACACAATTTATCAATTAGACAATTATTGACTGAGGATGTCTGGAATCTAATATATTTGAGATTAACAATTGTGACACTGTGATTTACAATAAGAAACACATATTTAGTCTTTTCTCATTCCTGGCACAGAGCTCCTAAAACCCTTGGAATTTCCTAAGTGATAAGAGCCATGAAGGTGAGAGTCTTTCCATATTCATAACAAGCCCCCTTCAGCCACACCAGAGTTTAATGAGGTGATTTTTGGAAAGCCCCTAGATAGCCACAAGATGGGGGCTGGTTATCAGGGAAACAGCCATGTGGGCAGAGGGTTGGCGCTTTCAGCTCTACCCCCAGCCTCCAGGGAGGAGCTGGAGGTTGAATTAATCGCCAACACCCAGTGAGTTAATCCATCATGCCTATACAATGGAGCCTCCATACAAACCCAAAGGAGGGGGTTTGGAGGGCTTCCAGGTTGCTGAACATGCAGAAGTTCTGGGAGGGTGGTGTACTTGGGAGAGGGCAAGGAAGCTCTGTGCCCCTTCCCACATACCTTGCCCTATGCATCTCTTCCATCTGGCTGTTCCTGTTTGTACCCTTGTATAATAAGCCAGTAATCTAGTAAGTAAACTCTTCTCCTAAGTTCTGTGAGCTGTTCTAGCAGATGATCAAACCCAAGGAGGGGGTTGTGGGAGCCTGTGATTTATAGCCAGTCAGCTAGAAGCTCAGGTGACAAGCTGGACTTGTCACTGGCCTCTGCAGTGGGGACAGTCCTGTGGGACTGAGCCCTTAACCTGTGGAAACTGGTGCTATCTCCAGGCAGGCAGTGTCAGAATTGAGTTAAATTGTAGAATTGAGAGCAGTAGAGGAAGGATCAGGAGTGTTTTCCTACTCAAGTATATTCTCAAATATATATATTCTCAAATTCTAGATCTCTAGATCATATATATATATATATATATATATATATACACACACACACACACACACACACACACAAATTTTATATATATACATTGTATATATATAAAATTTTAGATCTTAACTCCAAAGGGCATGATGATCAAAAAAGACTCGGTATTTTTAGGGTATTCATGCATTCATTTGGTTTTTTACTTTCACTTACTTGAATTTAAAATTTAGATGTGTAAGTTTACATGTATCACTGTAATTCAGTTCTTTAAGACCATTTCACCTTCCAAATGAACTCAGTCAAGAACAGTCAAAACTTATGTGTCCCCAGCAAAACAGCCATGTCATCTTAGTAACTGCCTCTTACCAGCCCCTTACAAGCACACCACTGTGACTGTGCCTTGTGAATTGGGGTGCACAGCCAAGGGGCACCACCTGAACTACACAAGACAATCAATCTCAGGATTACAAAAGTGTGATCATTAGAGAACAATTCCATTGTTTTAAATCCTAGCTGAGTCTAAATTGCCTGATAAATAATCTTTTACTGTAATAGTTTTATCAACCATAGTTCCAAAATTTAAATATTACTTCTTATTGATGAACTGACTATAACCATTTTGGCAAACATCTTAACTAGCTTTCACCATCAAGAGAAATATTTTTGTAAAATTCTTTAAGTATTAAAGAATTAGTTTTAAAAATGTATTTCTACACATCTTTTAAAAAACAACATAAAATAATAAAAATAAAAATTTAAATTCTAAAAAGAGAACTTCTGAGGGAGAGGAAGAGCTCATGCTTAGCATGCATGAGGTCCTGGGTTCAATCCCCAGTACCTCAATTAAAATAAAAAAATTTTAAAATAAATACATAAATAAAACTTCTGGACACCTTAAAACAAAAGTTTTGCAAATATTTTTATTTTTAAGTATTTAATTCATTGAGAATGATTATTTTTTAAAAGTGCAACTGGAATAGTTTCATGTTATGTATTAAACTCACATAGATAGGCAGCTACAAAAACCATACTCCAAGAAATTCTGCCTAATATGACTTAGTTATTTTGAAGCTTATATATAAGCATTTTGGGCTCATAAATTTGTGTCATGTCTCACATCGGAAAATAAGAATTTCATACCCAGTACTGGAAAAGATAAAAATGACCATCCTTCCTGTGTCAGCTTTCCAAACTAAAGGAGGCAGTTGGTGTATGATTTCTGACTGAATGAGGAGTCAGATTTTTATAGCATCTTTTGAAAATGCTATAACTTTTATAAAATGCAGAAAAACACTTATTTGAAGTGTTTTCACAATTTTATCTGGGAGAAGTTTTGGATCTGCTTATCCAGAGAACAGGTTCACAAATATTCTCAGCAGAGTCCTGTACAAGAATTGCGTCAACATTTCCTAATTTCCGGGACTACAGTGAGTATCTTCTTTCCATTAGATACTTGTAAACAAGAGATGGGCAGGCACAAAGCTTATCTGCAGTAAAATTAGAGCACATCCTTGTTTGTGTTTGTTGCTTTGTCATTTCAAACAGTGCTTACTTAACCTTTGTCCCTTCCCTCTCAGACAGATCCTGCAACTCTGCTGAACTGCATAAAAGTAGTTTCTTGATTGCAGTTTTGAATTCTTTAACATCCATTGCTGATGAAAAACAAATAAACAAAAAACCCGAGTTTCACATTTAGTTACTCAAAAAGAAACCATGACGTTATATCCATTTCCTACTGAGGTGGTCCAGAACCCTTTGAACAACCAATTTATCCATGGAATCAAGAATGATAGTACAATGAGTAGTTGCCCCATCTTTAGAGATCCTGTGTCTACCATGAAGGCAGGAGATTTCAGGTCTTGCTTATTACACATTCCACATAAAATGACTTGGCTTTCTCATTACTGAATTCAGTATGCAAGCTACAAGACCTTCAGGAGCCCCGGAGACTCTGACTTCAGTGTGAGGTGGCAGTTGCCCTGTGATCATCTTTAGCTCAGATGATCAAATCTCAGCATATGTACATACCTGTTCCTGTAGCTTCTTTTTGAAATTCCCATCCTGAGCTTGACGTAAGACCTTGGGGTCAACCAAAGGCTCATAGGCTCTTAGCTTTTTCCACAACTTGGTGTTCAGATACCATGCTCCATACCTCATCTTCACCCATTTCGGTTTATAAGGATTCTGTAGCAATAACATAATTCCCAATGTCATTAGTTTTTCTGGTCATTTCAATAAATCTAAGATTTAGCTTATGAAAGTGGTATAATTTATTTTTAATTTATGGTTACTCCTTGCCAAAATATTTTATGAATTTTCAGTATGCTTGGATTTACGAAGGTAACATGAAAAGCTCATGACTGAGAAAATAATGTGGTAGTGTAGCCTTTGGATGCAGACAAACCTGGGCTCAAATCCATCCTCCCCCACTTAGTAGCAATGAGTCCATGGACAAGTTACTTAAATTCTTCATTTGTAAAATGGAGATAATAATATCTACCCCATTAAGGAGACTAAAGGAGAGAATTACGTAAAGCAGCTAGAAATCATGTAAGAAGCACATATATCAGTGAAGGGTAATGAGCTTAAACAATACTCAGTCAACCAAAATGACAAGTTATTAGCCACACTATGAGCCCAGCTCTGTGCTCAGCCTTGTAGGTGGTACACTACTTTTGATCTGAATGCTATCTAACACCAGTCTCTTGCCTCTTTAATTGAAAGAAAGAGGGGGAAGAACAAGTGTCATTCCTTTCTTTGTCCCATTTCTCAGGAGTGCATCTGTTGGTTCGTAGCCCGGTGCCATGGACGCAATACCCACTCATCATGAAAGGAGGTCTAATGCTTGGGAAGGACAAAGAAACACGAAACACAGTGATCCTGCTCCTCTTTCTCATCACTCATGTTTAAACTATGAGGTAGAATGTGTGGGACCTTCTAGAGTCAAGCCAGATACACCTGCCTGAAGTAGAGAGGATGGGACAGAGCAGAGGTGAGGGAAATCCCTTCTCAGAGCTGGATTCAGCCTTACGATCCCTCCATTCCAAGCATACTGACCTCCTTGCTGTTTCTAGAGCACACCCCCCATTGCACTGCTTCCTCAGTGCCTTTGCACTCACCGGCCCCTCTGCCATAACACTCTTCCTCAAGATGCCCACGTGGCTCACTCTCTTATCTGTTTCATGTCATCTTTTGAGTAGTATCTTCCCTGACCACCCAATGCAAAACCTGTAACCGCCTCACAACACTGCTTGTCTTCTTTCTCTGCCTTGTTTTTCTTCTCAGCACCTATCATCATTTGATATGCTGTATATTTTTACGATTGTTTGCTCTCTTGCCTCTCACCCTCGAAAATGTAAGCTTCTGAGATTCTGCCCTGCTATGTCCCCCTGGCATCTAGAACAATACTTGGGACACAATAGGTGCTTAATAAAGATTTGCTGGATTAAAGTCAGGTTTCTTTTTTTAATTTTTATTTATTTTTTATTGAAGTATAATTGATTTAAAATGTGTTAGTTTCTGGTGTACAGCATAGTGACTCAGCTATAGAAATTTGTATATTCTTTTCATTATAGGTTATTACAAGATATTGAATATAGTTCCCTGTGCTATATATATGGTAGGACTTTGTTGTTTATCTATTTTATATATAGTAGTTTGTATCTGCTAGTCCCAAACTCCTAATTTATCCCACCCCTTCCCCCTTTGGTAACCATAAGTTTGTTTTCTATGTCTGTGAGTCTGTTTCTGTTTTGTAAATAAGTTCATTTGTATCATTTTTAGATTTCCACATGTAAATGATATCATATATTTGTCTTTGTCTGTAGAGTCAGGTTTCTTAACTTTGGCACTATTGACATTGGAGCTGGATAATTCTTTGTTGAGGGTGGAGGGAGGGATCTGTCCTATGCACTGTAGGATGTTTAGCAGCATTCCTCGTCTCTATCCACTAGATGCCAGTAGCTCCCCCCAAATTATGACAACCAAAAATGTCATCTCCAACATTAGGAGATATTAAAAAAAGACCCAAGTCAGACTTCTTGAGATGAAAATTATAATGTGTGAGATGAAAAATACACTGGCTGGAATTAGCAGCTGCTTAAACACTGCAGGAAAAAAAATTAGAGAATTTAAAGACATAGCAATAGAAACAGAGAAAAGAGAATCAAAAAACTGAACAGAGCAGCAATGAGCTGAGACAACTTCATGCAGCCTAATCACATGTAATTAGAGTCCTGGGAGGGGTCTGAGAGACAAAAAAAATTTTGAAGAAAACTTTTCCCTAATTTGTTGAAAACTATAAACCCACATATCAAAGAGGTTTAGCAAACCCCAAGCACAACATGAAGAAATAGCCACCGATGAGTGTAATAATCACACTAAATCAGTGACGAAGAGAAAATCTTAAAAGTATCCAAGAAAAAGCCAAAGATAAGAACAACGTACAGTATCCTATCAAAAACAACACAATCAAGAAGACAGTGGAGCAACATCTTTAAACAAACAGAACACTTTGAACTTAGAATTCTGTACCCACAAAAATACCTTTAAAAGTGAAGGCAGAATAAGAATATTTTCAGACATAGAAAACTGGGAGAATTCTTCACCAGCAGATCTACACTAGAAGTGTTAAAGGAAGTCCTTCAGGCGGAAGGAAAATGATACTATGTGGAAACCTATTTGAACTTTTGCATAGTGATCTTCTGTCTACCAGTCAAAAGTTCAATTTTGGCAATAACCACCATGCTTTATAAAGCAGCATTTGTGCAAGTGTTGGTAAATACAGGGAACTGAGCAATTTCATTTAGCCTAGATTCAGAGCCAGCAATGGTTCAGGCCCCATGTGCTTGAATCTCATGGGCATAATTTGCCTGTCCAGCACCATTTTGCATTTTACCCTTTAGAAAGGTGAGAGGAAAATGGAAAATTTAAAGTGCTGATATTAGTAATGGAATGCATAGCTTTCATAAACCTTATGCAACAGAGTCAAAGAAGGAAAACATCATAAGTGTAAGAAAGGTCAATTGATTATGTTCAATCATAAAGGACAAAGTTAATATGTCAAAAATATTGGAAATACAGTATCAAAGATGATGTGTAAAAGAGAGGGTAATTATTATCTTGAGTTGCAGAGAAATAAACTCTATAACCTCCCTTACCCCCAACCTCCCGCTTAGGCACTGAAGTCTGTTGTTGGACTGGCATGATTTGACTTTGTACATATATTTGCAGTAACACATTGTGTAGAAAAATACTTAGAGGCCCATAGTACTTCCCTTTGGAACACAGCATGTCTTTTCTCTTCTGTTTCCTTATTCTGTCTTCACAGGAAATTGGTACTGGGAGACAGAGCAATTTGTTAACTATCAGGCAAGCATGTGGTCAGAAATGATGGTTTGTGGCCAAAAAGACTTCTGTAAAAATTCAAGAATTCTTTGGACATAAAATAAACAGTGTTCATAACCATTAACTGCAGCATTTTACTCTTGCAATAATAAACTTTCATGCGTATTTCCACTGACCATTAAAATTTCAACCTAAAAACATAGATGTGTTTCAATATATAAAACACTTAAAGAGATTGTCTCAATACATAAAACACATGAAGAGAGAAATGATGACTATTTTTTTTTTCCTCACAAGCAAATTGTTGATATGAATGCAGTTTTTTTTTTTGTCTCAATACATAAAACACATAAAGAGAGAAATGATGACTATTTTTTTTTTCCTCACAAGCAAATTGTTGATATGAATGCAGTTTTTTTTTTTTAATGGAGGTACTGGGGATTGAGCCCCAGGACCCTGTGCATACTAAGTATGTGCTCTACCACTGAGGTATACCCCACCCCCCAAATGATGACTCTTTAGATATTAACAATAATGCTGAGTACCATATGCCTCATTTGTATAACTGATTTTGTTAGATGCATTAAATATTAATTCATGTAACAAATGTTTATTTATCTATTTTCTTATGAATATCTATTAAACATCAAAAAAATTCAAGAATTTTACTGAAAAAGGCCAGTGCCTTCTGAAGTACCAGAATTCAAGAAAATTTCAAACTTTAATACAATTTAATTTTCTTTGATTCTCAGTCTTCTCCCCTTTTCCAATTACCTGTGGTTTCTGAAGTCTCTGCTCATAGTCTAGTTTCTGGAAAAACTGTGGCTTCTGCAGTTTATTTAGCCCAATCCCTTTCTTTAGCTCCACAGGAACCTGGTTTGGTCTCATGGTGTGGAGCACATTATAGCTTGGTTTGCTCTGATAGTCAATGTCGAACTGTTTTAGGATGAACTCTTCATCAATGTTTGGGCTTCCCTGGAAGAATATCAAGGGCATGAGTCAAGGATAAGTGGCAAAATGCTCCTTGTTGCCTTCTTTAATCTAAGAGAAGTATTTGACCATGGCTGGAGGAGAGGTAGTTTAGAGGAGAGGTAGAAAATGCTCAGTCACCATTCATTGGAGGCAAGAAGTATTTGGAGTCTGGAGAGCTTTGTCGGTGCATTAAGAGACAGCACAGGACCTGCAAGAAGCTGTGAGTCCTGAGGGAAATAATGGGGCTGAGGAAAATTTAGTCTGTTCTATCAAAAGCAAACTTCTCCAACACTGTATAGCAGTGACACCTCTAGAGGTATTTTCCAGAAATGTCTAGAAATGTTAGTGTTTGTTCTGGCTACAGCCCCTTATAAAGGAAGATGCCACTAAGGAGAGTTACTCATTTTTCCCTGGGTTTCTCCCATGTATACTTGTTAATAAACTTCTGCTTGTTTTCTTCTTGTTATTCTGTCTTCTGTTATAGGGACCACAGAGAGAACTTAAAAGAGTAGAAGGGAAATTATTTTTCCCTCCTCTACAAACTAAACACAATCCCGCTTTGGAATATATAAGTCAGGGAACACAGAGAATGAGGCCATTAGCAACTGAAGCTGATGTTGGGGTGAAGTTTATAGAGCAGGGTCATGAAATAGAGTCAAGAGTATAAACTAGGATGATACAATAATGGAGCAGAAGTAGAGCAAGCAGAATCAATGAGGAAGAAAATAAACAGCATGGAATTACAGTATAAGCTAGTACTATAGAGAAAATACTGCAGGGTGATGTGATAGGGGCTGAGTTAGAATGACAGGTGAAGATGGGACCTTGGTCATAAGAGATTGAAAACAAAGCTGGTCGCCAGAGCAGCTAAACTATTATCCTAGGGTTCCTTAAATTTCCTGCCTCAAAAGAGGAACAGTCTCTAGCAGTAGGAATGAGAGAAGTAGGAAGACCGGGAATCAGGCAGTCCAGTCCAGCCAGATTGTAGGCAGGCAATGGTAGGACGAGCATCATCTACCTTGTCCAGCATCCCTTCTCCATCATCCTCTGGGGAGCCTCCCTCCCCTACTCTCAGTCAATCTGTTGCAGATGGGCTTGACACGCCCACCTCTTGGCCTCAGGTTAGACATGTGACCTGGACTAGCCAATGAGCATATTCCATCTCCTTACTCATAGTGGATAATTCAGGCACAGGTGTGACCAAGGTTAGTCCGGTAAGAGTAAGACCTGGACTTCTCCCTGTGGGAAAAAGGATTGCACTTTTCCCACCTCAGGTTGCTGCCTGGTGGAACATAAGCTTGGAAAGTTTTGTGGATACTTTTTGAATCTCTTAGGGAAAGACTACAGGAAAGTGTAGTCAGATAGAGGAGAGCAGCCAAGTGATAGGGTGAGCACCTAAAAACATTTTAGCACCCAGATCCAACTATACCTGGAGCTCCTAATACCTCTGGATAGTTCCCTTTTCTCCTTTCATTCAGTCTGAATTATATTTGAGTCACTGGTCAATGAAGTAGTCCTAAATAATACATTGACTAAAACTGACTAATGCATTCAAAAAGTGAGGGAGGGGCATTGAAAATTCTAGAACATCTTAAATCCAGGAAAAAGCATCAGGAATCTAGACTTCTACAAGGACTCAGGAACAGGAATAGGTAACTTAAAAAGTTCTTGGAAAGAGGGCAAGAAAAGAACTTGATAACCGAGTCATAAGTCTCTTCATGTCAGATACTTTTTGTAAAGGCTGTAGTCAAGCACAGCTGCCCAAGTCCTTATCGATAAATATAACAGAAAAATGAGTTAAGGAAGGAGTGAAGGACAGAGAGAAAAGAAGGTCCAGACACTGAAATGAAAAATTAAACTATGAAACAGTGGGGTGGGAGAGATGGAGAGATGGCACCTGAAGGGTACACATTCCCACTTATAAGATGAATAAGTTCTGGGAATCTAATGTCCAGTATAATGACTATAGTTAATAATACTGTATTATATACTTGAAAGTTGCTAAGAGAGTAAATCTTCAATGTTCCCAACACACACACACACACACACACACACACACACACACACACACACACACAGAGGTAATTATGTGAGGTGATGGATTTGTTAACTAACCTTTTTGTGGTAATCATTTTGCAATAATACATGTATCAAATCATCACACTATACCTTAAACTTACACAATGTTACATGTCAATTAGATCTCAGTAAAGCTAGGGGAGGAAAAGAGAGTCACTTAAAAAATACATGAAACAACAGCAATGTGACATATGAGCAATAAACATTCAAACACTGGCTGCAAGCTTCGAACTTTGCAGAAATTTCATCTGCAAAAAAAAAAATCTATTTTAAATGATGGGAAAGTCAAAATATTCCTTTATGACTTTTTGACTTAGTTTATATTCAAACACTGTTTTTAACAAAAGCAATTTTAATCTTGACTTTAAAAAGTAGATTGTAAGTATTACTACTAACTTACAAAAGTAGTAGCCCAGTTGCAGAAATCACTAACTCCTTTACGCACATTTTCGTGGAGAAGCGGACCATCTTTGTGGAGCAAATCTGTTTCACTTGGCTTCTTTTCTTCATAAAGCCATTGGCCTGAATGTGACATAGGAGTCTTCTTGGGACTAAAAATAATGAGATCATCAAAGAATTACAATATAAGACACTATGAATCCAAGTGGATTATAAATAGCGTCTTGGAGAAAGGAGATCATAATGCAAGTATTTCTAGCAGTCTCTTGCAAGCTCATCCAAGTTATTTAATTTTTCAAAGATCATATTCTCATTATCAATATCATAAGGACAAGTATAGGGAGAAGGTATAGCTCAGTGGTAGAGCACATGCTTAGCATCCACAAGGTCCTGGGTTCAATCCCTGGTACCTCCATTAAAAAAAACAGACAATTATATCAAAATTATTTAGAACAATTAAAACCTATACAGCTCTTTATCATGGTAAGTTGATTTTTTTAAAACTTATGAGTACCATTTACTAATATGCCAGGTAAAAACCCAAATTACAGCTCTTGGAATCTGCTGAAACCTTAGACAATCTTGACAAATAGACATGCTTGACTTCTTTCTCCCTCAGCCCTAGAATCCATCCCATGAATAAATCTGGTAGATTTTAAACTCTCCTCTGAACTGTTGCAAAAGGCTCCTTGCTGGTGTCTCTGCATCTTCTCTTAAGGCCCTGACAGCCCATCCCTAATCCATTCTCTACACTGTGACCTAAAATGTTATTTCAAAATGTAAATCTGGTCTTCTCAAATGCCACTACGCTTCATCCTGGATTAAGCCTCTTCAATAGCTTCTCTTCAAAAATTGAGGTAAAATTCACATACCATAATATTTACCATTTCAAAGTATACAATGCAGTGGCTTTCATACATTTACAGAGTTGTGCAACCATCACCACTACCTAATTCTGGAACATCTTCATCACCAACAAAAAAGCCCCATCACCAGTAACAGTCACTTATCATCCCCCACATTCTCTCTTCTCCTGAAAACCACTAATCTACTTTCTGTTTCTAAGGATTTGCCTATTCTGGACATTTTATCTGAATGGAACCATATAATATATGATCTTCTGTATTTGGCTTCTTTCACTTAGCATAATATTTTCAAGTTTCACACATACTGTAGCATGTGTCAGTAGTGTATTCCTTTTTTATGGCTGAATAATATTCCATTGTGTGGCTAGACTGCATTTTGTTTATCCATCATCAGTTGATGGACACTGGAGTGTTGCCACTTTTCGGCTATTGTAAATAATGCTGCTATGGACATTCAGGTATAAATTCTTGTGTTCAATAGCTTCTTGTTACTCCTCCAGGTAACTAACTCCAAGTAACTCCTCCAAGATCTAAGTCTTAGTTTTCAAGGCTCTTCATCACCTGTTCCTTGCCTGTCTTTCCAGATGCTTCTGGAACTTCCACTCTTCCTTACTCTCTGAGTTCCAGCTGTAGTGGCCCTCTCTCAGTTCCATGAATTTATCACGCTCCCATCCAGCCACAGGGCCTCTGCCCATGTACATGTTCCATCTGACTGCAGCGCCTTCTCCAATCCCTCATCGCCCTTATGTCGCCCACATACCTCCCTTCCTCAGGGAGCCTGTCCCCAGAGCACACACATTACACAGAGCACACAGTGCCTTTTATTCATAACACCCATATATTAACTCATCCATCCATCGATTCAAACATTTATTAGGCAATAACTATGTATCAGGGACTATTCTAGGCATTAGGAGTCAGTTGTGAATAAAATTAAGACCCTGCCCTCATAGAGCTTACAATTGAGTGGGGAGAAACAGATAGGAAAGAGGTACACAAATAAATACTAGGTGATTATAAGTGATATAAAGAAAAATAAAATGGGGCAGGAAGAATATAGAGTGATGACAGGAGGCTTTTTATTTATACAGAAAACACCTCTCTACTAAAGTGATATTTGAGCAGACCCAAAAGAAGAAAGGGAACAAACCATGTAGATATCAAACAACACAGATACTGGGAAGACAAGAACAGCACATGCAAAGGCCCTGAGGTAGGTGCCAAGTGTGTACAAGAAACACAAAGAGGCCAGTGTGACTGAAGAGGAGTGTGACTGATAG